>NC_090324.1:147330092-147644026 GCF_040869045.1 Eurosta solidaginis | reverse complement strand
AAAATCGGTTGTATGGAGGATATATGCTATAGTGGTCCGATCCGGTCGGTTCCGACAAATGTCTAATCGGACACCCAAATACACCTGCTCACCAAATTTTATCAAGATATCTCAAAAATTGAGGGACTAGTTTGCATACAAACAGACAGACGGACAGACGGACAGACGGACATGGCTAAATCAACTCAGCTCTTCAACCTGATTATTTCGGTATACTTAATGGTGGGTCTATCTATTTTCCTTTAAGGACTTACAATTTTCGGTTTCGTGACGAAATTAATATACCATTTCATTTTCATGAAAGGTATAAAAATAGGAAGGTAATCTGTGTGAGGATGCAAAGCTTCACGTTTTTTGTGGTCTGCATGTAAAAACTATGACTACGAATCACGTATTTCAAAAATATATGACGTAAACGTAACTATTTGATGAAATTTGATGAATTTTGAAGCTTCTAGCCGTAAAAAAGGGCAAAAATGACAGTTTGTATGAAGTGTATAATATATATACAACCGATCTCTATAATTTTTTCAGACAACAATATATGCTATATCCGTAAGCATTTTGTGAAATTTGAAGCTTCTAGCTGTTAAAACGGGGCAGAAATTGCGCAAAGTTTCTTATCTGAACAATCGGTTGTATGAGATATATACTATATATACCACCGATCTCTATGATTTTTTCAGACAACAATATATGCTATATACGTAAGCATTTGGTGAAATTTGAAGCTTCTAGCTGTTAAAATGGGGTAGAAATTGCGAAAAGTTTCTTATCTGAACAATCGGTTGTATGAGGTATATACTATATATACAACCGATCTCTATGATTCTTTCAGACAACAATATATGCTATATACGTAAGCAATCGGTGAAATTTGAAGCTTATAGCTGTTAAAATGGGGTAGAAATTGCGAAAAGTTTCTTATCTGAACAATCGGTTGTATGAGATATATACTATATATACAACCGATCTCTATGATTTTTTCAGACAACAATATATGCTATATACGTAAGTATTCGGTGAAATTTGAAGCTTCTAGCTGTTAAAATGGGGCTAAAATTTGCCAAAAATATATATATATATACTATATATATATACTATATATATATACTATATATACCACCATATATATACTATATATACCACCGATCTTTATGATTTTTTCAGACAACAATATATGCTATATACCTAAGCATTCGTTGAAATTTGAAGCCTCTAGCTCTTAAAATGGGGCAGTAATTACGAAAAGTTCCTTATCTGAACAATCGGTTGTGGGGGATATATACTATATATACGACCGATCTCATCAATTTTTTCAGGCAACAATATGTGCAATTTACGAAAGTATATGGTGAAGTTTGAAGCTTCAACCTGTTAAATTGGGTAAGATATTACAAAAATCCTCTTTTTCTGAAAAATCGGTTGTATGGAGGATATATGCTATAGTGGTCCGATCCGGTCGGTTCCGACAAATGTCTAATCGGACACCCAAATACACCCGCTCACCAAATTTTATCAAGATATCTCAAAAATTGAGGGACTAGTTTGCATACAAACAGACAGACGGACAGACGGACAGACGGACATGGCTAAATCAACTCAGCTCTTCAACCTGATTATTTCGGTATACTTAATGGTGGGTCTATCTATTTTCCTTTAAGGACTTACAATTTTCGGTTTCGTGACGAAATTAATATACCATTTCATTTTCATGAAAGGTATAAAAATAGGTAGGTAATCTGTGTGAGGATGCAAAGCTTCACGTTTTTTGTGGTGTGCATGTAAAAACTATGACTACGAATCACGTATTTCAAAAATATATGACGTAAACGTAACTATTTGATGAAATTTGATGAATTTTGAAGCTTCTAGCCGTAAAAAAGGGGCAAAAATGACAATTTGTATGAAGTGTATAATATATATACCACCGATCTCTATAATTTTTTCAGACAACAATATATGCTATATCCGTAAGCATTTTGTGAAATTTGAAGCTTCTAGCTGTTAAAACGGGGCAGAAATTGCGCAAAGTTTCTTATCTGAACAATCGGTTGTATGAGATATATACTATATATACCACCGATCTCTATGATTTTTTCAGACAACAATATATGCTATATACGTAAGCATTTGGTGAAATTTGAAGCTTCTAGCTGTTAAAATGGGTTAGAAATTGCGAAAAGTTTCTTATCTGAACAATCGGTTGTATGACATATATACTATATATACAACCGATCTCTATGATTCTTTCAGACAACAATATATGCTATATAAGTAAGCAATCGGTGAAATTTGAAGCTTATAGGTGTTAAAATGGGGTAGAAATTGCGAAAAGTTTCTTATCTGAACAATCGGTTGTATGAGATATATACTATATATACAACCGATCTCTATGATTTTTTCAGACAACAATATATGCTATATACGTAAGTATTCGGTGAAATTTGAAGCTTCTAGCTGTTAAAATGGGCCTAAAATTTGCCAAAAATGTATATATATATACTATATATATATACTATATATACCACCATATATATACTATATATACCACCGATCTTTATGATTTTTTCAGACAACAATATATGCTATATACCTAAGCATTCGTTGAAATTTGAAGCCTCTATCTCTTAAAATGGGCAGTAATTACGAAAAGTTCCTTATCTGAACAATCGGTTGTGGGGGATATATACCATATATACGACCGATCTCATCAATTTTTTCAGGCAACAATATATGCAATTTACGAAAGTATATGGTGAAGTTTGAAGCTTCAATCTGTTAAATTGGGTAAGATATTACAAAAATCCTCTTTTTCTGAAAAATCGGTTGTATGGAGGATATATGCTATAGTGGTCCGATCCGGTCGGTTCCGACAAATGTCTAATCGGACACCCAAATACACCCGCTCACCAAATTTTATCAAGATATCTCAAAAATTGAGGGACTAGTGTGCATACAAACAGACAGACGGACAGACGGACAGACGGACATGGCTAAATCAACTCAGCTCTTCAACCTGATTATTTCGGTATACTTAATGGTGGGTCTATCTATTTTCCTTTAAGGACTTACAATTTTCGGTTTCGTGACGAAATTAATATACCATTTCATTTTCATGAAAGGTATAAAAATAGGTAGGTAATCTGTGTGAGGAAGCAAAGCTTCACGTTTTTTGTGGTCTGCATGTAAAAACTATGGCTACGAATCACGTATTTCAAAAATATATGACGTAAGCGTAACTATTTGATGAAATTTGATGAATCTTGAAGCTTCTAGCCGTAAAAAAGGGGTCAATATGACAGTTTATATGAAGTATATAATATATATACCACCGATCTCTATGATTTTTTCAGACAACAATATATGCTATATACGAAAGCATTTTGTGAAATTTGAAGCTTCTAACTGTTAAAACGGGGCAGAAATTGCGCAAAGTTTCTTATCTGAACAATCGGTTGTATGAGATATATACTATGTATACCACCGATCTCAATGATTTTTTCAGACATCAATATATGCTATACACGTAAGCAGTTGGTGAAATTTGAAGCTTCTAGCTGTTCAAATGGGGTAGAAATTGCGAAAAGTTTCTTATCTGAACAATCGGTTGTATGAGATATATACTATATATACAACCGATCTCTATGATTTTTTCAGACAACAATATATGCTATATACGTAAGCAATCAGTGAAATTTGAAGCTTATAGCTGTTAAAATGGGGTAGAATTGCGAAAAGTTTCTTATCTGAACAATCGGTTGTATGATATATATACTATATATACAACCGATCTCTATGATTTTTTCAGACAACAATATATGCTATATACGTAAGCAATCGGTGAAATTTGAAGCTTATAGCTGTTAAAATGGGGTAGAAATTGCGAAAAGTTTCTTATCTGAACAATCGGTTGTATGAGATATATACTATATATACAACCGATCTCTATGATTTTTTCAGACTACAATATATGCTATATAAGTAAATATTCGGTGAAGTTTGAAGCTTCTAGCTGTTAAAATGGGGCTAAAATTTGCGAAAATATATATATATATATATATACTATATATATATACTATATATACCACCATATATATACTATATATACCACCGATCTTTATGATTTTTTCAGACAACAATATATGCTATATACGTAAGCATTCGCTGAAATTTGAAGCCTCTAGCTCTTAAAATAGGGCAGTAATTACGAAAAGTTCCTTATCTGAACAATCGGTTGTGGGGGATATATACTATATATACGACCGATCTCATAAATTTTTTCAGGCAACAATATGTGCAATATACGAAAGTATATGGTGAAGTTTGAAGCTTCAATCTGTTAAATTGGGTAAGATATTACAAAAATCCTCTTTTTCTGAAAAATCGGTTGTATGGAGGACATATGCTATATTGGTCCGATACGGTCGGTTCCGACAAATGTCTAATCGGACACCCAAATACACCTGCTCACCAAATTTTATCAAGATATCTCAAAAATTGAGGGACTAGTTTGCATACAAACAGACAGACGGACAGACGGACAGACGGACATGGCTAAATCAACTCAGCTCTTCAACCTGATTATTTCGGTATACTTAATGGTGGGTCTATCTATTTTCCTTTAAGGACTTACAATTTTCGGTTTCGTGACGAAATTAATATACCATTTCATTTTCATGAAAGGTATAAAAATAGGTAGGTAATCTGTGTGAGGATGCAAAGCTTCACGTTTTTTGTGGTGTGCATGTAAAAACTATGACTACGAATCACGTATTTCAAAAATATATGACGTAAACGTAACTATTTGATGAAATTTGATGAATCTTGAAGCTTCTAGCCGTAAAAAAGGGGTCAATATGACAGTTTATTTGAAGTATATAATATATATACCACCGATCTCTATGATTTTTTCAGACAAAAATATATGCTATATACGAAAGCATTTTGTGAAATTTGAAGTTTCTAACTGTTAAAACGGGGCAGAAATTGCGCAAAGTTTCTTATCTGAACAATCGGTTGTATGAGATATATACTATGTATATCAATGATTTTTTCAGACATCAATATATGCTATATACGTAAGCAATCGGTGAAATTTGAAGCTTATAGCTGTTAAAATGGGGTAGAAATTGCGAAAAGTTTCTTATCTGAACAATCGGTTGTATGAGATGTATACTATATATACAACCGATCTCTATGATTTTTTCAGACAACAATATATGCTATATACGTAAGCAGTCGGTGAAATTTGAAGCTTATAGCTGTTAAAATGGGGTAGAAATTGCGAAAAGTTTCTTATCTGAACAATCGGTTGTATGAGATATATACTATATATACAACCGATCTCTATGATTCTTTCAGACAACAATATATGCTATATACGTAAGCAATCGGTGAAATTTGAAGCTTATAGCTGTTAAAATGAGGTAGAAATTGCGAAAAGTTTCTTATCTGAACAATCGGTTGTATGAGATATATACTATATATACAACCGATCTCTATGATTTTTTTAGACAACAATATATGCTATATACGTAAGTATTCGGTGAAATTTGAAGCTTCTAGCTGTTAAAATAGGGCTAAAATTTGCCAAAAATATATATATATATACTATATATCCCACCATATATATACTATATATACCACCGATCTTTATGATTTTTTCAGACAATAATACATGCTATATACCTAAGCATTCGTTGAAATTTGAAGCCTCTAGCTCTTAAAATGGGGCAGTAATTACGAAAAGTTCCTTATCTGAACAATCGATTGTGGGGGATATATACTATATATACGACCGATCTCATCAATTTTTTCAGGCAACAATATGTGCAATTTACGAAAGTATATGGTGAAGTTTGAAGCTTCAATCTGTTAAATTGGGTAAGATATTACAAAAATCCTCTTTTTCTGAAAAATCGGTTGTATGGAGGATATATGCTATAGTGGTCCGATCCGGTCGGTTCCGACAAATGTCTAATCGGACACCCAAATACTCCCGCTCACCAAATTTTATCAAGATATCTCAAAAATTGAGGGACTAGTTTGCATACAAACAGTCAGACGGACAGACGGACAGACGGACAGACGGACATGGCTAAATCAACTCAGCTCTTCGACCTGATTATTTCGGTATACTTAATGGTGGATCTATCTATTTTCCTTTAAGGACTTACAATTTTCGGTTTCGTGACGAAATTAATATACCATTTCATTTTCATGAAAGGTATAAAAATAGGTAGGTAATCTGTGTGAGGAAGCAAAGCTTCACGTTTTTTGTGGTCTGCATGTAAAAACTATGGCTACGAATCACGTATTTCAAAAATATATGACGTAAACGTAACTATTTGATGAAATTTGATGAATCTTGAAGCTTCTAGCCGTAAAAAAGGGGTCAATATGACAGTTTATATGAAGTATATAATATATATACCACCGATCTCTATGATTTTTTCAGACAACAATATATGCTATATACGAAAGCATTTTGTGAAATTTGAAGCTTCTAACTATTAAAACGGGGCAGAAATTGCGCAAAGTTTCTTATCTGAACAATCGGTTGTATGAGATATATACTATGTATACCACCGATCTCAATGATTTTTTCAGACATCAATATATGCTATACACGTAAGCAGTTGGTGAAATTTGAAGCTTCTAGCTGTTAAAATGGGGTAGAAATTGCGAAAAGTTTCTTATCTGAACAATCGGTTGTATGAGATATATACTATATATACAACCGATCTCTATGATTTTTTCAGACAACAGTATATGCTATATACGTAAGCAATCAGTGAAATTTGAAGCTTATAGCTGTTAAAATGGGGTAGAAATTGCGAAAAGTTTCTTATCTGAACAATCGGTTGTATGAGATATATACTATATATACAACCGATCTCTATGATTTTTTCAGACAACAATATATGCTATATACGTAAGCAATCGCTGAAATTTGAAGCTTATAGCTGTTAAAATGGGGTAGAAATTGCGAAAAGTTTCTTATCTGAACAATCGGTTGTATGAGATATATACTATATATACAACCGATCTCTATGATTTTTTCATACAACAATATATGCTATATAAGTAAATATTCGGTGAAATTTGAAGCTTCTCGCTGTTAAAATGGGGCTAAAATTTGCGAAAATATATATATATATACTATATATATATACTATATATACCACCATATATATACTATATATACCACCGATCTTTATGATTTTTTCAGACAACAATATATGCTATATACGTAAGCATTCGCTGAAATTTGAAGCCTCTAGCTCTTAAAATAGGGCAGTAATTACGAAAAGTTCCTTATCATAACAATCGGTTGTGGGGGATATATACTAAATATACGACCGATCTCATAAATTTTTTCAGGCAACAATATGTGCAATATACGAAAGTATATGGTGAAGTTTGAAGCTTCAATCTGTTAAATTGGGTAAGATATTACAAAAATCCTCTTTTTCTGAAAAATCGGTTGTATGGAGGATATATGCTATAGTGGTCCGATCCGGTCGGTTCCGACAAATGTCTAATCGGACACCCAAATACACCTGCTCACCAAATTTTATCAAGATATCTCAAAAATTGAGGGACTAGTTTGCATACAAACAGACAGACGGACAGACGGACATGGCTAAATCAACTCAGCTCTTCAACCTGATTATTTCGGTATACTTAATGGTGGGTCTATCTATTTTCCTTTAAGGACTTACAATTTTCGGTTTCGTGACGAAATTAATATACCATTTCATTTTCATGAAAGGTATAAAAATAGGTAGGTAATTTGTGTGAGGATGCAAAGCTTCACGTTTTTTGTGGTCTGCATGTAAAAACTATGACTACGAATCACGTATTTCAAAAATATATGACGTAAACGTAACTATTTGATGAAATTTGATGAATTTTGAAGCTTCTAGCCGTAAAAAAGGGGCAAAATTACAGTTTGTATGAAGTGTATAATATATATACCACCGATCTCTATAATTTTTTCAGACAACAATATATGCTATATCCGTAAGCATTTTGTGAAATTTGAAGCATCTAGCTGTTAAAACGGGGCAGAAATTGCGCAAAGTTTCTTATCTGAACAATCGGTTGTATGAGATATATACTATATATACCACCGATCTCTATGATTTTTTCAGACAACAATATATGCTATATACGTAAGCATTTGGTGAAATTTGAAGCTTCTAGCTGTTAAAATGGGGTAGAAATTGCGAAAAGTTTCTTATCTGAACAATCGGTTGTATGAGATATATACTATATATACAACCGATCTCTATGATTCTTTCAGACAACAATATATGCTATATACGTAAGCAATCGGTGAAAGTTGAAGCTTATAGCTGTTAAAATGGGGTAGAAATTGCGAAAAGTTTCTTATCTGAACAATCGGTTGTATGAGATATATTCTATATATACAACCGATCTCTATGATTTTTTCAGACAACAATATATGCTATATACGTAAGTATTCGGTGAAATTTGAAGCTTCTAGCTGTTAAAATGGGGCTAAAATTTGCCAAAAATATATATATATATACTATATATATATACTATATATACCACCATATATACACTATATATACCACCGATCTTTATGATTTTTTCAGACAAGAATATATGCTATATACCTAAGCATTCGTTGAAATTTGAAGCCTCTAGCTCTTAAAATGGGGCAGTAATTACGAAAAGTTCCTTATCTGAACAAATGGTTGTGGGGGATATATACTATATATACGACCGATCTCATCATTTTTTTCAGGCAACAATATGTGCAATTTATGAAAGTATATGGTGAAGTTTGAAGCTTCAATCTGATAAATTGGGTAAGATATTACAAAAATCCTCTTTTTCTGAAAAATCGGTTGTATGGAGGATATATGCTATAGTGGTCCGATCCGGTCGGTTCCGACAAATGTCTAATCGGACACCCAAATACACCCGCTCACCAAATTTTATCAAGATATCTCAAAAATTGAGGGACTAGTTTGCATACAAACAGACAGACGGACAGACGGACAGACGGACATGGCTAAATCAACTCAGCTCTTCAACCTGATTATTTCGGTATACTTAATGGTGGGTCTATCTATTTTCCTTTAAGGACTTACAATTTTCGGTTTCGTGACGAAATTAATATACCATTTCGTTTTCATGAAAGGTATAAAAATAGGTAGGTAATCTGTGTGAGGATGCAAAGCTTCACGTTTTTTGTGGTCTGCATGTAAAAACTATGGCTACGAATCACGTATTTCAAAAATATATGACGTAAACGTAACTATTTGATGAAATTTGATGAATCTTGAAGCTTCTAGCCGTAAAAAAGGGGTCAATATGACAGTTTATATGAAGTATATAATATATATACCACCGATCTCTATGATTTTTTCAGACAACAATATATGCTATATACGAAAGCATTTTGTGAAATTTGAAGCTTCTAACTGTTAAAACGGGGCAGAAATTGCGCAAAGTTTCTTATCTGAACAATCGGTTGTATGAGATATATACTATGTATACCACCGATCTCAATGATTTTTTCAGACATCAATATATGCTATACACGTAAGCAGTTGGTGAAATTTGAAGCTTCTAGCTGTTAAAATGGGGTAGAAATTGCGAAAAGTTTCTTATCTTAACAATCGGTTGTATGAGATATATACTATATATATAACCGATCTCCATGATTTTTTCAGACAACAGTATATGCTATATACGTAAGCAATCAGTGAAATTTGAAGCTTATAGCTGTTAAAATGGGGTAGAAATTGCGAAAAGTTTCTTATCTGAACAATCGGTTGTATGATATATATACTATATATACAACCGATCTCTATGATTTTTTCAGACAACAATATATGCTATATACGTAAGCAATCGGTGAAATTTGAAGCTTATAGCTGTTAAAATGGGGTAGAAATTGCGAAAAGTTTCTTATCTGAACAATCGGTTGTATGATATATATACTATATATACAACCGATCTCTATGATTTTTTCAGACAACAATATATGCTATATACGTAAGCAATCGGTGAAATTTGAAGCTTATAGCTGTTAAAATGGGGTAGAAATTGCGAAAAGTTTCTTATCTGAACAATCGGTTGTATGAGATATATACTATATATATAACCGATCTCCATGATTTTTTCAGACAACAGTATATGCTATATACGTAAGCAATCGGTGAAATTTGAAGCTTCTAACTGTTAAAACGGGGCAGAAATTGCGCAAAGTTTCTTATCTGAACAATCGGTTGTATGAGATATATACTATGTATACCACCGATCTCAATGATTTTTTCAGACATCAATATATGCTATACACGTAAGCAGTTGGTGAAATTTGAAGCTTCTAGCTGTTCAAATGGGGTAGAAATTGCGAAAAGTTTCTTATCTGAACAATCGGTTGTATGAGATATATACTATATATACAACCGATCTCTATGATTTTTTCAGACAACAATATATGCTATATACGTAAGCAATCAGTGAAATTTGAAGCTTATAGCTGTTAAAATGGCGTAGAATTGCGAAAAGTTTCTTATCTGAACAATCGGTTGTATGATATATATACTATATATACAACCGATCTCTATGATTTTTTCAGACAACAATATATGCTATATACGTAAGCAATCGGTGAAATTTGAAGCTTATAGCTGTTAAAATGGGGTAGAAATTGCGAAAAGTTTCTTATCTGAACAATCGGTTGTATGAGATATATACTATATATACAACCGATCTCTATGATTTTTTCAGACTACAATATATGCTATATAAGTAAATATTCGGTGAAGTTTGAAGCTTCTAGCTGTTAAAATGGGGCTAAAATTTGCGAAAATATATATATATATATATATACTATATATATATACTATATATACCACCATATATATACTATATATACCACCGATCTTTATGATTTTTTCAGACAACAATATATGCTATATACGTAAGCATTCGCTGAAATTTGAAGCCTCTAGCTCTTAAAATAGGGCAGTAATTACGAAAAGTTCCTTATCTGAACAATCGGTTGTGGGGGATATATACTATATATACGACCGATCTCATAAATTTTTTCAGGCAACAATATGTGCAATATACGAAAGTATATGGTGAAGTTTGAAGCTTCAATCTGTTAAATTGGGTAAGATATTACAAAAATCCTCTTTTTCTGAAAAATCGGTTGTATGGAGGACATATGCTATATTGGTCCGATACGGTCGGTTCCGACAAATGTCTAATCGGACACCCAAATACACCTGCTCACCAAATTTTATCAAGATATCTCAAAAATTGAGGGACTAGTTTGCATACAAACAGACAGACGGACAGACGGACAGACGGACATGGCTAAATCAACTCAGCTCTTCAACCTGATTATTTCGGTATACTTAATGGTGGGTCTATCTATTTTCCTTTAAGGACTTACAATTTTCGGTTTCGTGACGAAATTAATATACCATTTCATTTTCATGAAAGGTATAAAAATAGGTAGGTAATCTGTGTGAGGATGCAAAGCTTCACGTTTTTTGTGGTGTGCATGTAAAAACTATGACTACGAATCACGTATTTCAAAAATATATGATTTAAACGTAACTATTTGATGAAATTTGATGAATCTTGAAGCTTCTAGCCGTAAAAAAGGGGTCAATATGACAGTTTATTTGAAGTATATAATATATATACCACCGATCTCTATGATTTTTTCAGACAAAAATATATGCTATATACGAAAGCATTTTGTGAAATTTGAAGTTTCTAACTGTTAAAACGGGGCAGAAATTGCGCAAAGTTTCTTATCTGAACAATCGGTTGTATGAGATATATACTATGTATATCAATGATTTTTTCAGACATCAATATATGCTATATACGTAAGCAATCGGTGAAATTTGAAGCTTATAGCTGTTAAAATGGGGTAGAAATTGCGAAAAGTTTCTTATCTGAACAATCGGTTGTATGAGATGTATACTATATATACAACCGATCTCTATGATTTTTTCAGACAACAATATATGCTATATACGTAAGCAGTCGGTGAAATTTGAAGCTTATAGCTGTTAAAATGGGGTAGAAATTGCGAAAAGTTTCTTATCTGAACAATCGGTTGTATGAGATATATACTATATATACAACCGATCTCTATGATTCTTTCAGACAACAATATATGCTATATACGTAAGCAATCGGTGAAATTTGAAGCTTATAGCTGTTAAAATGAGGTAGAAATTGCGAAAAGTTTCTTATCTGAACAATCGGTTGTATGAGATATATACTATATATACAACCGATCTCTATGATTTTTTTAGACAACAATATATGCTATATACGTAAGTATTCGGTGAAATTTGAAGCTTCTAGCTGTTAAAATAGGGCTAAAATTTGCCAAAAATATATATATATATACTATATATCCCACCATATATATACTATATATACCACCGATCTTTATGATTTTTTCAGACAATAATACATGCTATATACCTAAGCATTCGTTGAAATTTGAAGCCTCTAGCTCTTAAAATGGGGCAGTAATTACGAAAAGTTCCTTATCTGAACAATCGATTGTGGGGGATATATACTATATATACGACCGATCTCATCAATTTTTTCAGGCAACAATATGTGCAATTTACGAAAGTATATGGTGAAGTTTGAAGCTTCAATCTGTTAAATTGGGTAAGATATTACAAAAATCCTCTTTTTCTGAAAAATCGGTTGTATGGAGGATATATGCTATAGTGGTCCGATCCGGTCGGTTCCGACAAATGTCTAATCGGGCACCCAAATACTCCCGCTCACCAAATTTTATCAAGATATCTCAAAAATTGAGGGACTAGTTTGCATACAAACAGTCAGACGGACAGACGGACAGACGGACAGACGGACATGGCTAAATCAACTCAGCTCTTCGACCTGATTATTTCGGTATACTTAATGGTGGATCTATCTATTTTCCTTTAAGGACTTACAATTTTCGGTTTCGTGACGAAATTAATATACCATTTCATTTTCATGAAAGGTATAAAAATAGGTAGGTAATCTGTGTGAGGAAGCAAAGCTTCACGTTTTTTGTGGTCTGCATGTAAAAACTATGGCTACGAATCACGTATTTCAAAAATATATGACGTAAACGTAACTATTTGATGAAATTTGATGAATCTTGAAGCTTCTAGCCGTAAAAAAGGGGTCAATATGACAGTTTATATGAAGTATATAATATATATACCACCGATCTCTATGATTTTTTCAGACAACAATATATGCTATATACGAAAGCATTTTGTGAAATTTGAAGCTTCTAACTATTAAAACGGGGCAGAAATTGCGCAAAGTTTCTTATCTGAACAATCGGTTGTATGAGATATATACTATGTATACCACCGATCTCAATGATTTTTTCAGACATCAATATATGCTATACACGTAAGCAGTTGGTGAAATTTGAAGCTTCTAGCTGTTAAAATGGGGTAGAAATTGCGAAAAGTTTCTTATCTGAACAATCGGTTGTATGAGATATATACTATATATACAACCGATCTCTATGATTTTTTCAGACAACAGTATATGCTATATACGTAAGCAATCAGTGAAATTTGAAGCTTATAGCTGTTAAAATGGGGTAGAAATTGCGAAAAGTTTCTTATCTGAACAATCGGTTGTATGAGATATATACTATATATACAACCGATCTCTATGATTTTTTCAGACAACAATATATGCTATATACGTAAGCAATCGCTGAAATTTGAAGCTTATAGCTGTTAAAATGGGGTAGAAATTGCGAAAAGTTTCTTATCTGAACAATCGGTTGTATGAGATATATACTATATATACAACCGATCTCTATGATTTTTTCATACAACAATATATGCTATATAAGTAAATATTCGGTGAAATTTGAAGCTTCTCGCTGTTAAAATGGGGCTAAAATTTGCGAAAATATATATATATATACTATATATATATACTATATATACCACCATATATATACTATATATACCACCGATCTTTATGATTTTTTCAGACAACAATATATGCTATATACGTAAGCATTCGCTGAAATTTGAAGCCTCTAGCTCTTAAAATAGGGCAGTAATTACGAAAAGTTCCTTATCATAACAATCGGTTGTGGGGGATATATACTAAATATACGACCGATCTCATAAATTTTTTCAGGCAACAATATGTGCAATATACGAAAGTATATGGTGAAGTTTGAAGCTTCAATCTGTTAAATTGGGTAAGATATTACAAAAATCCTCTTTTTCTGAAAAATCGGTTGTATGGAGGATATATGCTATAGTGGTCCGATCCGGTCGGTTCCGACAAATGTCTAATCGGACACCCAAATACACCTGCTCACCAAATTTTATCAAGATATCTCAAAAATTGAGGGACTAGTTTGCATACAAACAGACAGACGGACAGACGGACATGGCTAAATCAACTCAGCTCTTCAACCTGATTATTTCGGTATACTTAATGGTGGGTCTATCTATTTTCCTTTAAGGACTTACAATTTTCGGTTTCGTGACGAAATTAATATACCATTTCATTTTCATGAAAGGTATAAAAATAGGTAGGTAATTTGTGTGAGGATGCAAAGCTTCACGTTTTTTGTGGTCTGCATGTAAAAACTATGACTACGAATCACGTATTTCAAAAATATATGACGTAAACGTAACTATTTGATGAAATTTGATGAATTTTGAAGCTTCTAGCCGTAAAAAAGGGGCAAAATTACAGTTTGTATGAAGTGTATAATATATATACCACCGATCTCTATAATTTTTTCAGACAACAATATATGCTATATCCGTAAGCATTTTGTGAAATTTGAAGCATCTAGCTGTTAAAACGGGGCAGAAATTGCGCAAAGTTTCTTATCTGAACAATCGGTTGTATGAGATATATACTATGTATACCACCGATCTCAATGATTTTTTCAGACATCAATATATGCTATACACGTAAGCAGTTGGTGAAATTTGAAGCTTCTAGCTGTTAAAATGGGGTAGAAATTGCGAAAAGTTTCTTATCTGAACAATCGGTTGTATGAGATATATACTATATATACAACCGATCTCTATGATTTTTTCAGACAACAGTATATGCTATATACGTAAGCAATCAGTGAAATTTGAAGCTTATAGCTGTTAAAATGGGGTAGAAATTGCGAAAAGTTTCTTATCTGAACAATCGGTTGTATGAGATATATACTATATATACAACCGATCTCTATGATTTTTTCAGACAACAATATATGCTATATACGTAAGCAATCGCTGAAATTTGAAGCTTATAGCTGTTAAAATGGGGTAGAAATTGCGAAAAGTTTCTTATCTGAACAATCGGTTGTATGAGATATATACTATATATACAACCGATCTCTATGATTTTTTCATACAACAATATATGCTATATAAGTAAATATTCGGTGAAATTTGAAGCTTCTCGCTGTTAAAATGGGGCTAAAATTTGCGAAAATATATATATATATACTATATATATATACTATATATACCACCATATATATACTATATATACCACCGATCTTTATGATTTTTTCAGACAACAATATATGCTATATACGTAAGCATTCGCTGAAATTTGAAGCCTCTAGCTCTTAAAATAGGGCAGTAATTACGAAAAGTTCCTTATCATAACAATCGGTTGTGGGGGATATATACTAAATATACGACCGATCTCATAAATTTTTTCAGGCAACAATATGTGCAATATACGAAAGTATATGGTGAAGTTTGAAGCTTCAATCTGTTAAATTGGGTAAGATATTACAAAAATCCTCTTTTTCTGAAAAATCGGTTGTATGGAGGATATATGCTATAGTGGTCCGATCCGGTCGGTTCCGACAAATGTCTAATCGGACACCCAAATACACCTGCTCACCAAATTTTATCAAGATATCTCAAAAATTGAGGGACTAGTTTGCATACAAACAGACAGACGGACAGACGGACATGGCTAAATCAACTCAGCTCTTCAACCTGATTATTTCGGTATACTTAATGGTGGGTCTATCTATTTTCCTTTAAGGACTTACAATTTTCGGTTTCGTGACGAAATTAATATACCATTTCATTTTCATGAAAGGTATAAAAATAGGTAGGTAATTTGTGTGAGGATGCAAAGCTTCACGTTTTTTGTGGTCTGCATGTAAAAACTATGACTACGAATCACGTATTTCAAAAATATATGACGTAAACGTAACTATTTGATGAAATTTGATGAATTTTGAAGCTTCTAGCCGTAAAAAAGGGGCAAAATTACAGTTTGTATGAAGTGTATAATATATATACCACCGATCTCTATAATTTTTTCAGACAACAATATATGCTATATCCGTAAGCATTTTGTGAAATTTGAAGCATCTAGCTGTTAAAACGGGGCAGAAATTGCGCAAAGTTTCTTATCTGAACAATCGGTTGTATGAGATATATACTATATATACCACCGATCTCTATGATTTTTTCAGACAACAATATATGCTATATACGTAAGCATTTGGTGAAATTTGAAGCTTCTAGCTGTTAAAATGGGGTAGAAATTGCGAAAAGTTTCTTATCTGAACAATCGGTTGTATGAGATATATACTATATATACAACCGATCTCTATGATTCTTTCAGACAACAATATATGCTATATACGTAAGCAATCGGTGAAAGTTGAAGCTTATAGCTGTTAAAATGGGGTAGAAATTGCGAAAAGTTTCTTATCTGAACAATCGGTTGTATGAGATATATTCTATATATACAACCGATCTCTATGATTTTTTCAGACAACAATATATGCTATATACGTAAGTATTCGGTGAAATTTGAAGCTTCTAGCTGTTAAAATGGGGCTAAAATTTGCCAAAAAAATATATATATATACTATATATATATACTATATATACCACCATATATACACTATATATACCACCGATCTTTATGATTTTTTCAGACAAGAATATATGCTATATACCTAAGCATTCGTTGAAATTTGAAGCCTCTAGCTCTTAAAATGGGGCAGTAATTACGAAAAGTTCCTTATCTGAACAAATGGTTGTGGGGGATATATACTATATATACGACCGATCTCATCATTTTTTTCAGGCAACAATATGTGCAATTTATGAAAGTATATGGTGAAGTTTGAAGCTTCAATCTGATAAATTGGGTAAGATATTACAAAAATCCTCTTTTTCTGAAAAATCGGTTGTATGGAGGATATATGCTATAGTGGTCCGATCCGGTCGGTTCCGACAAATGTCTAATCGGACACCCAAATACACCCGCTCACCAAATTTTATCAAGATATCTCAAAAATTGAGGGACTAGTTTGCATACAAACAGACAGACGGACAGACGGACAGACGGACATGGCTAAATCAACTCAGCTCTTCAACCTGATTATTTCGGTATACTTAATGGTGGGTCTATCTATTTTCCTTTAAGGACTTACAATTTTCGGTTTCGTGACGAAATTAATATACCATTTCGTTTTCATGAAAGGTATAAAAATAGGTAGGTAATCTGTGTGAGGATGCAAAGCTTCACGTTTTTTGTGGTCTGCATGTAAAAACTATGGCTACGAATCACGTATTTCAAAAATATATGACGTAAACGTAACTATTTGATGAAATTTGATGAATCTTGAAGCTTCTAGCCGTAAAAAAGGGGTCAATATGACAGTTTATATGAAGTATATAATATATATACCACCGATCTCTATGATTTTTTCAGACAACAATATATGCTATATACGAAAGCATTTTGTGAAATTTGAAGCTTCTAACTGTTAAAACGGGGCAGAAATTGCGCAAAGTTTCTTATCTGAACAATCGGTTGTATGAGATATATACTATGTATACCACCGATCTCAATGATTTTTTCAGACATCAATATATGCTATACACGTAAGCAGTTGGTGAAATTTGAAGCTTCTAGCTGTTAAAATGGGGTAGAAATTGCGAAAAGTTTCTTATCTTAACAATCGGTTGTATGAGATATATACTATATATATAACCGATCTCCATGATTTTTTCAGACAACAGTATATGCTATATACGTAAGCAATCAGTGAAATTTGAAGCTTATAGCTGTTAAAATGGGGTAGAAATTGCGAAAAGTTTCTTATCTGAACAATCGGTTGTATGAGATATATACTATATATACAACCGATCTCTATGATTTTTTCAGACAACAATATATGCTATATACGTAAGCAATCGGTGAAATTTGAAGCTTATAGCTGTTAAAATGGGGTAGAAATTGCGAAAAGTTTCTTATCTGAACAATCGGTTGTATGAGATATATACTATATATACAACCGATCTCTATGATTCTTTCAGACAACAATATATGCTATATACGTAAGCAATAGGTGAAATTTGAAGCTTATAGCTGTTAAAATGGGGTAGAAAATGCGAAAAGTTTCTTATCTGAACAATCGGTTGTATGAGATATATACTATATATACAACCGATCTCTATGATTTTTTCAGACAACAATATATGCTATATACGTAAGCAATCGATGAAATTTGAAGCTTATAGCTGTTAAAATGGGGTAGAAATTGCAAAAAGTTTCTTATCTGAACAATCGGTTGTATGAGATATATACTATATATACAACCGATCTCTACGATTTTTTCAGACAACAATATATGCTATATACGTAAGCAATCGGTGAAATTTGAAGCTTCTAGCTGTTAAAATGGGGTAGAAATTGCGAAAAGTTTCTTATCTGAACAATCGGTTGTATGAGATATATACTATATATACAACCGATCTCTATGATTCTTTCAGACAACAATATATGCTATATACGTAAGCAATCGGTGAAATTTGAAGCTTATAGCTGTTAAAATGGGGTAGAAAATGCGAAAAGTTTCTTATCTGAACAATCGGTTGTATGAGATATATACTATATATACAACCGATCTCTATGATTTTTTCAGACAACAATATATGCTATATACGTAAGCAATCGGTGAAATTTGAAGCTTATAGCTGTTAAAATGGGGTAGAAATTGCGAAAAGTTTCTTATCTGAACAATCGGTTGTATGAGATATATACTATATATACAACCGATCTCTATGATTTTTTCAGACAACAATATATGCTATATACGTAAGCATTTGGTGAAATTTGAAGCTTATAGCTGTTAAAATGGGGTATAAAATGCGAAAAGTTTCTTATCTGAACAATCGGTTGTATGAGATATATACTATATATACAACCGATCTCTATGATTTTTTCAGACAACAATATATGCTATATACGTAAGCAATCGGTGAAATTTGAAGCTTATAGCAGTTAAAATGGGGTAGAAATTGCGAAAAGTTTCTTATCTGAACAATCGGTTGTATGAGATATATACTATATATATAACCGATCTCTTTGATTTTTTCAGACAACAATATATGCTATATACGTAAGCATTTGGTGAAATTTGAAGCTTCTAGCTGTTAAAATGGGGTAGAAATTGCGAAAAGTTTCTTATCTGAACAATCGGTTGTATGAGATATATACTATATATACAACCGATCTCTATGATTCTTTCAGACAACAATATATGCTATATACGTAAGCAATCGGTGAAATTTGGAGCTTATGGCTGTTAAAATGGGGTAGAAAATGCGAAAAGTTTCTTATCTGAACAATCGGTTGTATGAGATATATACTATATATACAACCGATCTCTATGATTCTTTCAGACAACAATATATGCTATATACGTAAGCAATCGGTGAAATTTGAAGCTTATAGCTGTTAAAATGGGGTAGAAAATGCGAAAAGTTTCTTATCTGAACAATCGGTTGTATGAGATATATACTATATATACAACCGATCTCTATGATTTTTTCAGACAACAATACATGCTATATACGTAAGTATTCGGTGAAATTTGAAGCTTCTAGCTGTTAAAATGGGCCTAAAATTTGCCAAAAATGTATATATATATACTATATATATATACTATATATACCACCATATATATACTATGTATACCACCGATCTTTATGATTTTTTCAGACAACAATATATGCTATATACCTAAGCATTCGTTGAAATTTGAAGCCTCTAGCTCTTAAAATGGGGCAGTAATTACGAAAAGTTCCTTATCTGAACAATCGGTTGTGGGGGATATATACCATATATACGACCGATCTCATCAATTTTTTCAGGCAACAATATATGCAATTTACGAAAGTATATGGTGAAGCTTGAAGCTTCAATCTGTTAAATTGGGTAAGATATTACAAAAATCCTCTTTTTCTGAAAAATCGGTTGTATGGAGGATATATGCTATAGTGGTCCGATCCGGCCGGTTCCGACAAATGTCTAATCGGACACCCAAATACACCCGCTCACAAAAGTTTATCAAGATATCTCAAAAATTGAGGGACTAGTTTGCATACAAACAGACAGACGGACAGACGGACAGACGGACAGACGGACATGGCTAAATCAACTCAGCTCTTCAACCTGATTATTTCGGTATACTTAATGGTGGGTCTATCTATTTTCCTTTAAGGACTTACAATTTTCGGTTTCGTGACGAAATTAATATACCATTTCATTTTCATGAAAGGTATAAAAATAGGTAGGTAATCTGTGTGAGGAAGCAAAGCTTCACGTTTTTTGTGGTCTGCATGTAAAAACTATGGCTACGAATCACGTATTTCAAAAATATATGACGTAAACGTAACTATTTGATGAAATTTGATGAATCTTGAAGCTTCTAGCCATAAAAAAAGGGGTCAATATGACAGTTTATATGAAGTATATAATATATATACCACCGATCTCTATGATTTTTTCAGACAACAATATATGCTATATACGAAAGCATTTTGTGAAATTTGAAGCTTCTAACTGTTAAAACGGGGCAGAAATTGCGCAAAGTTTCTTATCTGAACAATCGGTTGTATGAGATATATACTATGTATACCACCGATCTCAATGATTTTTTCAGACATCAATATATGCTATACACGTAAGCAGTTGGTGAAATTTGAAGCTTCTAGCTGTTAAAATGGGGTAGAAATTGCGAAAAGTTTCTTATCTGAACAATCGGTTGTATGAGATATGTACTATATATATAACCGATCTCCATGATTTTTTCAGACAACAATATATGCTATATACGTAAGCAATCAGTGAAATTTGAAGCTTATAGCAAGCAATCAGTGAAATTTGAAGCTTCTAGCTGTTAAAATGGGGTAGAAATTGCGAAAAGTTTCTTATCTGAACAATCGGTTGTATGAGATATATACTATATATACAACCGATCTCTATGATTTTTTCAGACAACAATATATGCTATATACGTAAGCAATTGGTGAAATTTGAAGCTTATAGCTGTTAAAATGGGGTAGAAATTGCGAAAAGTTTCTTATCTGAACAATCGGTTGTATGAGATATATACCATATATACAACCGATCTCTATGATTTTTTAAGACAACAATATATGCTATATAAGTAAATATTCGGTGAAATTTGAAGCTTCTAGCTGTTAAAATGGGGCTAAAATTTGCGAAAATATATATATATATATATATACTATATATATATACTATATATACCACCATATATATACTATATATACCACCGATCTTTATGATTTTTTCAGACAACAATATATGCTATATACGTAAGCATTCGCTGAAATTTGAAGCCTCTAGCTCTTAAAATAGGGCAGTAATTACGAAAAGTTCTTATCTGAACAATCGGTTGTGGGGGATATATACTATATATACGACCGATCTCATAAATTTTTTCAGGCAACAATATGTGCAATATACGAAAGTATATGGTGAAGTTTGAAGCTTCAATCTGTTAAATTGGGTAAGATATTACAAAAATCTTCTTTTTCTGAAAAATCGGTTGTATGGAGGATATATGCTATAGTGGTCCGATCCGGTCGGTTCCGACAAATGTCTAATCGGACATCAAAATACACCTGCTCACCAAATTTTATCAAGATATCTCAAAAACTGAGGGACTAGTTTGCATACAAACAGACAGACGGACAGACGGACATGGCTAAATCAACTCAGCTCTTCAACCTGATTATTTCGGTATACTTAATGGTGGGTCTATCTATTTTCCTTTAAGGACTTACAATTTTCGGTTTCGTGACGAAATTAATATACCATTTCATTTTCATGAAAGGTATAAAAATAGGTAGGTTATCTGTGTGAGGATGCAAAGCTTCACGTTTTTTGTGGTCTGCATGTAAAAACTATGACTACGAATCACGTATTTCAAAAATATATGACGTAAACGTAACTATTTGATGAAATTTGATGAATTTTGAAGCTTCTAGCCGTAAAAAAGGGGCAAAAATGAGAGTTTGTATGAAGTGTATAATATATATACCACCGATCTCTATAATTTTTTCAGACAACAATATATGCTATATCCGTAAGCATTTTGTGAAATTTGAAGCTTCAAGCTGTTAAAACGGGGCAGAAATTGCGCAAAGTTTCTTATCTGAACAATCGGTTGTATGAGATATATACTATATATACCACCGATCTCTATGATTTTTTCAGACAACAATATATGCTATATACGTAAGCATTTGGTGAAATTTGAAGCTTCTAGCTGTTAAAATGGGGTAGAAATTGCGAAAAGTTTCTTATCTGAACAATCGGTTGTATGAGATATATACTATATATACAACCGATCTCTATGATTCTTTCAGACAACAATATATGCTATATACGTAAGCAATCGGTGAAATTTGAAGCTTATAGCTGTTAAAATGGGGTAGAAATTGCGAAAAGTTTCTTATCTGAACAATCGGTTGTATGAGATATATACTATATATATAACCGATCTCTATGATTTTTTCAGACAACAATATATGCTATATACGTAAGTATTCGGTGAAATTTGAAGCTTCTAGCTATTAAAATGGGCCTAAAATTTGCCAAAAATATATATATATATATATACTATATATACCACCATATATATACTATATATACCACCGATCTTTATGATTTTTTCAGACAACAATATATGCTATATACCTAAGCATTCGTTGAAATTTGAAGCCTCTAGCTCTTAAAATGGGGCAGTAATTACGAAAAGTTCCTTATCTGAACAATCGGTTGTGAGGGATATATACCATATATACGGCCGATCTCATAAATTTTTTCAGGCAACAATATATGCAATTTACGAAAGTATATGGCGAAGTTTGAAGCTTCAATCTGTTAAATTGGGTAAGATATTACAAAAATCCTCTTTTTCTGAAAAATCGGTTGTATGGAGGATATATGCTATAGTGGTCCGATCCGGTCGGTTCCGACAAATGTCTAATCGGACACCCAAATACACCCGCTCACCAAATTTTATCAAGATATCTCAAAAATTGAGGGACTAGTTTGCATACAAACAGACAGACGGACAGACGGACAGACGGACATGGCTAAATCAACTCAGCTCTTCAACCTGATTATTTCGGTATACTTAATGGTGGGTCTATCTATTTTCCTTTAAGGACTTAAAATTTTCGGTTTCGTGACGAAATTAATATACCATTTCATTTTCATGAAAGGTATAAAAATAGGTAGGTAATCTGTGTGAGGATGCAAAGCTTCACGTTTTTTGTGGTCTGCATGTAAAAACTATGGCTACGAATCACGTATTTCAAAAATATATGACGTAAACGTAACTATTTGATGAAATTTGATGAATCTTGAAGCTTCTAGCCGTAAAAAAGGGGTCAATATGACAGTTTATTTGAAGTATATAATATATATACCACCGATCTCTATGATTTTTTCAGACAAAAATATATGCTATATACGAAAGCATTTTGTGAAATTTGAAGCTTCTAACTGTTAAAACGGGGCAGAAATTGCGCAAAGTTTCTTATCTGAACAATCGGTTGTATGAGATATATACTATGTATATCAATGATTTTTTCAGACATCAATATATGCTATATACGTAAGCAATCGGTGAAATTTGAAGCTTATAGCTGTTAAAATGGGGTAGAAATTGCGAAAAGTTTCTTATCTGAACAATCGGTTGTATGATATGTATACTATATATACAACCGATCTCTATGATTTTTTCAGACAACAATATATGCTATATACGTAAGCAGTCGGTGAAATTTGAAGCTTATAGCTGTTAAAATGGGGTAGAAATTGCGAAAAGTTTCTTATCTGAACAATCGGTTGTATGAGATATATACTATATATACAACCGATCTCTATGATTCTTTCAGACAACAATATATGCTATATACGTAAGCAATCGGTGAAATGTGAAGCTTATAGCTGTTAAAATGGGGTAGAAATTGCGAAAAGTTTCTTATCTGAACAATCGGTTGTATGAGATATATACTATATATACAACCGATCTCTATGATTTTTTCAGACAACAATATATGCTATATACGTAAGTATTCGGTGAAATTTGAAGCTTCTAGCTGTTAAAATGGGGCTAAAATTTGCCAAAAATATATATATATATATACTATATATACCACCATATATATACTATATATACCACCGATCTTTATGATTTTTTCAGACAACAATATATGCTATATACCTAAGCATTCGTTGAAATTTGAAGCCTCTAGCTCTTAAAATGGGGCAGTAATTACGAAAAGTTCCTTATCTGAACAATCGGTTGTGGGGGATATATACTATATATACGACCGATCTCATCAATTTTTGCAGGCAACAATATGTGCAATTTACGAAAGTATATGTTGAAGTTTGAAGCTTCAATCTGTTAAATTGGGTAAGATATTACAAAATTCCTCTTTTTCTGAAAAATCGGTTGTATGGAGGATATATGCTATAGTGGTCCGATCCGGTCGGTTCCGACAAATGTCTAATCGGACACCCAAATACTCCCGCTCACCAAATTTTATCAAGATATCTCAAAAATTGAGGGACTAGTTTGCATACAAACAGACAGACGGACAGACGGACATGGCTAAATCAACTCAGCTCTTCAACCTGATTATTTCGGTATACTTAATGGTGGGTCTATCTATTTTCCTTTAAGGACTTACAATTTTCGGTTTCGTGACGAAATTAATATACCATTTCGTTTTCATGAAAGGTATAAAAATAGGTAGGTAATCTGTGTGAGGATGCAAATCTTCACGTTTTTTGTGGTCTGCATGTAAAAACTATGACTACGAATCACGTATTTCAAAAATATATGACGTAAACGTAACTATTTGATGAAATTTGATGAATTTTGAAGCTTCTAGCCGTAAAAAAGGGGCAAAAATGACAGTTTGTATGAAGTGTATAATATATATACCACCGATCTCTATAATTTTTTCAGACAACAATATATGCTATATCCGTAAGCATTTTGTGAAATTTGAAGCTTCTAGCTGTTAAAATGGGGTAGAAATTGCGAAAAGTTTCTTATCTGAACAATCGGTTGTATGATATGTATACTATATATACAACCGATCTCTATGATTTTTTCAGACAACAATATATGCTATATACGTAAGCATTCGCTGAAATTTGAAGCCTCTAGCTCTTAAAATAGGGCAGTAATTACGAAAAGTTCCTTATCATAACAATCGGTTGTGGGGGATATATACTATATATACGACCGATCTCATAAATTTTTTCAGGCAACAATATGTGCAATATACGAAAGTATATGGTGAAGTTTGAAGCTTCAATCTGTTAAATTGGGTAAGATATTACAAAAATCCTCTTTTTCTGAAAAATCGGTTGTATGGAGGATATATGCTATAGTGGTCCGATCCGGTCGGTTCCGACAAATGTCTAATCAGACACCCAAATACACCTGCTCACCAAATTTTATCAAGATATCTCAAAAATTGAGGGACTAGTTTGCATACAAACAGACAGACGGACAGACGGACATGGCTAAATCAACTCAGCTCTTCAACCTGATTATTTCGGTATACTTAATGGTGGGTCTATCTATTTTCCTTTAAGGACTTACAATTTTCGGTTTCGTGACGAAATTAATATACCATTTCATTTTCATGAAAGGTATAAAAATAGGTAGGTAATCTGTGTGAGGATGCAAAGCTTCACGTTTTTTGTGGTCTGCATGTAAAAACTATGACTACGAATCACGTATTTCAAAAATATATGACGTAAACGTAACTATTTGATGAAATTTGATGAATTTTGAAGCTTCTAGCCGTAAAAAAGGGGCAAAAATGACAGTTTGTATGAAGTGTATAATATATATACCACCGATCTCTATAATTTTTTCAGACAACAATATATGCTATATCCGTAAGCATTTTGTGAAATTTGAAGCATCTAGCTGTTAAAACGGGGCAGAAATTGCGCAAAGTTTCTTATCTGAACAATCGGTTGTATGAGATATATACTATATATACCACCGATCTCTATGATTTTTTCAGACAACAATATATGCTATATACGTAAGCATTTGGTGAAATTTGAAGCTTCTAGCTGTTAAAATGGGGTAGAAATTGCGAAAAGTTTCTTATCTGAACAATCGGTTGTATGAGATATATACTATATATACAACCGATCTCTATGATTCTTTCAGACAACAATATATGCTATATACGTAAGCAATCGGTGAAATTTGAAGCTTATAGCTGTTAAAATGGGGTAGAAATTGCGAAAAGTTTCTTATCTGAACAATCGGTTGTATGAGATATATTCTATATATACAACCGATCTCTATGATTTTTTCAGACAACAATATATGCTATATACGTAAGTATTCGGTGAAATTTGAAGCTTCTAGCTGTTAAAATGGGGCTAAAATTTGCCAAAAATATATATATATATATACTATATATATATACTATATATACCACCATATATACACTATATATACCACCGATCTTTATGATTTTTTCAGACAAGAATATATGCTATATACCTAAGCATTCGTTGAAATTTGAAGCCTCTAGCTCTTAAAATGGGGCAGTAATTACGAAAAGTTCCTTATCTGAACAAGCGGTTGTGGGGGATATATACTATATATACGACCGATCTCATCAATTTTTTCAGGCAACAATATGTGCAATTTACGAAAGTATATGGTGAAGTTTGAAGCTTCAATCTGATAAATTGGGTAAGATATTACAAAAATCCTCTTTTTCTGAAAAATCGGTTGTATGGAGGATATATGCTATAGTGGTCCGATCCGGTCGGTTCCGACAAATGTCTAATCGGACACCCAAATACACCCGCTCACCAAATTTTATCAAGATATCTCAAAAATTGAGGGACTAGTTTACATACAAACAGACAGACGGACAGACGGACATGGCTAAATCAACTCAGCTCTTCAACCTGATTATTTCGGTATACTTAATGGTGGGTCTATCTATTTTCCTTTAAGGACTTACAATTTTCGGTTTCGTGACGAAATTAATATACCATTTCGTTTTCATGAAAGGTATAAAAATAGGTAGGTAATCTGTGTGAGGATGCAAATCTTCACGTTTTTTGTGGTCTGCATGTAAAAACTATGACTACGAATCACGTATTTCAAAAATATATGACGTAAACGTAACTATTTGATGAAATTTGATGAATTTTGAAGCTTCTAGCCGTAAAAAAGGGGCAAAAATGACAGTTTGTATGAAGTGTATAATATATATACCACCGATCTCTATAATTTTTTCAGACAACAATATATGCTATATCCGTAAGCATTTTGTGAAATTTGAAGCTTCTAGCTGTTAAAATGGGGTAGAAATTGCGAAAAGTTTCTTATCTGAACAATCGGTTGTATGATATGTATACTATATATACAACCGATCTCTATGATTTTTTCAGACAACAATATATGCTATATACGTAAGCAGTCGGTGAAATTTGAAGCTTATAGCTGTTAAAATGGGGTAGAAATTGCGAAAAGTTTCTTATCTGAACAATCGGTTGTATGAGATATATACTATATATACAACCGATCTCTATGATTCTTTCAGACAACAATATATGCTATATACGTAAGCAATCGGTGAAATGTGAAGCTTATAGCTGTTAAAATGGGGTAGAAATTGCGAAAAGTTTCTTATCTGAACAATCGGTTGTATGAGATATATACTATATATACAACCGATCTCTATGATTTTTTCAGACAACAATATATGCTATATACGTAAGTATTCGGTGAAATTTGAAGCTTCTAGCTGTTAAAATGGGGCTAAAATTTGCCAAAAATATATATATATATATACTATATATACCACCATATATATACTATATATACCACCGATCTTTATGATTTTTTCAGACAACAGTATATGCTATATACCTAAGCATTCGTTGAAATTTGAAGCCTCTAGCTCTTAAAATGGGGCAGTAATTACGAAAAGTTCCTTATCTGAACAATCGGTTGTGGGGGATATATACTATATATACGACCGATCTCATCAATTTTTGCAGGCAACAATATGTGCAATTTACGAAAGTATATGTTGAAGTTTGAAGCTTCAATCTGTTAAATTGGGTAAGATATTACAAAATTCCTCTTTTTCTGAAAAATCGGTTGTATGGAGGATATATGCTATAGTGGTCCGATCCGGTCGGTTCCGACAAATGTCTAATCGGACACCCAAATACTCCCGCTCACCAAATTTTATCAAGATATCTCAAAAATTGAGGGACTAGTTTGCATACAAACAGACAGACGGACAGACGGACATGGCTAAATCAACTCAGCTCTTCAACCTGATTATTTCGGTATACTTAATGGTGGGTCTATCTATTTTCCTTTAAGGACTTACAATTTTCGGTTTCGTGACGAAATTAATATACCATTTCATTTTCATGAAAGGTATAAAAATAGGTAGGTAATCTGTGTGAGGAAGCAAAGCTTCACGTTTTTTGTGGTCTGCATGTAAAAACTATGGCTACGAATCACGTATTTCAAAAATATATGACGTAAACGTAACTATTTGATGAAATTTGATGAATCTTGAAGCTTCTAGCCGTAAAAAAGGGGTAAATATGACAGTTTATATGAAGTATATAATATATATACCACCGATCTCTATAATTTTTTCAGACAACAATATATGCTATATACGAAAGCATTTTGTGAAATTTGAAGCTTCTAACTATTAAAACGGGGTAGAAATTGCGCAAAGTTTCTTATCTGAACAATCGGTTGTATGAGATATATACTATGTATACCACCGATCTCAATGATTTTTTCAGACATCAATATATGCTATACACGTAAGCAGTTGGTGAAATTTGAAGCTTCTAGCTGTTAAAATGGGGTAGAAATTGCGAAAAGTTTCTTATCTGAACAATCGGTTGTATGAGATATATACTATATATACACCCGATCTCTATGATTTTTTCAGACAACAATATATGCTATATACGTAAGCAATCAGTGAAATTTGAAGCTTATAGCTGTTAAAATGGGGTAGAAATTGCGAAAAGTTTCTTATCTGAACAATCAGTTGTAGGAGATATATACTATATATACAACCGATCTCTATGATTTTTTCAGACAACAATATATGCTATATAAGTAAATATTCGGTGAAATGTGAAGCTTCTCGCTGTTAAAATGGGGCTAAAATTTGCGAAAATATATATATATATACTATATATATATACTATATATACCACCATATATATACTATATATACCACCGATCTTTATGATTTTTTCAGACAACAATATATGCTATATACGTAAGCATTCGCTGAAATTTGAAGCCTCTAGCTCTTAAAATAGGGCAGTAATTACGAAAAGTTCCTTATCATAACAATCGGTTGTGGGGGATATATACTATATATACGACCGATCTCATAAATTTTTTCAGGCAACAATATGTGCAATATACGAAAGTATATGGTGAAGTTTGAAGCTTCAATCTGTTAAATTGGGTAAGATATTACAAAAATCCTCTTTTTCTGAAAAATCGGTTGTATGGAGGATATATGCTATAGTGGTCCGATCCGGTCGGTTCCGACAAATGTCTAATCAGACACCCAAATACACCTGCTCACCAAATTTTATCAAGATATCTCAAAAATTGAGGGACTAGTTTGCATACAAACAGACAGACGGACAGACGGACATGGCTAAATCAACTCAGCTCTTCAACCTGATTATTTCGGTATACTTAATGGTGGGTCTATCTATTTTCCTTTAAGGACTTACAATTTTCGGTTTCGTGACGAAATTAATATACCATTTCATTTTCATGAAAGGTATAAAAATAGGTAGGTAATCTGTGTGAGGATGCAAAGCTTCACGTTTTTTGTGGTCTGCATGTAAAACCTATGACTACGAATCACGTATTTCAAAAATATATGACGTAAACGTAACTATTTGATGAAATTTGATGAATTTTGAAGCTTCTAGCCGTAAAAAAGGGGCAAAAATGACAGTTTGTATGAAGTGTATAATATATATACCACCGATCTCTATAATTTTTTCAGACAACAATATATGCTATATCCGTAAGCATTTTGTGAAATTTGAAGCATCTAGCTGTTAAAACGGGGCAGAAATTGCGCAAAGTTTCTTATCTGAACAATCGGTTGTATGAGATATATACTATATATACCACCGATCTCTATGATTTTTTCAGACAACAATATATGCTATATACGTAAGCATTTGGTGAAATTTGAAGCTTCTAGCTGTTAAAATGGGGTAGAAATTGCGAAAAGTTTCTTATCTGAACAATCGGTTGTATGAGATATATACTATATATACAACCGATCTCTATGATTCTTTCAGACAACAATATATGCTATATACGTAAGCAATCGGTGAAATTTGAAGCTTATAGCTGTTAAAATGGGGTAGAAATTGCGAAAAGTTTCTTATCTGAACAATCGGTTGTATGAGATATATACTATATATACAACCGATCTCTATGATTTTTTCAGACAACAATATATGCTATATACGTAAGTATTCGGTGAAATTTGAAGCTTCTAGCTGTTAAAATGGGGCTAAAATTTGCCAAAAATATATATATATATATACTATATATATATACTATATATACCACCATATATACACTATATATACCACCGATCTTTATGATTTTTTCAGACAAGAATATATGCTATATACCTAAGCATTCGTTGAAATTTGAAGCCTCTAGCTCTTAAAATGGGGCAGTAATTACGAAAAGTTCCTTATCTGAACAAGCGGTTGTGGGGGATATATACTATATATACGACCGATCTCATCAATTTTTTCAGGCAACAATATGTGCAATTTACGAAAGTATATGGTGAAGTTTGAAGCTTCAATCTGATAAATTGGGTAAGATATTACAAAAATCCTCTTTTTCTGAAAAATCGGTTGTATGGAGGATATATGCTATAGTGGTCCGATCCGGTCGGTTCCGACAAATGTCTAATCGGACACCCAAATACACCCGCTCACCAAATTTTATCAAGATATCTCAAAAATTGAGGGACTAGTTTACATACAAACAGACAGACGGACAGACGGACATGGCTAAATCAACTCAGCTCTTCAACCTGATTATTTCGGTATACTTAATGGTGGGTCTATCTATTTTCCTTTAAGGACTTACAATTTTCGGTTTCGTGACGAAATTAATATACCATTTCGTTTTCATGAAAGGTATAAAAATAGGTAGGTAATCTGTGTGAGGATGCAAATCTTCACGTTTTTTGTGGTCTGCATGTAAAAACTATGACTACGAATCACGTATTTCAAAAATATATGACGTAAACGTAACTATTTGATGAAATTTGATGAATTTTGAAGCTTCTAGCCGTAAAAAAGGGGCAAAAATGACAGTTTGTATGAAGTGTATAATATATATACCACCGATCTCTATAATTTTTTCAGACAACAATATATGCTATATCCGTAAGCATTTTGTGAAATTTGAAGCTTCTAGCTGTTAAAACGGGGCAGAAATTGCGCAAAGTTTCTTATCTGAACAATCGGTTGTATGAGATATATACTATATATACAACCGATCTCTATGATTTTTTCAGACAACAATATATGCTATATACGTAAGTATTCGGTGAAATTTGAAGCTTCTAGCTGTCAAAGTAGGGCTAAAATTTGCCAAAAATATATATATATATATACTATATATAGATACTATATATACCACCATATATATACTATATATACCACCGATCTTTATGATTTTTTCAGACAACAATATGTGCTATATACCTAAGCATTCGTTGAAATTTGAAGCCTCTAGCTCTTAAAATGGGGCAGTAATTACGAAAAGTTCCTTATCTGAACAAACGGTTGTGGGGGATATATACTATATATACGACCGATCTCATCAATTTTTTCAGGCAACAATATGTGCAATTTACGAAAGTATATGGTGAAGTTTGAAGCTTCAATCTGTTAAATTGGGTAAGATATTACAAAAATCCTCTTTTTCTGAAAAATCGGTTGTATGGAGGATATATGCTATAGTGGTCCGATCCGGTCGGTTCCGAAAAATGTCTAATCGGACACCCAAATACACCCGCTCACCAAATTTTATCAAGATATCTCAAAAATTGAGGGACTAGTTTGCATACAAACAGACAGACGGACAGACGGACAGACGGACATGGCTAAATCAACTCAGCTCTTCAACCTGATTATTTCGGTATACTTAATGGTGGGTCTATCTATTTTCCTTTAAGGACTTACAATTTTCGGTTTCGTGACGAAATTAATATACCATTTCATTTTCATGAAAGTATAAAAATGGGTAGGTAATCTGTGTGAGGATGCAAAGCTTCACGTTTTTTGTGGTCTGCATGTAAAAACTATGACTACGAATCACGTATTTCAAAAATATATGATGTAAACGTAACTATTTGATGAAATTTGATGAATTTTGAAGCTTCTATCCGTAAAAAAGGGGCAAAAATGAAAGTTTGTATGAAGTGTATAATATATATACCACCGATCTCTATAATTTTTTCAGACAAAAATATATGCTATATCCGTAAGCATTTTGTGAAATTTGAAGTTTCTAGCTGTTAAAACGGGGCAGAAGTTGCGCAAAGTTTCTTATCTGAACAATCGGTTGTTTGAGATATACACTATATATACCACCGATCTCTATGATTTTTTCAGACAACAATATATGCTATATACGTAAGCATTTGGTGAAATTTGAAGCTTCTAGCTGTTAAAATGGGGTAGAAATTGCGAAAAGTTTCTTATCTGAACAATCGGTTGTATGAGATATATACTATATATACAACCGATCTCTATGATTCTTTCAGACAACAATATATGCTATATACGTAAGCAATCGGTGAAATTTGAAGCTTATAGCTGTTAAAATGGGGTAGAAAATGCGAAAAGTTTCTTATCTGAACAATCGGTTGTATGAGATATATACTATATATACAACCGATCTCTATGATTTTTTCAGACAACAATATATGCTATATACGTAAGCAATCGGTGAAATTTGAAGCTTATAGCTGTTAAAATGGGGTAGAAATTGCGAAAAGTTTCTTATCTGAATAATCGGTTGTATGAGATATATACTATATATACAACCGATCTCTATGATTTTTTCAGACAACAATATATGCTATATACGTAAGTATTCGGTGAAATTTGAAGCTTCTAGCTGTCAAATTAGGGCTAAAATTTGCCAAAAATATATATATATATATATATACTATATATATATACTATATATATATACTATATATATATACTATATATACCACCATATATATACTATATATACCACCGATCTTTATGATTTTTTCAGACAACAATATGTGCTATATACCTAAGCATTCGTTGAAATTTGAAGCTTCTAGCTCTTAAAATGGGGCAGTAATTACGAAAAGTTCCTTATCTGAACAATCGGTTGTGGGGGATATATACTATATATACGACCGATCTCATCAATTTTTTCAGGCAACAATATGTGCAATTTACGAAAGTATATGGTGAAGTTTGAAGCTTATAGCTGTTAAAATGGGGTAGAAATTGCGAAAAGTTTCTTATCTGAACAATCGGTTGTATGAGATATATACTATATATACAACCGATCTCTATGATTTTTTCAGACAACAATATATGCTATATACGTAAGTATTCGGTAAAATTTGAAGCTTCTAGCTGTTCAAATGGGGCTAAAATTTGCCAAAAATATATATATATATACTATATATATATACTATATATAAGTTATCACACCCATATTCCCAATACCCCCAATGGCGCACCCTTTACTCACGTTGCCGTGCATGTGAGTTTGTTGGCCAATATAGAACTTTCGCTGACGTAGTCCACGCGCAAGCGAATGGTAACACAACACGATCAACAACGCGTGAGAAATGCAGCATAGGCAATATTGACGTGCACACATAACTCATCGATTGCGAAATATTTGATGGTGGTGGGATCTGCAACGTTAACATAAGTAGCGTAAAGTTAAAGGTTTCATGGGAAGAAGTAATTATGTTTAGAGTTAGTTATGATAGTGAGTGCCACCAGGGCACAATAAATTTGTCTTGCGAAATTCAATTGAATTCTTGTGTTTGATTTAACCATTAGCGAACTGCTGGTTCGCCACAACTTTAATTTTTTAAAGGTTCCTATCCTGGGAACTGTAAGTGGCGCCCGAGCAATCGGTGCGAAGTGCTTATTCTAAGTGAAAGAGGAAGTGAACTAAAACCCAGATAAAGAAAAAACTGGGTAAAAAACAATAAACAAATCTTCAACACGTTGAAAAAGTTCTAAGTGAAAAAGAGTGAACTAGCAAAGGGAAAATACAGATAAATACATTTTTTCCTTACAAAAATCTCAATAAGTTTCAACCAGAAAGTTCCAATGAGATATTGGATCTTGCGAGTATAAACTAATCCCTTCTGTATATTTATTTTCTTATTTTTTCACAGAGATAAAACCATGGACGCAGACGAGGTGAAGAAATCGCTTACGGAACAGAATGGCGCCATTAACGCCATACTAGCCCAACTTAAAAAAATTGACCAACGACTCAAAGGTGTAGAATCAAAGAACAGCGATGAATCCTTGTCTGGATTGAGTGATAATTTGGAAAGGCTAGAAGCCCAAGTGCGGGAAGTGCGAAGGCAGTCTTCGGACACCAGGGAAGAACTAATAGTAGAGCCATTAGTTAGTCCTCGGACAGAGAGTGAACTGGCGGAGGTCGCCAAGTTACCCGACTGTGTAAAAGAATTACAGATATTCGATGGATCACGGGAGCACTATTGCTCCTGGGTCCATAGCGTCGAACAAGTTATACGTGATTATGAAATAGTGCGGCATAAGCCAATATACACTGCTATCTTAAGGCTCATTAGAGGGAAGATTAGGGGCGCGGCAGATTCTGCGCTGCTGGCGCACAATATCCTAGATTCGGACTGGAGGAGGATAAAGGAAATCCTCTCTCTGCATTACGCAGACATTAGGGACATAGAAACGTTAGAGCAACAACTGACACTAATGTCGCAAGGACGGCAAAAGATGTCCGATTTTTATGCTCAAGTGCAGAAACAGCTTTCTTTAATGATAAATACAATAAAGATAGACAAATACGTACACGGAGAAACCATAGAGGCATTGGCCGAGGCTCACCGCCGAAGGGCGTTAGACGTCTTCATAAGAGGGCTATACGGAGATCTTCCTGCCCTGCTTCTTGTCCAAAACCTGAAAACCCTACCTGAGGCATACTCTGCATGCCTCCAAATCTTGAATGTGGATCGCAGGAATGCAATCTACCGCCCACCCGTCCACAGGGATAATAGAAATGACAATTATCAACCCTCAGCTCCAAAATTTTCTTCCCGCAATGGAAGAAATTATCCTAATTTAGACAATTCGGGCCGCAGCTGGAGAGATAACAACCAAACAGGGCAACGGCCCTCTTACCCAAGCTCAGGTCAAACGAAATTTAGCAATCAGTCCACCCCAAGTTGGAGAAACAACACGGTAGTAAGAATGGATGCCGAACCATCTTCACAGAGCCGACAAAGAGGCAACAGCACATTCTCTAGATACGACAATACAAAAAGGGGGGCAAGTTCTACAAGCTACCAAGGATATGCAAACAAAACCCCGAGTAAGCAACAGAAATTATTCCATCTGATTCCAGTAGACGAAGAAGAGAGCCCGAGCACCTCAACCAACAACAACAGCGAACAAACAACAGGCGATCAGGTAAATTTTACCATGGGAGCCTCGTGTCCGGCGTACCGTATTTAGAATACGCTACACTAGATTTGGGTATTCTAGAATTTTTAGTGGATACAGGGGCGAATAAAAATTATATAAGTGAACGAATAGCACAAAATACTTCACCGGTAGAAAAGCCGTTTCATGTAATCTCCGCTGGTGGAACTATAAAGGTGGACAGGAAAATATGTGGACACTTCTTTAAATTTGTAGGCAAAGACCTACTCACCACCTTTTTTGTTCTCCCAGGCCTCAAATCGTTCGACGGAATAATAGGCGACGATACGTTGTCAGAAATCAAGGCAGTCTTAGACCGGGAACTGAATGTTCTCATTTTAAAACCAGACATTCTGCTGCCTCTTAAACGAAAAAAAGCGCAGCAGGTGAATAGTATCAGTACAAATATCCCCCTTGATAATAATATTACCCACTTTACAAGAAATAAGCTATACCAGATACTAGAAAAATATGAAATTTTGTTCGGACCGGTCGACCGAAGCATGGAAATCCACACCAATGTCCAGGCAGAGATTAAAACTGTAACCGAGAACCCCATCTATACAAAAAGCTACCCCTACCCCGTTAATATGCGCGAGGAGGTGGAAAAGCAAATCCGGGACTTACTATCAGAAGGCATCATTCGTCCTTACAAGAGTCCCTACAATTCACCCATATGGATCGTACCAAAGAAATCTCAATCCGATGGAGAAAAGAAATATCGAATGGTCATTGACTTCAAGCGGCTAAACGCCGTAACAATCCCCGATACGTACCCTATCCCTGATATCAATGGCACTATCGCGAGTCTTGGTAATGCGAAATTTTTCACGACACTCGACCTTACTTCGGGATTCCACCAAATCCCAATGAAGGAGAGCGACATCGCAAAAACCGCATTTTCCACAATGAATGGAAAATATGAATTTTTGCGGCTTCCTTTCGGTCTGAAAAGTGCGCCCTCTATCTTCCAGCGCATGATAGACGACGTGCTAAAAGAATACATAGGTCGTATTTGTTTCGTATATATCGACGACATCATAATTTTCAGCAGAGACGAAGCTACACATTTAAGGGACATCGACACTATCCTTGCCAGGCTTCTGATTGCGGGTCTTAAGGTCAACCTTGAAAAGACGCAATTTCTGAAAAGAAGTGTGGAATTTTTGGAGTACATCGTGACTCCCGAAGGAATACTCCCTGACCCAAAGAAAGTCAATTCCATTAAAAACATGCTGCCTCCATCGAACCTAAAAGAACTCAAGAGCTTTCTAGGGCTAACTTCATATTATAGGAAGTTTATTCGCGATTACGCGAAGATAGCAAAGCCACTTACCAACCTTACGCGAGGGGAACATGCACAAGTAAGGGCAACTCAATCGAAAAAGGTGCCGATTACCTTGAACGATGAAGCCCAAGAAGCATTCGCGAATCTCAAGGAGATATTGACGATCTCCGAAGTCTTGACCTTCCCTAACTTCGATAAATCCTTCAACCTGACGACGGACGCTTCCGATTTCGCTATTGGTGCAGTACTATCACAAGACCACGATGGCAAGGATAAACCCATAGCGTTTATATCGCAGAGTTTATCCACTACGGAAGAAGCATAGGCAACAAACGAAAAAGAAATGCTTGCTATCGTATGGGCTTTGGACAACCTCCGGAACTACCTCTATGGTGCTAAAAAGTTACGTATATTTACTGACCACCAACCGTTAACTTTCTCTCTAAGCAATCGTAATTACAATGCCAAGCTAAAACGTTGGAAGGCTAGGATTGAGGAATACAATTACGAGATAATCTACAAACCAGGGAAATCTAACGGCGTGGCTGACGCTCTGTCTAGACTCAAAACTCAAGCAAACCCACTCACAACATCAACATCCGAAGCCGCCAGTCGGAACGCAACCACAGGATCAACAGCGAACTCTGAAAGCGAGGACGATGATACGATCCACAGTGCAGAACAGGACAATTCTGACCTCATACCGTTCGTTGAAGTGCCCCTTAACGTATTTAGGAACCAGCTTGTATTTAGGGGCAGACTAGAAATATTTGAAGAACCTCATCCAGGTTACTCGAGACACTACCTAAAGATAGAAGGTATCACTGAAGAGGAGCTTATTAGGGTACTCAAAGAGAAGCTTAGGCCGAATGTTGTCAACGGCATTAAAATGCCAGAAGGTAATCTGGGGCTGCTCCAAAAAGTATACCTAGAGAATTTTATGCAATATAAAATCCGTGTAACTCAGTATATTGTAGAGGATTTGAGAGATCCTGATAGGATTTGCGAGATATTGTGGGCAGAGCACAAAAGAGCTCATCGCAACGCCACTGAAAATAAAAAGCAAATCTTAGAGAAATACTACTTCCCAAAAATGAACAGCATCATCAAGAAATACGTCTCGTCCTGCGAGACGTGTAAAATTAACAAATACGATAGACATCCAAATAAACCAGAATTACAAAACACACCTATCCCATCACGTCCTTGTGAAATTATTCACGTGGACATATTTGAAATACAAGGAGAGAAATTTCTCAGTTGTATTGACAAATTTTCAAAATTTGCGAAACTCTTTCACTTGAGAAACAAGTCTACTTTGCACCTTAAGGACAAAATAGTGAAACTCCTACAATATTTTACGACCCCAGATATCCTAGTGACCGACAACGAGCGCGGTCTGATTAGTCCAATTATACAGAACCTCTTGGAATCATTAGGGGTTAGGTTGTATCGCACACCGACCCAGAGAAGCGAAGTGAATGGTCAGGTGGAAAGACTACATTCCACTTTAATCGAAATCATCAGGTGCCTAAAGGCAGATAACGCAAACCTAAAAACAAAGCAGTTAGTAACCATAGCAGTAGATCGATATAACAATTCTATCCATTCTGTTACAAACCGGAAGCCCAGCGAAATATTTTTCAACCGCGCAAGAGCTTCCAACTACTAAGAACTTCTAGAAAAAAGTAGGAAGACCAATGAATATTTGAAAACTTTGTTGACAGAAAAGCAGCAAGCCCAGATTGAACGACATAATAGGAAAAGGTCTTTACCTCAGCGTTATGACGAAAATGATGTCATATACGTGAAGGACAACCAGATCAAGGGTAAACAAAAACCCATATATAGAAAAGAAATTGTCGCAAAGGATAACAGGGTATCAGTAACCACAGTCAGTGGTAAAAAAATTCACAAAACCCACATTAAAAATGTCAAACGCAGGAACACACATCCTAGCACATAACTGAGAAAAAAAGCAAACATCGTTGCAAAAATAAAAAATATAGAGAAAAAATCACAGAAAAAGAAATGAAAAAATTATAATAACTCAAAAACAAAAACGAAAAGAAATCGAAACAAAAGGAAATGATCATTACTACAAGAGCGGGCTTGTTGGTGGGACAAATCGTGCCTTAGTAGGTTGTGACGCCATCGAATTTGACAAATGGCTACGCCACTCCCAAACCGAACTCCACGATCCCCCATAGCTGGTTCGAGAACAGTATGATCCTCTAGCCTATAAAAACATTGAAACTTAATCCTAGCGCCTATCCGCAGGAAGAAAAAAAGAAAAAATTATCCTCTTCGCCTAATCCGTTGAGTGAAAGAAAAAGAAAAAATTATCCTCTTCGCCTAATCCGTTGAGTGAAAAAAAGGAAAAATTATCCTCTTCGCCTAATCCGTTGAGTGAAAAAAAAAGAAAAAATTATCCTCTTCGCCTAATCCGTTGAGTGAAAGAAAAAGAAAAAATTATCCTCTTCGCCTAATCCGTTGAGTGAAAAAAAAGAAAAAATTATCCTCTTCGCCTAATCCGTTGAGTGAAAGAAAAAGAAAAAATTATCCTCTTCGCCTAATCCGTTGAGTGAAAAAAAGAAAAAATTATCCTCTTCGCCTAATCCGTTGAGTGAAAAAAAGAAAAAATTATCCTCTTCGCCTAATCCGTTGAGTGAAAAAAAAGAAAAAATTATCCTCTTCGCCTAATCCGTTGAGTGAAAAAAAAGAAAAAACTTTTTTAAATTTGCCTTTTCCTTTTTTCTTTTATTTTATTGCCAAAGGAAAAAAGGGAAATGAAAAATTATAGAACAAAAAAGTATAAATAAAAGCAATAAACCATTCTTTTTTATCCTTTCATATTTTTAAATTTTGTTTCCCTTTCCCCCACTAATCAAAATTACAACTTACAAATCTTTTAACCGCAATCTAGAGTCACATTTTTTGCTCACCGCACAAGAAGTGGGGAATACACTTAAACAAGAAAACAAATTATTTTTTCCCATTTTAAAGACGTAATAAGGGAAAAAATAATAATTGAAGAAAAACTATCACCCTTTTATTTTTTATCCTTTTTTTTTCTCTCTCAACTAATCACAATGGCAATGAAAACTATTCCTATAGATATTGTACTAAACATGTATCGAAATTTTTAATTCTAAAAACATAAATAAATAAATAAAAGCTACTAACACACTAAAAAATAATTTATCTAAGCAAGAAGACCAAAGCTATGCACAATAATAAAATTTCAAAATAAAATACCTTTCTGTAAACCTAGCACTAATAACTACATTTACAGCCCTAAAGGCAAAATTAAATTTTTCTTTTCTCACACTAGTTAGTAAAAACTACAAATCCTAACAAAATTTTTAAGTAACTTAGGAATTACTTTACTAACACACTAACAAGAATAACATCCTTGCAGATTCCCACTGCTGGTACCAGCCATCAGGGCCCTTCATATTTTCCACTATAAAGAACCCATCATAACCATCCAGGACGGAAATGGGTGGATCATTAGCGGATCATTCAAGCTGATTCACGCTATCAACCTCCAACAATATGCTACAATTACCATGCAGATGGAAGAATTGACAAGCCGGCTAATGAAGCGAACCGACGACAAGATTTTGGCTCAACTCTACATTAACCAAACACTAGAGCGACTCCAGGAATTAACGGGCAACACAAGCAAAGTTAGGAAAACCCGCTCTATCGATTGGCTGGGCTCAGCATGGAAATGGTTGGCAGGGTCACCCGACGCAACCGACTGGAATAATATTCTCCGCAGACAAAACGAAGTAATTGAGAGCAATAACCACCAATATAAAGTTAATAAGAAGCTTTTTACGGCCACCCAAGACATCGTGAAGAAAATTGACGAGGTGATGGACCGCACAAACTATGTTACAAAGGAGAACGAGGCAACAGAATTTGATCAAAATGCACTGCACAATATCCTGCTCGTTCGCGAAGAGGTCAACGAAATAGTGCGGGCATGCCAGCTGGCAAAAAGTGGTATTGTCAACACAAACTTACTTGACAATGACGAGATCAATCAGGTGCTGTCGGAAATGGAGACCCTTCCGTACGAAAATATAATCGAAGCAATTGAGTACGGTCAACCGTCAGTATATACAAATGGGACACTGCTTCTCTATGTGCTCTCAATGCCGAAGGTAACAGCCAAAAAATATAATATGCTGATCACTCGCGCCGGCATATACGGACACAAACAGCTGGACCTACCGTTTGACAGGATGCTCGTAAACCAAGAGGAAACTTACGGGTTGACGGGTAAAATAAAAAAAAAACGGGTAATTGTATACTAATCAGTTCATCTACAGTATGCAGGTCAGACTCCTTATCAAAATTGGATGAAGATAGCTGCATACCACGATTACTAAAAGGGGGAGACGCTAGCTGCCAATTCACCAGGAGAAATGGATCGACTATAGAATTGGTAAACGACAATACGATATTCCTCTCGAATTACCAAGGCGTGATCAGGAGCAACAATTCCACAAACACCATCAACGGCACCTACGTCATTCAACTAAACAACGAAACTATCAAGATCGGTGACCAAGTTTTCTCCAGCAACCAAGCCATAACAGTGCAGGCTCTGCCTGCCATCCTTTCCAAAGTTAAAAATCATACAATGAAGATAAACCTGGAATATCTCCACGATATCACAAAGGACAACGTAAGGTATCTGGGATACGTTAATGAAAAAATCAATTTGTCTATCATTACAGAAGCCCTAACGGTATGCGGAATAGTCGTGGCCGCTGCTATCCTATGGAGATGGTACACTAGAAAGCTAAACCTTCCAGAAATATTCGAACACGGGGCATATCGCACAAAGGCCAATACGATCACGAAGGACACATCTATATTTGAGCTTGATTACTCAGGAACTAGCCAACCAACAGGGAGCCTTGACCACTCCATACCTACCATAAACCTTTCACGTTTTTCGTTTGATCTGCGGGACGCAGATCTTTAAAGGGGGGGGGGGGGGGGAGTTATCACACCCATATTCCCAATACCCCCAATGGCGCACCCTTTACTCACGTTGCCGTGCATGTGAGTTTGTTGGCCAATATAGAACTTTCGCTGACGTAGTCCACGCGCAAGCGAATGGTACCACAACACGATCAACAACGCGTGAGAAATACAGCATAGGCAATATTGACGTGCACACATAACTCATCGATTGCGAAATATTTGATGGTGGTGGGATCTGCAACGTTAACATAAGTAGCGTAGAGTTAAAGGTTTTATGGGAAGAAGTAATTATGTTTAGAGTTAGTTATGATAGTGAGTGCCACCAGGGCACAATAAATTTGTCTTGCGAAATTCAATTGAATTCTTGTGTTTGATTTAACCATTGGCGAACTGCTGGTTCGTCACAACTTTAATTTTTTAAAGGTTCCTATCCTGGGAACTGTAAGTTATATATACTATATATACCACCGATCTTTATGATTTTTTCAGACAACAATATATGCTATATACCTAAGCATTCGTTGAAATTTGAAGCCTCTAGCTCTTAAAATGGGGCAGTAATTACGAAAAGTTCCTTATGTGAACAATCGGTTGTGGGGGATATATACTATATATACGACCGATCTCATCAATTTTTTCAGGCAACAATATGTGCAATTTACGAAAGTATATGGTGAAGTTTGAAGCTTCAATCTGTTAAATTGGGTAAGATATTACAAAAATCCTCTTTTTCTGAAAAATCGGTTGTATGGAGGATATATGCTATAGTGGTCCGACCCGGTCGGTTCCGACAAATGTCTAATCGGACACCCAAATACACCCGCTCACCAAAGTTTATCAAGATATCTCAAAAATTGAGGGACTAGTTTGCATACAAACAGACAGACGGACAGACGGACATGGCTAAATCTACTCAGCTCTTCAACCTGATTATTTCGGTATACTTAATGGTGGGTCTATCTATTTTCCTTTAAGGACTTACAATTTTCGGTTTCGTGACGAAATTAATATACCATTTCATTTTCATGAAAGGTATAAAAATAGGTAGGTAATCTGTGTGAGGATGCAAAGCTTCACGTTTTTTGTGGTCTGCATGTAAAAACTATGGCTACGAATCACGTATTTCAAAAATATATGACGTAAACGTAACTATTTGATGAAATTTGATGAATCTTGAAGCTTCTAGCCGTAAAAAAGGGGTCAATATGACAGTTTATTTGAAGTATATAATATATATACCACCGGTCTCTATGATTTTTTCAGACAACAATATATGCTATATACGAAAGCATTTTGTGAAATTTGAAGCTTCTAACTGTTAAAACGGGGCAGAAATTGCGCAAAGTTTCTTATCTGAACAATCGGTTGTATGAGATATATACTATGTATACCACCGATCTCAATGATTTTTTCAGACATCAATATATGCTATATACGTAAGCGATCGGTGAAATTTGAAGCTTATAGCTGTTAAAATGGGGTAGAAATTGCGAAAAGTTTCTTATCTGAACAATCGGTTGTATGAGATATATACTATATATACAACCGATCTCTATGATTTTTTCAGACAACAATATATGCTATATACGTAAGCAATCGGTGAAATTTGAAGCTTATAGCTGTTAAAATGGGGTAGAAATTGCGAAAAGTTTCTTATCTGAACAATCTGTTGTATGAGATATATACTATATATACAACCGATCTCTATGATTCTTTCAGACAACAATATATGCTATATACGTAAGCAATCGGTGAAATTTGAAGCTTATAGCTGTTAAAATGTGGTAGAAATTGCGAAAAGTTTCTTATCTGAACAATCGGTTGTATGAGATATATACTATATATACAACCGATCTCCATGATTTTTTCAGACAACAATATATGCTATATACGTAAGTATTCGGTGAAATTTGAAGCTTCTAGCTGTTAAAATGGGGCTAAAATTTGCCAAAAATATATATATATATACTATTTATACCACCATATATATACTATATATACCACCGATCTTTATGATTTTTTCAGACAACAATATATGCTATATACCTAAGCATTCGTTGAAATTTGAAGCCTCTAGCTCTTAAAATGGGGCAGTAATTACGAAAAGTTCCTTATCTGAACAATCGGTTGTGGGGGATATATACTATATATACGACCGATCTCATCAATTTTTTCAGGCAATAATATGTGCAATTTACGAAAGTATATGGTGAAGTTTGAAGCTTCAATCTGTTAAATTGGGTAAGATATTACAAAAATCCTCTTTTTCTGAAAAATCGGTTGTATGGAGGATATATGCTATAGTGGTCCGATCCAGTCGGTTCCGACAAATGTCTAATGGGACACCCAAATACTCCCGCTCACCAAATTTTATCAAGATATCTCAAAAATTGAGGGACTAGTTTGCATACAAACAGACAGCGGACAGACGGACAGACGGACATGGCTAAATCAACTCAGCTCTTCAACCTGATTATTTCGGTATACTTAATGGTGGGTCTATCTATTTTCCTTTAAGGACTTAGAATTTTCGGTTTCGTGACGAAATTAATATACCATTTCATTTTCATGAAAGGCATAAAAATAGGTAGGTAATCTGTGTGAGGAAGCAAAGCTTCACGTTTTTTGTGGTCTGCATGTAAAAACTATGGCTACGAATCACGTATTTCAAAAATATATGAAGTAAACGTAACTATTTGATGAAATTTGATGAATCTTGAAGCTTCTAGCCGTAAAAAAGGGGTCAATATGACAGTTTATATGAAGTATATAATATATATACCACCGATCTCTATGATTTTTTCAGACAACAATATATGCTATATACGAAAGCATTTTGTGAAATTTGAAGCTTCTAACTATTAAAACGGGGCAGAAATTGCGCAAAGTTTCTTATCTGAACAATCGGTTGTATGAGATATATACTATGTATACCATCGATCTCAATGATTTTTTCAGACATCAATATATGCTATACACGTAAGCAGTTGGTGAAATTTGAAGCTTCTAGCTGTTAAAATGGGGTAGAAATTGCGAAAAGTTTCTTATCTGAACAATCGGTTGTATGAGATATGTACTATATATACAACCGATCTCTATGATTTTTTCAGACAACAATATTTGCTATATACGTAAGCAATCAGTGAAATTTGAAGCTTATAGCTGTTAAAATGGGGTAGAAATTGCGAAAAGTTTCTTATCTGAACAATCGGTTGTATGAGATATATACTATATATACAACCGATCTCTATGATTTTTTCAGACAACAATATATGCTATATACGTAAGCAACCGGTGAAATTTGAAGCTTATAGCTGTTAAAATGGGGTAGAAATTGCGAAAAGTTTCTTATCTGAACAATCGGTTGTATGAGATATATACTATATATACAACCGATCTCTATGATTTTTTCAGACAACAATATATGCTATATAAGTAAATATTCGGTGAAATTTGAAGCTTCTCGCTGTTAAAATGGGGCTAAAATTTGCGAAAATATATATATATATACTATATATATACTATATATACCACCATATATATACTATATATACCACCGATCTTTATGATTTTTTCAGACAACAATATCTGCTATATACGTAAGCATTCGCAGAAATTTGAAGCCTCTAGCTCTTAAAATAGGGCAGTAATTACGAAAAGTTCCTTATCTTAACAATCGGTTGAGGAGATATATACTATATATACGACCGATCTCATAAATTTTTTCAGGCAACAATATGTGCAATATACGAAAGTATATGGTGAAGTTTGAAGCTTCAATCTGTTAAATTGGGTAAGATATTACAAAAATCCTCTTTTTCTGAAAAATCGGTTGTATGGAGGATATATGCTATAGTGGTCCGATCCGGTCGGTTCCGACAAATGTCTAATCGGACACCCAAATACACCTGCTCACCAAATTTTATCAAGATATCTCAAAAATTGAGGGACTAGTTTGCATACAAACAGACAGACGGACAGACGGACATGGCTAAATCAACTCAGCTCTTCAACCTGATTATTTCGGTATACTTAATGGTGGGTCTATCTATTTTCCTTTAAGGACTTACAATTTTCGGTTTCGTGACGAAATTAATATACCATTTCATTTTCATGAAAGGTATAAAAATAGGTAGGTAATCTGTGTGAGGATGCAAAGCTTCACGTTTTTTGTGGTCTGCATGTAAAAACTATGACTACGAATCACGTATTTCAAAAATATATGACGTAAACGTAACTATTTGATGAAATTTGATGAATTTTGAAGCTTCTAGCCGTAAAAAAGGGGCAAAAATGACAGTTTGTATGAAGTGTATAATATATATACCACCGATCTCTATAATTTTTTCAGACAACAATATATGCTATATCCGTAAGCATTTTGTGAAATTTGAAGCTTCTAGCTGTTAAAACGGGGCAGAAATTGCGCAAAGTTTCTTATCTGAACAATCGGTTGTATGAGATATATACTATATATACCACCGATCTCTATGATTTTTTCAGACAACAATATATGCTATATACGTAAGCATTTGGTGAAATTTGAAGCTTCTAGCTGTGAAAATGGGGTAGAAATTGCGAAAAGTTTCTTATCTGAACAATCGGTTGTATGAGATATATACTATATATACAACCGATCTCTATGATTCTTTCAGACAACAATATATGCTATATACGTAAGCAATCGGTGAAATTTGAAGCTTATAGCTGTTAAAATGGGGTAGAAATTGCGAAAAGTTTCTTATCTGAACAATCGGTTGTATGAGATATATTCTATATATACAACCGATCTCTATGATTTTTTCAGACAACAATATATGCTATATACGTAAGTATTCGGTGAAATTTGAAGCTTCCAGCTGTTAAAATGGGGCTAAAATTTGCCAAAAATATATATATATATACTATATATACCACCATATATACACTATATATACCACCGATCTTTATGATTTTTTCAGACAAGAATATATACTATATACCTAAGCATTCGTTGAAATTTGAAGCCTCTAGCTCTTAAAATGGAGCAGTAATTACGAAAAGTTCCTTATCTGAACAATCGGTTGTGGGGGATATATACTATATATACGACCGATCTCATCAATTTTTTCAGGCAACAATATGTGCAAATTTCGAAAGTATATGGTGAAGTTTGAAGCTTCAATCTGATAAATTGGGTAAGATATTACAAAAATCCTCTTTTCTGAAAAATCGGTTGTATGGAGGATATATGCTATAGTGGTCCGATCCGGTCGGTTCCGACAAATGTCTAATCGGACACCCAAATACACCCGCTCACCAAATTTTATCAAGATATCTCAAAAATTGAGGGACTAGTTTGCATACAAACAGACAGACGGACAGACGGACAGACGGACATGGCTAAATCAACTCAGCTCTTCAACCTGATTATTTCGGTATACTTAATGGTGGGTCTATCTATTTTCCTTTAAGGACTTAGAATTTTCGGTTTCGTGACGAAATTAATATACCATTTCATTTTCATGAAAGGCATAAAAATAGGTAGGTAATCTGTGTGAGGAAGCAAAGCTTCACGTTTTTTGTGGTCTGCATGTAAAAACTATGGCTACGAATCACGTATTTCAAAAATATATGACGTAAACGTAACTATTTGATGAAATTTGATGAATCTTGAAGCTTCTAGCCGTAAAAAAGGGGTCAATATGACAGTTTATATGAAGTATATAATATATATACCACCGATCTCTATGATTTTTTCAGACAATAATATATGCTATATACGAAAGCATTTTGTGAAATTTGAAGCTTCTAACTATTAAAACGGGGCAGAAATTGCGCAAAGTTTCTTATCTGAACAATCGGTTGTATGAGATATATACTATGTATACCACCGATCTCAATGATTTTTTCAGACATCAATATATGCTATACACGTAAGCAGTTGGTGAAATTTGAAGCTTCTAGCTGTTAAAATGGGGTAGAAATTGCGAAAAGTTTCTTATCTGAACAATCGGTTGTATGAGATATGTACTATATATACAACCGATCTCTATGATTTTTTCAGACAACAATATTTGCTATATACGTAAGCAATCAGTGAAATTTGAAGCTTATAGCTGTTAAAATGGGGTAGAAATTGTGAAAAGTTTCTTATCTGAACAATCGGTTGTATGAGATATATACTATATATACAACCGATCTCTATGATTTTTTCAGACAACAATATATGCTATATACGTAAGCAACCGGTGAAATTTGAAGCTTATAGCTGTTAAAATGGGGTAGAAATTGCGAAAAGTTTCTTATCTGAACAATCGGTTGTATGAGATATATACTATATATACAACCGATCTCTATGATTTTTTCAGACAACAATATATGCTATATAAGTAAATATTCGGTGAAATTTGAAGCTTCTCGCTGTTAAAATGGGGCTAAAATTTGCGAAAAAATATATATATATATACTATATATATACTATATATACCACCATATATATACTATATATACCACCGATCTTTATGATTTTTTCAGACAACAATATCTGCTATATACGTAAGCATTCGCTGAAATTTGAAGCCTCTAGCTCTTAAAGTAGGGCAGTAATTACGAAAAGTTCCTTATCTTAACAATCGGTTGAGGAGATATATACTATATATACGACCGATCTCATAAATTTTTTCAGGCAACAATATGTGCAATATACGAAAGTATATGGTGAAGTTTGAAGCTTCAATCTGTTAAATTGGGTAAGATATTACAAAAATCCTCTTTTTCTGAAAATCGGTTGTATGGAGGATATATGCTATAGTGGTCCGATCCGGTCGGTTCCGACAAATGTCTAATCGGACACCCAAATACACCTGCTCACCAAATTTTATCAAGATATCTCAAAAATTGAGGGACTAGTTTGCATACAAACAGACAGACGGACAGACGGACATGGCTAAATCAACTCAGCTCTTCAACCTGATTATTTCGGTATACTTAATGGTGGGTCTATCTATTTTCCTTTAAGGACTTACAATTTTCGGTTTCGTGACGAAATTAATATACCATTTCATTTTCATGAAAGGTATAAAAATAGGTAGGTAATCTGTGTGAGGATGCAAAGCTTCACGTTTTTTGTGGTCTGCATGTAAAAACTATGACTACGAATCACGTATTTCAAAAATATATGACGTAAACGTAACTATTTGATGAAATTTGATGAATTTTGAAGCTTCTAGCCGTAAAAAAGGGGCAAAAATGACAGTTTGTATGAAGTGTATAATATATATACCACCGATCTCTATAATTTTTTCAGACAACAATATATGCTATATCCGTAAGCATTTTGTGAAATTTGAAGCTTCTAGCTGTTAAAACGGGGCAGAAATTGCGCAAAGTTTCTTATCTGAACAATCGGTTGTATGAGATATATACTATATATACCACCGATCTCTATGATTTTTTCAGACAACAATATATGCTATAAACGTAAGCATTTGGTGAAATTTGAAGCTTCTAGCTGTGAAAATGGGGTAGAAATTGCGAAAAGTTTCTTATCTGAACAATCGGTTGTATGAGATATATACTATATATACAACCGATCTCTATGATTCTTTCAGACAACAATATATGCTATATACGTAAGCAATCGGTGAAATTTGAAGCTTATAGCTGTTAAAATGGGGTAGAAATTGCGAAAAGTTTCTTATCTGAACAATCGGTTGTATGAGATATATTCTATATATACAACCGATCTCTATGATTTTTTCAGACAACAATATATGCTATATACGTAAGTATTCGGTGAAATTTGAAGCTTCCAGCTGTTAAAATGGGGCTAAAATTTGCCAAAAATATATATATATATACTATATATACCACCATATATACACTATATATACCACCGATCTTTATGATTTTTTCAGACAAGAATATATACTATATACCTAAGCATTCGTTGAAATTTGAAGCCTCTAGCTCTTAAAATGGAGCAGTAATTACGAAAAGTTCCTTATCTGAACAATCGGTTGTGGGGGATATATACTATATATACGACCGATCTCATCAATTTTTTCAGGCAACAATATGTGCAAATTTCGAAAGTATATGGTGAAGTTTGAAGCTTCAATCTGATAAATTGGGTAAGATATTACAAAAATCCTCTTTTTCTGAAAAATCGGTTGTATGGAGGATATATGCTATAGTGGTCCGATCCGGTCGGTTCCGACAAATGTCTAATCGGACACCCAAATACACCCGCTCACCAAATTTTATCAAGATATCTCAAAAATTGAGGGACTAGTTTGCATACAAACAGACAGACGGACAGACGGACAGACGGACATGGCTAAATCAACTCAGCTCTTCAACCTGATTATTTCGGTATACTTAATGGTGGGTCTATCTATTTTCCTTTAAGGACTTACAATTTTCGGTTTCGTGACGAAATTAATATACCATTTCGTTTTCATGAAAGGTATAAAAATAGGTAGGTAATCTGTGTGAGGATGCAAAGCTTCACATTTTTTGTGGTCTGCATGTAAAAACTATGACTACGAATCACGTTTTTCAAAAATATATGACGTAAACGTAACTATTTGATGAAATTTGATGAATTTTGAAGCTTCTAGCCGTAAAAAAGGGGCAAAAATGACAGTTTGTATGAAGTGTATAATATATATACCACCGATCTCTATAATTTTTTCAGACAACAATATATGCTATATCCGTAAGCATTTTGTGAAATTTGAAGCTTCTAGCTGTTAAAACGGGGCAGAAATTGCGCAAAGTTTCTTATCTGAACAATCGGTTGCATGAGATATATACTATATATACCACCGATCTCCATGATTTTTTCAGGCAACAATATATGCTATATACGTAAGCATTTGGTGAAATTTGAAGCTTCTAGCTGCTAAAATGGGGTAGAAATTGCGAAAAGTTTCTTATCTGAAAAATCGGTTGTATGAGATATATACTATATATACAACCGATCACTATGATTCTTTCAGACAACAATATATGCTATATACGTAAGCAATCGGTGAAATTTGAAGCTTATAGCTGTTAAAATGGGGTAGAAAATGCGAAAAGTTTCTTATCTGAACAGTCGGTTGTATGAGATATATACTATATACACAACCGATCTCTATGATTTTTTCAGACAACAATATATGCTATATACGTAAGCAATCGGTGAAATTTGAAGCTTATAGCTGTTAAAATGGGGTAGAAATTGCGAAAAGTTTCTTATCTGAACAATCGGTTGTATGAGATATATACTATATATACAACCGATCTCTATGATTTTTTCAGACAACAATATATGCTATATACGTAAGTATTCGGTGAAATTTGAAGCTTATAGCTGTCAAAGTAGGGCTAAAATTTGCCAAAAATATATATATATATACTATATATATATACTATATATATATACTATATATACCACCATATATATACTATATATACCACCGATCTTTATGATTTTTTCAGACAACAATATGTGCTATATACCTAAGCATTCGTTGAAATTTGAAGCCTCTAGCTCTTAAAATGGGGCAGTAATTACGAAAAGTTCCTTATCTGAACAATCGGTTGTGGGGGATATATACTATATATACGACCGATCTCATCAATTTTTTCAGGCAACAATATGTGCAATTTACGAAAGTATATGGTGAAGTTTGAAGCTTCAATCTGTTAAATTGGGTAAGATATTACAAAAATCCTCTTTTTCTGAAAAATCAGTTGTATGGAGGATATATGGTATAGTGGTCCGATCCGGTCGGTTCCGACAAATGTCTAATCGGACACCCAAATACACCCGCTCACCAAATTTTATCAAGATATCTCAAAAATTGAGGGACTAGTTTGCATACAAACAGACAGACGGACAGACGGACATGGCTAAATCAACTCAGCTCTTCAACCTGATTATTTCGGTATACATAATGGTGGGTCTATCTATTTTCCTTTAAGGACTTACAATTTTCGGTTTCGTGACGAAATTAATATACCATTTCATTTTCATGAAAGGTATAAAAATAGGTAGGTAATCTGTGTGAGGATGCAAAGCTTCACGTTTTTTGTGGTCTGCATGTAAAAACTATGACTACGAATCACGTATTTCAAAAATATATGACGTAAACGTAACTATTTGATGAAATTTGATGAATTTTGAAGCTTCTAGCCGTAAAAAAGGGGCAAAAATGACAGTTTGTATGAAGTGTATAATATATATACCACCGATCTCTATAATTTTTTCAGACAACAATATATGCTATATCCGTAAGCATTTTGTGAAATTTGAAGTTTCTAGCTGTTAAAACGGGGCAGAAATTGCGCAAAGTTTCTTATCTGAACAATCGGTTGTTTGAGATATACACTATATATACCACCGATCTCTATGATTTTTTCAGACAACAATATATGCTATATACGTAAGCATTTGGTGAAATTTGAAGCTTCTAGCTGTTAAAATGGGGTAGAAATTGCGAAAAGTTTCTTATCTGAACAATCGGTTGTATGAGATATATACTATATATACAACCGGTCTCTATGATTTTTTCAGACAACAATATATGCTATATACGTAAGCAATCGGTAAAATTTGAAGCTTCTAGCTGTTAAAATGGGGTAGAAATTGCGAAAAGTTTCTTATCTGAACAATCGGTTGTATGAGATATATACTATATATACAACCGATCTCTATGATTTTTTCAGACAACAATATATGCTATATACGTAAGTATTCGGTAAAATTTGAAGCTTCTAGCTGTTCAAATGGGGCTAAAATTTGCCAAATATATATATATATATACTATATATATATACTATATATACCACCGATCTTTATGATTTTTTCAGACAACAATATATGCTATATACCTAAGCATTCGTTGAAATTTGAAGCCTCTAGCTCTTAAAATGGGGCATTAATTACGAAAAGTTCCTTATCTGAACAATCGGTTGTGGGGGATATATACTATATATACGACCGATCTCATCAATTTTTTCAGGCAACAATATGTGCAATTTACGAAAGTATATGGTGAAGTTTGAAGCTTCAATCTGTTAAATTGGGTAAGATATTACAAAAATCCTCTTTTTCTGAAAAATTGGTTGTATGGAGGATATATGCTATAGTGGTCCGACCCGGTCGGTTCCGACAAATGTCTAATCGGACACCCAAATACACCCGCTCACCAAATTTTATCAAGATATCTCAAAAATTGAGGGACTAGTTTGCATACAAACAGACAGACGGACAGACGGACATGGCTAAATCTACTCAGCTCTTCAACCTGATTATTTCGGTATACTTAATGGTGGGTCTATCTATTTTCCTTTAAGGACTTACAATTTTCGGTTTCGTGACGAAATTAATATACCATTTCATTTTCATGAAAGGTATAAAAATAGGTAGGTAATCTGTGTGAGGATGCAAAGCTTCACATTTTTTGTGGTATGCATGTAAAAACTATGACTACGAATCACGTATTTCAAAAATATATGACGTAAACGTAACTATTTGATGAAATTTGATGAATTTTGAAGCTTCTAGCCGTAAAAAAGAGGCAAAAATGACAGTTTGTATGAAGTGTATAATATATATACCACCGATCTCTATAATTTTTTCAGACAACAATATATGCTATATCCGTAAGCATTTTGTGAAATTTGAAGCTTCTAGCTGTTAAAACGTGGCAGAAATTGCGCAAAGTTTCTTATCTGAACAATCGGTTGTATGAGATATATACTATATATACCACCGATCTCTATGATTTTTTCAGACAACAATATATGCTATATACGTAAGCATTTGGTGAAATTTGAAGCTTCTAGCTGTTAAAATGAGGTAGAAATTGCGAAAAGTTTCTTATCTGAACAATCGGTTGTATGAGATATATACTATATATACAACCGATCTCTATGATTTTTGCAGACAACAATATATGCTATATAAGTAAATATTCGGTGAAATTTGAAGCTTCTAGCTGTTAAAATGGGGCTAAAATTTGCGAAAATATATATATATATACTGTATATATATACTATATATACCACCATATATATACTATATATACCACCGATCTTTATGATTTTTTCAGACAACAATATATGCTATATACGTAAGCATTCGCTGAAATTTGAAGCCTCTAGCTCTTAAAATAGGGCAGTAATTACGAAAAGTTTTTTATCTGAACAATCGGTTGTGGGGGATATATACTATATATACGACCAATCTCATAAATTTTTTCAGGCAACAATATGTGCAATATACGATAGTATATGGTGAAGTTTGAAGCTTCAGTCTGTTAAATTGGGTAAGATATTACAAAAATCCTCTTTTTCTGAAAAATCGGTTGTATGGAGGATATATGCTATAGTGGTCCGATCCGGTCGGTTCCGACAAATGTCTAATCGGACACCCAAATACACCTGCTCACCAAATTTTATCAAGATATCTCAAAAATTGAGGGACTAGTTTGCATACAAACAGACAGACGGACAGACGGACATGGCTAAATCAACTCAGCTATTCAACCTGATTATTTCGGTATACTTAATGGTGGGTCTATCTATTTTCCTTTAAGGACTTACAATTTTCGGTTTCGTGACGAAATTAATATACCATTTCATTTTCATGAAATTTATAAAAACAATTTTAATTACATATATTTTAAAACATTGTTAATATTTCAAAATTTTCTTGTTTCTTTAACTAGTGGTTTCATAATTATATTTTCTTTTCAATTGTGATTTATAATATTTCTTATTTTGCTTAGTAGATGTATCCAAAACATAATATCCTTCCTTAATATAGTTATCAAGCTCTTTATATTTTGGTTCAGCTTTTGCAATATTTCTGGTTTTAGCAAGGTTCTCTTGTTGGTCGATTGGTTGATTTCCATTTTCGTTAAGTTTATTTATTCATTTAGCCTTCTCATCTTGATATTCTTTACATAAGTCTTGAATGTAATCTTTGTCAAAATTTTTAATTATAAAATCGATAGGACGTTTCTTCGTTGTAGTGTGAATTGTATTATTATAAATATTAAATATTTGAAAAAGCTTCTCCTCTAACTTTAAACCTTTCATCTTGTTATCCACGTTCATTATTCTCAGATGTTCCTTTAATATACCATGCAACCTTTCGATATCAGAATTGCCTGTTTTAAGGTATGGTGTAGTTTTATGAACTTCAATATTATTTTCTTTCAAGAACAGAGCGACAGCACTGTGTAACATACACCTTTCGTTATCAAAAACAATTGTATTTATTCTTCCTAAAAACTGTATACGCTGTCTTGAAGCGTCCAATATCGCTATCCAATTCCTATCATTTAACTTGTGAAAAGTTGCATATTTGGAAAATGTGTCTATTGTGGTTAAAAACGTACAATTTCTATTTGGATACCAAATGTCAATGTGCACAATATCATTAAAGTGAGTTAGCTTTTTCGTAACTTGGTTCGGAATTTTTAGTGGTGAGTTGTACGGGCTATTACTATGAACTATTATCTTCTGATTTAGCATATCTTTAATTTCCCTATCGACTTCTGCTCTGTGTATACCTAGCAGGATACTTATAAAGTTTGCTGTATATCGGGACATCTGTTTTTGTGATAATCCTGTGCTTAATCTCGTTTGTGAATGTCAAATTTTCGCCTTCCTTATAAAAAAGATCAGTGTATTTATTTAAAACAGATTTTAACATCGCCTTATCTTTCGAATTTTAATGTGCAGAAAATAAACTATTTAAGGACTTTTAATTTTTTTTCTTCCTCGCATGTAAAAACCTGTACCAATTCATTATTTAAATATTTATCATAAGAAGACTCTTCTTCTTCGTTGAAATAAATTGGCACAATTGCACTGTCTGTTAGCAACATTCTCTTTTTATAATCATATATTATGTTAAGATCAAACAGAATATTATTTCCAATTATGCCATCAAAGTATGTGTGAAATGGTACTTCCAAGAATTGAACAAAAGTATTTGGTTTATTGAATTCTTTAAATAGTGGTATCCTATTTAAAGTATTAGTACTGACTTTTTTATTTAATATTTTTAGTGTGAAATTCGGTGAGTTCATTTTCCATTTAGGGCTACAAACTTTAGGGTCTATGACACTGAATTCTGCACCCGTATCAATAATAAATTTAAGTTTTCTTATCTTTGTATTAATTATTATATAGGGTAATCTTCTAGGCTTAGTGCTTGAAAATTTTGCATCATTTCATTTGTACCTCTTTTTCCATAGACTCGTTATCATTGTGATGTTGAGTATTATATATGTATGAATTTTGTGAATTATTTGTGTGTCCAAACGTATGTTTCTGTTACCATTCACTGCTTGCATATTAGAATTATGCGCTCTCCTTGACTGCATAGATGTTTGTGTATTTGGATTTTGTATCAATTCACGTCCGTTTCCGTTTTCCATTTCATTTCCTCTGCTTGGATACTCATCAAAATACCTGTTGTCTTAAATGCAGCGTTGACAGATTGACGACGCCGTCGTCATTTTGACGCTTTTCAACTAGAATGACGCTTGGACGATTTTGTAATGAAAGATGACGATTTAAGCCTGCCTTCTATGTAAGATTTATTTTAAATATTCCAACACCAAGAAATTACATATATTTAAAATTGAGATACAAGCTTTATTGAACATTGTATACCTTATACTAAAAATACGCTAGCATTTGCTGCAGACGGAGCCAATAACATGACCGGATCGAAGCATTCGGTCGCCCGAATTTTTGAAAAAGAAATTCCTAACTTAATTACTTTTAAAAGTATATTTCATTCTTTGGCACTTTGCTCTTCGTATACCTTCTTAAAGCTACCCAGCAGTGTAGAAACATTGGTGCGCAATGTGTATCATTAAGTTTCCAATAGTTCTCAGAGAAGTACCTACTCAATTGAAAAATATAATTGCGCTATTGGAATTGCAACCAAAAAAGATGCTACACCATTATCAAACTCGCTGGCTATACTTAGAGGTAGTAGTATACAGAGTATTAGAACTTTATGAGCCATTAAAAATATTTTTTAACTTCGCTGTAAATGTTGACAAATAGACAGTGCAAAAACCATTATTGATAACTTGGATGATATGAATGAAATTTATCTCTCCATCCTGAAGTATATCCTTCAAAATATTAATAAAGTTAATACAATTCTCCAGAGTGAGGGGCTTCAAGTACATAATATGTATTCAGAAATAAAAAGACTTTATTTAAGTATATTGTATAATTTTTAAAGCCGGAATGTATTACATTAGACAACATAGAAATTATAGATTATAAAAACATTTCAAATATATTGCAAAGTGATCAGATTTATACAGGAGTTTATGCGATGGATAAGCTTATCGCCTCTAACATTTCCGTGCAAGAAGAAGTCAAATTTAAACAAGATTGTATTATTTCTTATATTGAACTGTGTGATCAAATTAGAAAGCGTTTTAATTTAACAATGTTGTTCTACAAAACTTAAGTTTCATGGATCCCACAGAAGTTGCTGGAAAAAAATCCATTCTTTGCATATGGTCTTGGAACATTTTTAGCACACAATCGATCAGAAAATTGTGCAGGATATTGATAGCGAGTATAGGGAATTAAAGTTTTTAGAATTTAAGACGTATTTTGAAGACATTTCGGAGGTTCCTCCAGACGTTTTTTGGAAAACTGTTTCTACTATCAATAGAGCTGACTCTACATACGCTTTTTCTAATTTATGTCCATTCGTTGCAGTGAAGCCAATTTTGGCATCTTATTCGTTAAATAGCACGCTCTTGGAGCGTATATCTATTGTAAGTGATTTGGGAGTTCTCTTTGATTAGAAACTGTGTTCCAATATGCATATTTTATCAATTGTGAACTAAGCAACAGGGGTACTTAGATTTGTGAAACGGTGGGCTAAAGAGTTTGATGATCGGTATCTCACTAAGCTCCTTTTCACATCTTTAGTACGTGCAATACTTGAGTACTGCTCGTGTGTCTTGTGTACGCGGTATCAAAACTATATATGTACATTGAATTGAGTCGGTTCAGAAACAATTTTTAATTTTCGCACTCCGTGGCCTAAACTGGTATCCTAACCTTCATCTACCACCATACAAAAATAGGCTGCTTCTTATTAGTTTGCCAGCTTTGGAAAACCGAGGAATATTACTTGGGGTAATGTTCCTGCATAAGCTCATCATCGGCGAGATAGACTCCTCTTACCTTGTCAGTCACCTAAACTTCGCTGTCCCTAGCAGAACTTTTAGCTATGTGCGCTTCCACCTATCAACTTGCCGACAAAATTTTGTTAAAAATAATCCCTTGCGGAATTGGTACTCGCACTATAATGATTTGTATAATTGTATCAGCAAGGAATTACTGCTTTTCATAATTCAATAGTCTCATATCTGGCCTCAATGTTAATTATAATAATGAACAAATTTAATTCTCGTTTTGTTTAGAGTTGAATTTAATTTTTAAAGCTCTTATGTATTTAATCCCAATGCTTGCTTTTAAATTCACAAATATTTTGTTAAATTTACAAATAGTTTGTTATTGGATTATATTATGTTTAGTAGTAGACCGCGTTGTGTCTGTTGTTAACTTTAAATAAATAAATATCTAATGTGCTTGCCACGCTCTTCAGCGAATGTAGAATGATGTTTTTTTTAAAGTTAATATTGTTGAATGAAATCCGGCGATCGCATTTTGTTATATGCCAAATACAATCGTACGTCCCCTGGAAATAAACCAACTTCGTTCTAACTCAAATTTGGTTGTTATTGCATGGGTTGTTGGTGTCTGTTACCTTCCAAATTGTTTCGTGCATTTGCTCTGCTTCCGATGTCATTAAAATACCTAAGTATTGATGTCTTGCCTGTGCTGTTGTTGTCTTCTGTTCTGTTCCATGTTCCTATATGCGCTTTGTACATTACCTACGTGCTGTGCTCTGTTACTAACAGAATAATGATTGTTGGTTGTGTACGTTAAATAACCATTTTTTTTATAACATCAAAAGCTTCTTTAAAATTTGATGGATTTCTGCTTATTATAATACTCTTAACTGGCTCTGGTAAACCATGTTTAAAAGTATGTAAAGCAATTCTGGCATTGCTGTTACTATTTATTACTGGATTATTTTCGTTGCTAAAATATAAAGCATTTTTAACCTACATAATAATGTATTTAATTTTTTGTAAAAATTTTCGATTGTTGAATCACAATGGCAAGTTCTAATTTTATCAATAAGGTCATCTATCCAGGGCCGGCTCTAACATATACGCGAACTACGCGACCGCCTAGGGTACCAATTTCTAGGGCGCACCAAATTCGATAAACACTTTTGTACTAAAAATCCCTTTTGCGAAAAAGAAAAAAAGAAATTTTTTAGGGGCCCTATATTTAGTTTCATTAAAAAAAATTGCCCCAAATTCTCCTGAGCCGGCCCTGCACTGCTTCTAATATGCAGATCTATAAGTCTCTCCAATGTTTTAAGGATAACGGAGGAGAGGCTTATTGGTCTATAGTCTTTGGCTTCCGAGTGGTTAAGTTTTCCTGCTTAAGTATGAAAACCACCCGTACATTTCTCCAGGCTTCGGGTACATACCCATCTTGTAGGCATCTTGAGAAGATGCCGTGTAGATGTGGTATCAATTCGTCACAAGCGGCTTGTTACATAGCTGGTATCACACCATCCGGTCCCGCCGATTTGTAGGGTTCGAATGATTTTAGAGCCCATGATATTTTATCCCGGTCAACGATGTCCGTGACGTCGGTTTCCGGAGGGTATGCGCGGATTTCCGGCATCGTCGTGCCTGTCGTATCCGTGCATCCCGAAAAGTGTGTCTCCATCAAGACCTCTAGAGTTTCCTGACTAGAGACGGTCCATGAGCCATCAGACTTCCTTATGCTACTATAGGCTGAACTAGATCCAGATAGTATATTGCGAAGTCTTGATGCCTCATTTTTCGTCGTCAAGTTCCCACAGTATTGTTACCATGATATCCTTTTTGCCTTCCTGATGCAGCTTTTGTATTTGTTAAAGCTACATCTGTAGGCATCCCAGTCCTCTTCCAGCCGGCTATGGTTGGATTTGTTGAAGATCAACAACAAGAAAACCACCCTAGTAACTTTTGAGTTGGTGGGTGAAAATGGAAAAAATATGCCAATAATTCCCGTTTTTTTACCGTTTTTCACCGTCGAAAGGAAAAATTTACCGTTCGACTTTTTTAAAAAATAACCCCTGGTAGTGCTAACTTGATGCCTACATAGCACTATCGCCCTAGTAGATAACTTTTGAGTGGGTGAGTGAAAATAAAGAAAAAATATCTCAATAAATATTTTATTCTTATACTATGTTTTCTTAAAAAATTTTACATGTATGAGGTGGGTTTTGTCTAAGGCTTGGGTAACGCTCAATCATTCCAGAGTCCAGTAAAAGTCCCACAAACCTCTACTGAATAAAAACACAACATTTATGTGTTACGAACACAGGCACACACGGCTGGAGGTTTTAGGCGGGCAGCAGCTTTCCGTTGCAAGATGGTGAGGGGGCGGAGCCGCCGCTAACGGTCGCCGTAGCAGAGGAGGTATCGGCAGGACGGTTGAAAGCAGCGGCTTAACGGCGGTAGGATGGCGGCCGGCCAACGAGCGTCGTAGCAACGGCGGGACGGAAGCAGCGGCGGCTTAACGGCGGCTTAACGGCGGTAGGATGGCGGACGGCCGACGGTCGTGGCGGTGGGCTACGGAGCGCGTACCAGGGCCGTGGTGAGAGGAGAAGTAGGCTGGCGACGGGGTTTACCTGGACAGCGGCTGCGTGTTTCGCGATATTCGGCAGTATCGGATGGATCGGTAGTCGTCGGAGGATCGATAGTCGGCGGGGTCGGTCACCTAAGGAAGAGACTGCGTGGACTCGGGTTAGTTCTGGTTTCACCGCTGCCCGCCTCCCTACTTGCACAGTAATTGAAGGTGCGTAAGGGAGCAGGGTTTTACCAGTCGAGACACCGTGGGTCGACCCGTGGGCGGAGGGGAAGTGCACCTTAACGGCACAGCGGTACCCCCGTGCGCATGAATCTGCTTACGGCCGAAACCAGAGCTATGGAGAAGGGGTTCGGATCGTTCGGGCAGCGGGTCATTCCCTACCAGACCAGGGCGATGGAGGGAAATTAGTCCGAAGACACCACTTTCGTCGTCCTGGTGCAGCAACTCGCGCCACGGCCGCACCCTCTTCTCACTAGCTAATTAGTGGGAGTGGTCTCACCGCCCCGCCCAGCCAATAAACCAGAGCTGAGGAGGAGGGGTTATTTGGGTCATTGAGGCAGCGGGCCGCTCAACATCAGGGTGGGCGGCGGAGGGAAAAGTAGTCCGAAGACACTACTCGCGTCGTCCAGCCCTGGTGGAGGGTGACCCGCGCCATGACAACGCCCCTTCCACTGAGCTAGCTAGCCGGAGTGGTTATTGTGTCTTTAAAAAGACAACCACTCCCGCTGGCTCCCCTACGAGGACTGAATTGCAAAATGCAAATTCGCTGTTTTTATACGGCTTGTGCCGCAAACTGCTGGAGAAATAAAAAATTGTCTTTTGTGGTGATTTTGCTGAAGAAACATACCATTGGTCTGCCATCACCCGTTGGTCGCGTATGGCCATTTACCATATGGTGGTTGTATTGTTGCCGCCCGCCATCTGTAGTTGGGTTATTGGCTACACTATAAAAAGAAATACAGGGGGGCTCAGGCGTAAGTGAAAGGAAGAAGTACAGGGGGTTATGTTATTGTAACGTTATGTTACACATGTAAAAATTAATAATAATGGTCACTTATTTGCTACATAAATTAGCAAATTAGGTTGTCCCTAAATTTTGCGTCGCATATTTTGGGCTTATGGGATAAGTCATCGTACATTATCAATTTTCCTCTATTTCGATGACAAATAGCCATACAATGTCCTATGGATTTTCTTTTTTGGACCGATGGTCCTGTGTAATTGATTATGCCGGCACCGACTCAATTGTTCGATTTTATAGGGTTGTAGGAATCCTATCTAATAGTATGCTTGTGGAGTCGAACTTTTCGAATGCGAAAATTTTTGCTAAAACGAGAGATGATATTCTGTTATTAGAAATTTCTATCAACTGGCTTTGTTTCAATATTTGAGAAGTTCCAAACCAAAACACAATAAGTGACTCCTAACAAGTTTCTAGATAAATGAAAAAATGTGTTCAGTGAATCTAGAAATTATATGAAATTATTGCGTTTTGTAATTTTTAAGAACATACCACAATGGCATTATCTTCTCTTTTTCACAACTCATAAAAATTTTTAGGTAGATTTTAGGAAGTTAAGATGAATCCTATCAATAGCTCTGTTCATTATCAGCTAATACCTCAAAAAAAAAAAAGATATTTTTAATTTGAAATTGAAGAGACGTTACCTGCTTTCTGTATTTCGAGTTCTTCTTCATTTTTCTCTTGGCAGGTAGGGCACAGTCTCCGTTTCTTCGGTATAATGGCCTCAAAGGCATTTATTTGAAAATTCTCGTGTAATAAGTCATCGTCGCTTATTGATGTCATTATGATATTCATTTTTCGTCGTGGACATTTTCCACGGCATTTGGACGACTGCACAAAACTGGGAGTTTGTGCAAATATTTTCGAAAATAAATTTGCAACGTTAAACTGGCAGTCCATATTGATAATTTCATTTTGAATTACCTGAACCCCCAGAATTTCAGCAAGGACTTCAGCTTTCAGAGCACCAGTTTTAGCAGAAATGCCTTTATCAATTATGTTGGTATAAGTGACCGGTACGGGAACACACCATTCTTTGGTCATCTTCATATTCACATATACATTTTGTAATCTCTATATTCACAAGTACATGTTATCGATAAGTCAGTATAAAAAGGCAGGGTTCTACATTTCATGTAATCTCTATTCACCTTTTCATTGTATACATACCGGCAAAATAATCTTTACTTACCATTAAACTTTGTAACTCGAACTCTTGGAGTTAAGTCATTTATACAATAATAATAAATAAGACACAACCAAAGTTGAGTTTCGTATATTCTTTGGAAATAAAAGAAGGTGCTAACATTTCAGCAACCGCAACATTTGCTCCTGTGAATGGATCTGCATTAATTGCCACCAGAAGGTAGGGTGCTCCATTATTTGCTGGATAACACCAACGTCCTTTGTTCCTGCCATACACAAATGAATCAAAATTTCTGTGGGTCGAAAAATTGGTATTGAATCAATTTTATTGCTTGGTTCATCACGCCACCACATCAACCATTTTGTTGAAGGGTAAAGGTTAGTCGTTTGTTTGTTTCGCGAGATATGAGCCAGCATTTCCCATAGAATCTGCCTGATTCTGCTCGCGACACTAGTCCGTCGAGCCGAATCAGTTTCGCGAAACGCAAATTAACCGTACTTTAAAGAAAATCGCAACACATGGTCCAGTCGATTGTGTTAACATAACCTCAAAGGCATCGCCAAACATGCTCAGTCAAGCCTTCGTAACGCGAACAAATCTGATTGTTTGGAATCGCCAAGAGCAAATGTTCAACAATACAACGCTCATCATCATCTCTATCAGCATACACTATCAAGGCCATCCGAATCCGTAGGACCAATTGTGACGAAAGGCAACAGGATTTCGAGGTAAGTGACTGTATCATTTTGTTGGCGCTTTTTTTCTATGCAGAGAAATCAGTGGCTCCCACTGAAGAAAGGCAACTGTTGACGGAACAACTCGATCTGCTCGAACGGTTACGTAAATGACGAATATTTCAAACGGGACATCTTTGGGTCTTTTCAATCTGAGCATGCAGATGCAATCGCTCATATCGAAATGTATTCGACCAGCTGTATCCAAATGAAAACAATGAAACCCGAAACTACTTTTCCTAATTCTGCTGCATCGGCTGCTACAACAACGGAAACCATTAATACGATCATACGTGAAGTTCACCCCGATAGCACGTTTAGACCTCCCGAATTGAAAATGGAAAAATTTGACGGTGAACCAACTAAATGGCCAACCTTTTTTGCATCATTCCAAGCTATCCATAATAATCCAAAGTTATCAAACCACCAAAAATTTGTGTATATAAAATCATTTCTTACCACAGATGTAGCAATGAACAAGTTCTGTTTACAGCATTTATGGGAAAATTTATGAATTTTCCGACTTATAATCAACGTGAATCGGCAGCTGAGCTTAAATCATTGCATGACTCTGCACGTGCCTGTGTTGTTCAATTGAGGAATTTAGATTCAATACCGAGGCAAATTCTGGGTTTTTGCGTTCCATTTACTCGAGAAGCTCTCACCAGCTACACGTCTTGATTTTGAAAGATACCGCAAGGAACCGAAGACAGTTGCAAAACTTCAACAATTACTAGACTTTCTGAAATCGACATTTCTCATTGCTGATGTGGCCGCTCATGCAAGTCACCACGACAATTCCAAAGCATCACTTAATACAAGGTCTAACAATATCTCCACCAATCCTGTTAACAGAAGGGAAATACGAAATTGTTCTAGCAAACAGACATGTTTCACATGTTGTGGCAGGCATCACACTTTATTGCATTTCAACTAATCAAAGTTATCATCAAATACAACATCTCCCCGAGATCCAGAACCGTCATCGAACTCACCTCATGTCAACCATGCGCCTTTGGTCAATCCGCAAATGGTTTCCAACAATTTGGTACTGTACAATGTATACTTTTAGATTTTAAAAGAAAATGGTTTTTGTTGGCGCTAATGTTCAGCGCTGACATCAGATTCATAAATATTCTTTATTGAATAAATTGTTTCCTATTTATACAAAAGTTCTTAACCTATATATATATATATACATTCTTACATTAATAATTACATACTAAAGGTGCATGACTCAATAGTGAGGAATGCTTTGTTAGCGAATTATTATATTGACTTACATATTGTCAATATGATTCCTACTTGAGCAATTTGGGTATGACGCATTAATGCATTAGGTGACTTGGTGAAAGCGAATGAACTTATGGTAGTTACCTGGGTCAATGAACGTATGTTTGTAATGTTAAGCGTGTTTGAAGTGAGGTGATTTCCACGCGATACTACACCATCGGCCTTTTAAGTGAGCGTATATAATTTTATGCTTAATTATAGACGGTCACTGCAATGTCAGTGATAAGTGTGCCGTGTTGTTTCATTTTTCGTTGAATGACCCAGTCAACTTAATTGGTGTTACCAAATAATTTTTTGCATAGTGGTAACTTGATATTATAAGTTTATATGTTTTCTTTTTTGCTTTTATTCGCTTGCATTTGCTTTACATATTATGCCCGTTATGCTCATTCTCGCTTTTTCGTAATAAGCTGATTTTTTCTCTTTTTTTTTGTGTATTTGCTATGATGGATAATTTATAATTTTTTTTGTGTTTTTTTTTTTGAATTAATGGTAACTGGATACCAATATGAATTGTTTGCTTTTGCTTATTGACGAGTAAATTGGAATACTATTGTTGAAACTGCTTTTTTTTGTTGTTAAATTATTGTGAGTCATTGGCATATTTTATATTGGGTAAGCCTATTCTTATGGACTATTATTTCCTTATTTTGTAGGTAGGTTAAAAGTAGAAATGTTTCCTATTTCTATTTTCTAATCTATTTAGAATGAAAGATATTTTACTATTAATATAATATTTTTCCTAAAATTATGACCTCTCTAAAACTAGGTTTCCTAACTGAAGAATCTCATAATTATATCTATTTCTTTAATTATTTCTATTAGATAACATATTTTCATTGTTATTACATTTCATTAGGGTTACATTGAACTTAGTAAAAAAAAATCTGGAGCTAATTTATAGAAATTTATAATATGAAATATGTAACTAATTATGTAGAAATGTAGCGGCTGTTATTGACGGAAGAGCAATGTAGTTTATATTAGTGGTAGCAGTTTTGCTAGTTAGCGGAAGGAGGGTACAGTGGATGCAAAATTTATTCGATCTTTTAATTTATTTTTCATATTTTTCCAGCAACTTATTTTATCTTATTTGTCATGCGATTTCTGCGGCGGCCATCAAGACAGAATCGTCGTGACTTTTATGAAGAATTATTTTTATTTTTATACCGGGATTGGCATATGATGATCATATTTTACGACTCTATTTTCCGTTGATTCCGAGTTTTCCTTCCTAACTCGTATCCGGCTATCGCTATCATGATGCCTTGGGCTATTTTTCCCACCAAGACATTTTAAAACTTCCCAGATTTTAATAAAATGTTAAATATTTTATTTTATTTATAACTTTTTATTGTAAAAATTGTTATTCTAAAATATTTTTATTTAGGTTAAAAAATTTTTAATATTTCAAAAAAAAATTTTTATAATTTACTAGCTTAGTATAGTTTATAAGATATTTAGATATATTTTTATCTATTCATTGTCAAAAAAAAAGTTTTCAGATGCTATTTTAATTTAACATTTTGCGTTTTCGGGGAACACAGTTCTCATCATCCGCATTATTTCCTCCACCCTGGTTGTGGGGTTTATTATGTCTTCTATTGTGGGTTCCCTTTCCATTCCTATTATTTTCCACAATTTGTTTAGTCCTTATAATTCCTTTTGTAGGTCCCTAGTGTGTAGGGTATTTTCGTCCCACCATTGGAGAGGAAAGTCTGAGGAGTCCCTTTGCATTTTAACAGAGTGAAAAAAAAATTTATAGAATGTCCTATGGGATTTCTCCTCCGTGGTTGTTTTATTCCTAACAAAGGGATAATTGAAACTGTCGAAAGTTAACTGACTATTTTAAAAAACGTCCTAAGCATTCTAATTTACGAATTTAAATAAAAAACTTTTTTTTTTTTTTGTGTAGCTGAACTGTGACTTTCTTTAATTTTAACATTATTTTTATATTTTTAGGTGTTGATCTAGTTGTGACTTTCATTACTTTACATGCTTCCACTGACATTTCTTTTAAATTTGTTATATTAATGCGAGACAATGCGTCCGCGACGTGGTTTTCTTTTCCGGCAATGTACTCCATTTCAAAATCATATTCTTCTAAATCGAGTCTTACTCGTGTTTACTCTTCATTGAGAAAATGTATGTTAAAGGGCGATGATCGGTTTTTATTATAAATTTTCTGCCATAAACATATTGTAACGAATTTACTTGCAAATCCTCTTATTTGCAACCCTCTGCTAAGTTCGAATCAGTAAAATGTTGAATAAATAACTCCAATATTTAATAATGCAAAATGGCCTTTATTAAAGTACTTCACAATAACACCCAAACTTTGCAACGAAAAGCTTGCTTAGTAACCAAACTGACTGATAGCTCAAAAAAAACTGAATTCTAGCACCTCTACATTTGCTGCCTTTTATACTCTCTGATTTCCTCGTTCGCATCTTCTAGGCGCATCCATTTCAGAATCTACTAGTTGACCATCAGCTCTCAAATTTCTCAGCTGTAACTACAATTGCACGATTTTATAGCTTCTCTCATTGCATACTTTCAGGAATATCTCAGATATATGCATGTGGTTGTGCCTTGCTTCTCAGCTACGTGTACCTACATATGTGTAGACATAATGATTGATTCGTTTATGTAGATACAAGTGACTATCTGCTTTATTGTTCTTGTGACTTTATTTACTTAGCATCAGACTAGGGATGTGAGTATCACTTAGTGTCACTCATAATCGTTACAATATGGTCTGAAGAAGGTTATGGCCCAATGGATTGCTGCTAGTTCTTTTTCTATAGTAGCTTTGTTTGTTTCGCCTTTTGAGAAGGATATAGAAGCGTAAGCAATGTGTAACTGTTTGCCATCATGTTTCTGGCTAAGGACTGCTCCGCAAGCATACTAACTAGCGTCTGTTGTTATGCAGAATTCTTTATTGAGGTTGGGGTATTGCAAAAGTTTTGGGCTCATTAATGCTTCCTTTAAGTAGACAAAAGCTTTTTGACATTCTCAGTCGAAGAAACATTCTTTTTGCAAAGCCTAGTTAATTTTCTGGAGTACTCACCGAAATTCGGTACGAACCTTCTGTAATAATTGCAGAACGCTACGAATCTTTTAACTTCATCTGCAGTTTTTGGAGTTGGGTAGTTTTGAACTGTTTCAAATTTGCTTGGGTCGGGTAATATTCCTTCGCTTGTGCATGTATGTCCTAAATAAATTACCTCTTGGCTGAAAAATAGGCATTTATCTGGATGTAATTTTAAATTGTGCTTCCTACAAGTAGAGAAAACATCTCTCAAGTTTTTCAGCATGTGTTTTTCTGAACACCCTAGTACAACTAAATCATCCATATAGAGAAATGCTTGGGATGGTTTGAGGCCTGCAAATGCCAGTGTAATCATAGGGTAGTCTTTTGAATCTATATGTACCATTGTTTGCTGTGAATGAGGTTATATCTCTAGAATCTGGGTGTAATTCTATTTGATGAAAACATGACATAAGGTCTAGGTATGAAAAATATTTTGCTCTTCCAAGTTGGTCTAAAATATCATCAATTCTTGGAAGTGGGAATTTATCCGCTGCTAATTTTTTGTTTATTTGTCTGTAGTCAACTAACAGTCTCCACCTTTTTTCTGTATTACGTGTTAAAATTGGGCTGTTTTACTCTGATATTGAGGGTTCTATAATGCAGGTATGCTTAACCAACGAAACGATATCATTTCGTTGCGATAATTAACGTTAATAAACGAAACAAAGAACGTCAAATTAACGAAATGATTTTGTTTCGTTTTTTGCCATATCAAAACGAAATCAAATCGTTTATGTTGATTATTAATTTCAAACTATGCTGGCAAAGCTGATTGATGGTGGAGTAGTTAAAGGTGAAAGCACTAGCCAAGCTGATTGCAACTTTTCTCATGAATTGTGACAGTACGAACATTTCTCAGAGTATTGTTGACACAAACAACAAATTATATGGAGTTTGTGTATATGTCCGCTCGCTGTTACCACCTTACGGCTTCACCATGGCTATAGCATTGCCAGCACAATTCAAACATGAAGTATCACGTTTTTGTTAACGGTTTTAACGTTAACGAAAGCTTTTCGTTTCGGTTAAAAACGAGATACAATTTATCTTGATAATTTCTTTATCGATAATATTTCGAAGTGTTTCAACGGAAACGGTGGAAATTTTTTGATAAACGATTAGCTTAACGTTAAGGTGCATCCCTGGTATAATGTCATCTTCGATCAATTTATTAACCTGTTTGTTTATTTCCCCTTTTTTGTGTCTCGGGCAATCTATAGTTTTTTATGTAAAATGATGTTTTATCTTTTATGTGTAGTTTTTTCTTGTAAAAATTATTAGTGGAAATATGTTCTGTTTCTAGTGCAAAAATGTCTATGAATTCTGTGCATAATGAGGTTAATTGTGAATTGACAAATTCTGGGATATTTTTAGTTAATCTTTTTAATATTTCTGTGTCATTACTATGTCTTCTAAATTATTAGTATTTATTTTGTAATTTTGAACAGTTGTGTTTTTATGTGTGGTGTTATAATTCTGACGAAAGTTTGATCTTTGTTTGTGATTGTGTTTGCTATAAAAATGCCTTCAGATAATTGTTGATGGGGTATGAAGATGTTTTTGCTATCAGTTTTTACTGTTACTTGTCTAATGACTTCTGATCTGGCAGGGATCGTAATGGTATTGACGGATATACAATTTGTGAGGTGCATTGTTATTGTTTGTGGAAAATCATATGGTCTTAGGATTAGTTTGTCCTCTGTTTTTCCATAGTCTAATCCTATGATTCCATCGCATGGTATTGGGAAGTCGTCTTCTACGACGTGAAATTTATGATAAATTAGAAGGTCATCACCTTTTAAGTCCGCTTTCATTGTGCGTATTGTATCGGTTATACCTTGACCTATGCCCTTTAATACTATTATTTGTGTTGTATTTATTTTTGCATGATTATCTATTTAATTGTTTTTAGTAATTCAGATATCTGCTCCTGTATCTACTAAAAAATTGGAAATTGAGTTATTTAATGATGTTCTTGTAGATATGCAACTGTTTAAATGTAGGTTTAGTACATATATTTTTCTATTTACTGATCTTGAAGTGGAGTTTCCTGGTTTTCCTGCTGAGTTAAACTTCGCACGTTGAGAGTTTGGTTGTAAGGTCTGTTATTGTTTTGGGTTTGTGACCCTGGTCGGTAATTATTACTATTATTGTTGTTTGTTCCAAGGTTGTTATTATATCTCTGTTGCGGTCCAAATCTTCTACCTCGGTAATTCCTATAGTTGTTGCTTCGGTAACCCCCACGGAAATTACTCCGGTATTGATTTTGTTGCCGTATATTTAATATTTTATTTGAGCTACCCGTTATTTCGGTACAGCTATTTGTAAATTTTGAAATCACATCGTTCATTGTCGTGAACGTTTCTGCCTGCATAATCATTTTTACTTTCTCGTTCGAGCAGTTCTTACACATCGCTTTGACTGCTGCTTGGGTTGCATATCTGGTTGCCAAGTCTGGATTTAAGCCATCCGAGATATATGCTCCCTCCAAGGACCTGGATACAAATTCCACAATTCTAATCGCAACAGCAATTGTCCATGTCATTTATGCATCTGGTCAGCCGGTCCGGTTTCGAGCATTAATCGACAATAGATCGCAGCAATCCGTCATTACCACGCGCGTGGTTTAACGACTGAAATTACCCTTCATTCCTTTCTGTATAGGTTACCGGCCCATGGGGGAATCTCGATACAAAATTGTTGATAAGGGGGTTATTCTCAGTATTCAGTCACCTGTCAATCCTAACTTTAATTTTAAATCGAAATTTGCAGTTCTTTCATCAATCACATCGGAGTTGCCTTTGCATCCAGTCCGAGTGAAGTATTGGCCTCATCTTAAAAATTTAGCACTGGCTGATCCTCGCTGTGCAACTCCGGGCCAAATTGATTTGTTATTGGCCGGCGATGTATAAAGCCGTATTCTTGAAAACGTCACCCGTAAGGGTGAGATCAGTGATCCCATTGCTCAATGCACGGCTTTGGGGTGGATCCTGTTTGGGGAACTATTTCAACAAAATCATGTTCTTACCTTTCCGTTAACTCTGTGTAACCACATTTTCACACCAGGAATACAAGATTTGCTTACAAGGTTTTATGAACTAGAGGAAATACCTACTTTCAGATCGTTATCCAAGGAAGATGAATGGTCAGAAAAGTTTTACTATGAGACTACCCTTCGTCAACCCAATGGAAAGTTTATGGTGCGTCCACCATTCAATGGCACTTCAACGATTTTAATCGCTACAACAGTGATTCAGCCGTGACCACAAATTCAAGGAAGCATATTTTAGGGTATTTAACGAGTATCAAAAATTGAATCAGGTCTAGTTAATGCATGAAATCCAAGAAAAGCATGAAACTTCGACAGGTTTTTGACGGCTCGGCCAAGTCGGCAAACGGAAAATCTTTATACGACATTTTGACCACCGGTCCCGTTTTACAAGCCAATTTAGTCTCAATTATTCTAAACTGGAGAACGCACAAATACGCCTTCATTGCATATTGAAAAAATGTATCGTTGCAGAGACATGCACCCAGATGACACCCACTATCAACATTGGCGCTTCAAACTGTAACGTTTGGCCGCACACCATCACCGTATCAGGCTATTAAAACCCTTCAAGTATTGACCGAAGAAGCCAAAATCACTTCGCCAGCGGTCTACAACGCTCTTAAGTTTGAAACCTACGTCGATGACGTCACTACCGGAAGCGAAACAATCGAGGACGCCATCAAAATGATTCAAGAACTCATTAAATTGCTTCGAAGTGCTGGGTTTGAACTTCGCAAATGGGTGAGCAATTCACACGAAATTCTTAAGCAAATTCCCGTCGAATATCGCGAAGAAACAACGATGTGTTTATTTAATTCTGAAGATTCCATTAAAGCTTTTGGGTTGGGATGGTCAAGACTCAGCGATTTTCCAACGGCGACGCGACTGACAAAACGCAATGTCTCCTCGATAGTGGCACATCTGTTCGACCCACTCGGTTGGCTGAAGCCCTTCGTCACCAAGGAAAACATTTTTCTAAACAAGCTATGGGGACAGAAATTGGATTGGGATGAACCCATAACGTGTATCAATCTACAGTCTGAATTTAACCAAACCATGGATGACCTTTAGTTAATTAAGCACATTGAAATCCCTCGCTGGATCCGTACATCCTAAGCGAACAAACAGAACCCACTTCACGTTTTCTGCGACAGTTCAAACAAGACATACGCCACCGCGATTTATCTCCGAACGGTCGACGTAAACGGATACGTCTATGTCAACCTATTAGCATCAAAGAGTAAACTGGCACCCATTCGAAAACCTTTAACTACACCAAGAGCAGAACTATGTGGTACAACGCTGGCGGTCACATTACTTGATGCTGTAAAACAATCATTGAGACTTTAAATAGAAAAGGTTTTTATGTGGATTCCAATCGCTGGGCTGTCGTCGTATGCAATCGCGTTCATAAAATTCTTATCTCTATGTTCACTCTAGGGATACCATGCTGCTCTGAGAAACCCCCTTTGGCCAAAGATGACGATTAACCAGCCATTCACAACCCACCCTTCCATGGTCGACAATGGCTAATGATTTTGTTGCCGACCCCAACATGAATGCTAGTATCTGCCCCCTTAAAATTCACCCCCCCCCCCCTTACTGTCCACATGTCCGTCCGTCTCCCCCACATCTAAAAGAATATCGTCACCAAATCTGCAAAATTAACAATTCATGTTTATTGTATTATTTATGTCATATAAATACGTATGCTATCATATGTAGCTATGATTTCAAAACAAAAATTCACAGTAATTAACCTTAAAAATTATTTACCTAAACATCCCTCCCCTTGCCCGTGACCATGCATTCGTGCATATATATATACTTGGGTATGTACGGTGTGCGATCTATGACAATGCTAGCCGCTCTTTATATGAGTCCTTATACGCACCTTATATATATGCACTATTGCACTTGGGCACATTGTCATCTAAAAATGTATCTATTTCACCGAAATCTTCCGCAGTACAATCTAGAGTTAGTTCAGGGTCTCATTCAGCGACCGATATTAATTATGTTCTATGACGTACGTTATATAATGGCTGACCTGTTCAACCGGTCATAGGTTAAGTATATACGAATGCTTAATCTAACAATTAAATTAACTTATGCGTATATGTGCATATGCCCCCTTTATTCCTGTACCTATTCCCGAGTGATTATTATCAACAGTACTTGATAATTCAAATTGTTATTCGCGGTTTCATAGGTTACAAGAAAAAACCAATAAACGTATATGTAGGGTACCAGTATTTGGCGTTATCGGTACCCACTGCCGAACTAGTCAATGCTACCCAAATGCAACCTTAGGGATACATACGAGCGCAGGTTCGCCCCCCCCCCCCCCCCAAAAGAAAGCCAACCCACAAAAAAAACCGAACGGTTTAGGTTCCTCTAGGAGCTCATCAGACAATTACATTCAATTCCCACCTGGCCCTACAAGACGTCTTGTATCCAAGAATACCTTCAGGATTATTTGATGATCCCGTGGTGGCGACTGATATATCTCTCCCTTCAGACCCCTCCCTTTGGCATTATTCCCACCAAACTTAAATTTGAATTTTTATTTCGAGGGGCGAGACTACGCCGTTCGCTGTGCCCCCCAACACTACGAAAAATTCACCACCAATTATGGCTGCCTACAAGTACGTTTATATACTTAACCCAGTGCACTAAACCCACTCTACTTAAACTACCGAAACCTGGTGGTTGTAAGACCATAATGCTGCTTCACTAAACAGATGTAGCCGTGTACTTGCGCTTGGATGAACGTTGCTGAGTCTTGTTGGGAATATCCTTGTAGGTGGTTATACCGCTTTTAAGTATGCCTTAGTTGCCCAGGGAAGTTATACCTTCACAGGGTCGTGTATAAGTTGCGTTTCGTCTCCCCCTTTTCGTGTCGGGTCGACCAATTTACTTGCGGGTGCCGTTGTTGGTTCCCTAACCGCGCGGCCCCGAACTTCTTGGCGCCACGACAGCTATTTCGCCCGGCTGGACCCGACTGTCGCTCTTTCTAACGCCGCTGGCGAATGTTGTACAATTTACCAAAAGTATGGTTGTTGATGCGAAATATATTGCAGCCCAGGCACATATAGGCCTTGCTGTGGATGACTGCCGATTCTGCGCCAAACAATTACCAAACTTGGTGGTCCAAACAGGTACTCGCGATGGGATGCGCTGAAACTTTGCGACCCCTGGATGGCCTCCAAACCCGACTGTAAAAGGGTTAACCGGAGGTAGTGATTCCCGCGATTTTTGGTGAGAACTTTTTTCTTGGTGCGTGTATTTACCTCCGCTGCTGTCTATAAAAGGGAAAGCTGGCTGCGGAAATTGCACCGATAAGCGTGCAACTAACGTTTGTCATTTGCTGGCATGGCATGGACAAGAGGTTGCCAGATTTTATGTCCAGATCCGTAGCACGGGGTGCCCGCAACACACTCCTTAAACGATTTTCGAACTTCAATCGCCTTCGTCGTGCTGTCGCATACGCCATCCCTTTTGTGAAAATTGTGAGGACTTCAATCAAACTCAAACGCAACGTCCATTAATTGCAATGCTTTCGAACCCGATAAGCCAACTCATTCAACATATCCCTCCTCCCACAGTCATCGAAATTAAACATAGCAAACTGTCACTCATCTGCTGAATCCAATCCACGGAATTCCCATCCGAGCTCAAAACAGTTCACACTAAGAAACCAATTCCAAAATCTAGTAAACTATTTCATCTTAATCAATTTATTCACGATAATAATATTCTTCGTGCCAATGGCCGCTTTTAAAATGCCTTTATGTCGTTTGAAGAGAAATTTTCAATAATACTACCATCAAGGAGCCACCTCACGACGTTAATCGTATATCATTATCATTGCCTCAGGTTACATGGAGGGCCCCAAGTCACCGTCAATCAAATTCGACAAATTTATTGGATTTTAGATATGCGCAATCTTGCTCGTCATCTCATCCGAAGCTGTGTAATTTGTTTAAAGGCGCGTCCAGTTTTATCTCAACAAATAGCCGCCTTACCCACTGTGCGTGTAAACTACACCATTCGACCATTCGCTTCGACTATCATCGATTACGCAAGTCCATGTGATATTCGTTCCTCAAGAGGTCGCGGCCAAAAGTCATACAAAGGCTACGTCGCTGTGTTCACTTGCATGGCCACCAAAGCAGTTCATTTGGAGGCAGCAGGCGATCTCTCGTCCCAAACCTTCCTACACGCATTCGACGGTTTTGTGGCCTTCGAGGATTTTGTGCCAACCTATTCAGTGACTGCGGCCACCGTGGTGTGATGGTAGCGTGCTCCGCCTATCACACCGTATGCCCTGGGTTCAACTCCCGGGCAAAGCAACATCAAAATTTTAGAAATAAGGTTTTTCAATTAAAAGAAAATTTTTCTAAGCGGGGTCGCCCCTCGGCAGTGTTTGGCAAGCGCTCCGGGTGTATTTCTGCCATGAAAAGCTCTCAGTGAAAACTCATCTGCCTTGCAGATGCCGTTCGGAGTCGGCATAAAACATGTAGGTCCCGTCCGGCCAATTTGTAGGGAAAATCAAGAGGAGCACGACGCAAATTGGAAGAGAAGCTCGGCCTTTGATCTCTTCGGTGGTTATCGCGCCTTACATTTATTTATTTTTTATTCAGTGACTGCGGAACAAATTTTTTTGGTGCTGATAATGAGAATCAAAGAAGTCAATCCCAATATCTCTGATCAATAGCAAAAGAAATTATCCCAGCTCTTACTAATCGACATATTCAATGGCATTTTAGCCCACCCGGTGCTCCTGGTTTAGAGTAATCGGAAAGGCCAATTTGACCTTCGAGGAGTTCTCAACCGTCCTGACCCGCATCGAGGTGGTGCTAAATTCCAGACCAATTTCACCAAATACGGAAAATCTCAACGAATTTACTGCATTAACGCCTGAACACTTCCTCACGGGCAACGCTCTTCTATTTCGACCTCAACCACCATGTGAATCGAATCCAATTAAACGACATCAGCTAATGGACCAAATGGTTCAACACTTTTGGCAGCGATTCAAAGAGGATGTTTTGTCTACTATGCAGATCGGTACAAAATGGTAAGAAAGGAAACCGAACTTTAAGGAAAACGATTTGGTTATCATCAAGGATGATCGCTTTCCAGTTGGTCATTGGCCGATGGGTCGCGTGGTCTCGTTGTATCCCGGAAGCTATGAGGTAACAGTCAAGACAGCCACGGGCATGTTCAAAAGACCGATCGCGCTTTGGTACTCATCGTTGCTCATTAACCTGTTTAACTATTGCCACGAATTTGGTTCAGTCATTTATTCTCTTCTCCGAGTAACGCCATATAGATTCATATACAACCAGTTTAACGCAAGACTAATGCCAACAATGTTGCCATGGCCGGGAGAATGTTGGATGTCACAACGATCAGTATGGACGCCACATAATATAACTGGGTTGATATAAGTGACCAGTACGGGAACACACCATCCTTTGGCCATCTTCATATTCACATATACATTTGGTAATTTCAATTTTCGCATGTCCATGTTATCGATCCGCCAATATAAAAAGGCAGGGTTCTTCATACTTTTTGTTGCGGAGGCGAAGTTGTTCATGGTCAGAACGTTTAATTTAACATGTACTTTATATTACAATCATATGTAAATGCAACCATGTCTATCATTTTTCATTTCCCTTTTGCAAAACATTCGTTCGTACAAAATAAAGTCAGTCGTTATTCAGCATTCAAATTACTCGGAACTTTAGGTTATGGGCCCAGCGCTCGAAAATGTAAACGACTGCAAAAAGTGAAGTGTATTTCTTTATACAAGAAAAGTTAAAACTTCAAAGAATACAAGTGAAGTATATTTTTGAGAAAACGTTGAAGTAAAAGCTACAAAGTGTAATGGCTGGTGTAGTGAGAATAGAGCCGCTAAACGCGGAGAATTACGATTCATGGAAATTGCAAATGCGTGCAATTCTCATTAAAAATGATTTATGGGCCTATGTAGATGGTTCTATTGCAAAACCAAATGATGCGGCAAAACTCGCGGAGTGGACAATTGCTGATCAAAAAGCATCAGCAGACATTACATTGGCTATAGCACCATCAGAGTTAGGACTCATTTCAGAGTGTATAAGTGCTCGCGATATTTGGTTGAGGTTAGAATCGACATTCCAATCAAAAGGTCCGGCAAGAAAAGCGACGTTACTAAAACGTGTAGCTCTGTCGCGCATGACAGAGGACGAGAAAGTTCGTGATCATATCAATGCATTTTTCGACGCTGTCGCGAAGTTAAAAGAAATAGGCGTCGCTATTGGCGACGAGCTGTTGGCAATTTTGCTTTTGTATAGTCTGCTGGCGTCGTACGAAACTTTTAGATGCGCAGTAGAAACGCGAGACGAATTGCCAAAGCCCGAGGTACTTCGTGTAAAAATACTTGAAGAGAGCGAGTCTCGAAAGTCGAAAGAAGAAAAGAACGAAAACAAAGTGCTTTACATAAACAGAAAACAAAATCAAAATCAAACGAGCATTGATCGGAATTCGGGTAAATCAAAACAAATAAAGAAGTGTTTTCGTTGTGGCAAGCCAGGCCATTTCGCAAGAAATTGCATAAGCAAAGAAAAACAAAACACGCGTGTGAGTGAAGAATCAAACGAAAAAGCAAAAATGACATTGAATACAGTAGAAAAGGCATTTGCAGTCCCTGTAGGAAATATGAAGTGGTGCATTGACAGTGGGTGCACATCACATATGAGTGCAAATGTAAACATATTTGAGAATATGAAACAAGTTAATGATGAGGTAAACTTGGCAAACAATTGTTCGACAAAGATAAGCGGTGTCGGCAAGGTGCGCGCCAAAGTGGACGTTCGCGGAAAGCAAATTGATTTAGATTTGGAAAATGTTTTGCATGTGTCTGATTTGCGTACGAATTTAATGTCGGTGGCTAAAATTACAGACAAAGGCTACGCGGTAAAATTTGAAAAAAATGAGGCCGTGATTATAAACAATGAAAATAAAGTGGTGTTAGAAGCCGAAAGAATCGGAAATTTGTACTATTTAAAAACTTCGAAAAATATCGCAAATTTCGCAAACATTGAAAACGGTATTGATTTGTGGCACTACAGAATGGGCCACGTAAATGAACGCGACTTGAAATCCATGGCAAACGGTTCGGTGTACGGTCTTAAATTTAAACAAACTGAGAAATTATCAGACTGTGAAATCTGCGCTAGTGAGAAACAAGTGCGTGCGCCATTTCCAAAATCCGGCACAGATAGGGTAAACGATTTACTTGAAATCGTACATAGTGACGTGTGTGGGCCAATGAGACATGCCTCCAATGGCGGTGCAAAATATTTTGTTACTTTTATAGACGAAAAGTTCAGATGGTGTGAAATTTATTTCATAAACAACAAATCGGACGTGCTGAATGTTTTCAAGCAGTATAAAGCTAAAGTTGAAACATTTACGGGAAAGAAAATAAAAGCTTTGCAGTCTGATAACGGCCGCGAATATTGTAATGAAAAATTTGACAATTTTCTTAGTGAGTGCGGTATTAAACGTCGTCTTACAGCACCGTATACTCCGCAACAGAACGGTTTGGCGGAGCGTAAGAATCGAACCCTCGTTGAAATGGCCAGGTGCATGATGAAGCATGCAAATGCACCTCCACCATTTTGGGCCGAAGCGGTGAACACGGCATGTTATATAAGAAATCGTTGTGTAACAAGAACGACGGGTGAAGTGCCATATAGAACATGGACAAATCGAAATCCGACCGTGGCATATATGAAAATATTCGGTACAAAAGCGTATGCATTAAATAAAAATCCGGCGAAAGGAAATTTGACTCGCGCGCGGAACCGTGTATATTCGTGGGCTATTGCGATGATTCAAAGGCGTACCGTCTATACTCGAAAACAAAATAGCGTGTTATTATAAGCCGCGATGTAAAATTTATTGACAAAGCGGGTTTTGAAGGAACTTTTGAGGATTTTGAATACGATAGCGAAAATATCGGCGATAATGGTAAAATCGATATTTTGTTAGAAAATAATACGAATACTCACAACGGTGACGAAGAATTGTCAGATGAACCTATAGTTGAACTAGGTGGGGGGGGGGGGGGGGGGGGGGGGAGGCTCGACGTGGTAGAGGTCGTCCAACTCATTTGCGCACTGGTCATCGAGGTAGGCCACGAAAAGTTTATCATGAAACAGTTGAAAGCGCTGAGCGGGGTGAGGCAGATTCAGATGATTTCTTCAAATGCAATGAAGAATCAGCAGGCCTTGTCACTGATGATCCCCAAACTTTGGCAGAGGCTCTGAAAACCGACGAAGCGTCTATGTGGTTGAATGCGCTTGAAGACGAATTTTTGGCGCATATTCGAAACAAAACTTGGCAAATTGCTGAAAAACCTTCAGATCGTAAAATTATAGGCAACAAACTCGTATTTCGTATAATTTAAAGAAAGTTAGACTTGTAGCAAAAGGCTACGCTCAACGTCCAGGCGAAGATTTTCATGACATCTCATCCCCGGTCGTACGATCAACATCAGTGCGATTGTTTACGGCGTTGGCCGCAGAGCTAAATCTTCAGATACATCAGATGGATGTGATTACCGCATATTTGAACGGGGATCTGGATGAGAAAATCTATATGGACGTTCCTGATCTGCTTATGAGCGTATTAAAGAAAATTCAACGTGGTAAACCTGTTGGCTCAAAAGGTTTGACGAAGCACAGCAAAGAGATTAAGCAAACAGCAGAAGATTGGCGAGTATCACTACAACAAAGCAATCCTACGTGTTTAGTCTCAAAAGCACTCTATGGTTTGCGTCAGTCAGGGTTAATGTGGTACCAAAAATTATCACTTATCCTAAGCAAGATTGGTTTGGAACCAACGAAATTTGATCCATGTTTTTACGTGCGCCGTGAAGGCGATTCTATCATGTTGGTGGTAATATACGTGGACGATTTGCTGCTAGCTTCGAACAACGATAATTGGTTAAAAGATACAAAGATAAGACTTTCACAGCATTTCGACATGAAGGACACCGGGAGGGTTAACCGATGCCTTGGCATAGATTTTTACCAGAATCAGGAGAAGAGTGAGATATTTATATCACAACAATCGTATGCAGAATCAGTATTAGATAGGTTCGGCATTTCAGATTGCAATCCTTCGAAAACGCCAATTGAAGCGAATTGCAAACTCACTATGCCCGAAACGAAAGATGAAGCTATAATGGCAAAATATCCGTATCAAAATCTAATCGGCGCATTAATGTATCTGGCGGTATATACCAGACCTGACATATCGTTTGCTGTCAACTTCATGAGCCAATTTAACAGCAACTATAACGAAGAGCATTGGAAGTCGGCAAAGAGAATTCTGCGTTACATTAAAGGTACACTACAAAAAGGTTTATTGTACAAAAATACAGGTGCGGAGTTGTATGGCGTTGTTGACGCCGATTGGGGCGCAAATTCTGCCGACAGGCGCTCTTATTCCGGTTTTGCATTTATTTTCGCCGGGTCTTCCATAAGTTGGGAAGCACGTAAGCAACGTACTGTCTCTCTTGCAAGCACAGAGTCGGAGTACATCGCACTAACTGAGGCTACTAAAGAAGCTTTATATTTGAAATCTGCATTGAGCGAATTGGGAATCGATTGCGCCAGCGTAAAGTTATTCAATGATAATCAAAGCGCGCACAAGCTGGCCACATCTTCGAATTTCCATCCTCGAACAAAACATATCGACATACGTCATCATTTTATCCGTGACTGCGTGCAAGATAAATCGATCATAATAAAGTATATGTCAACACAAGAAATGCCAGCGGACATGCTAACTAAGGGTCTTACGCAAATGAAACATAATATCTGTTCAACGAATTTGGGTCTTGTCGAACGCAGCACATGAATTGGTACATTCTCTACTTCGAGAGGGGGTGTTGCGGAGGCGAAGTTGTTCATGGTCAGAACGTTTAATTTAACATGTACTTTATATTACAATCATATGTAAACGCAACCATGTCTATCATTTTTCATTTCTCTTTTGCAAAACATTCGTTCGTACAAAATAAAGTCAGTCGTTATTCAGCATTCAAATTACTCGGAACTTTACTTTTCTTGTCATCTCTATTCACCTTTTCATTGTATACATACCGACAAAATAATCTTTACTTACCATTAAACTTTGTAACTCGAACTCTTGGAGTTAAGTCATTTATACAATAATAATAAATAAGACACAACCAAAGTTGAGTTTCGTATATTCTTTGGAAATAAAAGAAGGTGCTAATATTTCAGCAACCGCAACATTTGCTCCTGTGAATGGATCTGCATTAATTGCCACCAGAAGGTAGGGTGCTCCATTATTTGCTGGATAACACCAACGTCCTTTGTTCCTGCCATACACAAATGAATCAAAATTTCTGTGGGTCGAAAAAATCGGTATTAAATCAATTTTATTCCTTGGTTCATCACGCCACCACATCAACCATTTTGCTGAAGGGTACAGGTGAGTCCTTTGTTTGTTTCGCGAGATATGAGCCGGCATTCCCCATAGAATCTGCCTGATTCTGCTCGCGCCACAGTATATGACTTACCAGGGAAAATGAATGCTTTTTCGTTCTGTTTTCCCGTATGTAAGCCTCGATTTGTGGACGGTATGTTGCTGCGGCCAAAAGAATTTGTAAAATGCCATCAAAGGCACATATGTTTCGCAGTGACATTTTACTTTTATTGATTTAAACGAATTTCAATCCCATGATGTTGCCATTTTTTAGAATTGGTATTTTGCGATGTTTTTTTTAGCCATTCTTTTACAATATTTTTGTTTTTGCCGAAATTCATAGCCTTAATCGGTTTTTTTTGGAGGGATCTGCTAGACCCCCCCCCCCCCCCCCCCCCCAATTCTCCTTCTGCTGTAAATCGAGCCGTTCGTTTTTTCTTTTGTCGTCATAACAGTTTATGCACAGCCTTTCCTCACCGTATCCTTCCTCATTTCCCATTGGTTTTGAACATTCTTCAAGTGCATGCACTTCTGTAAAGCATAAAATACAGCAGTGAGCACCATCTGGAGAGTCTCTTTCAATACAGGCTGGACAACCTTTGTTTGTATCAAACGTTAAATATTTTCGTTTATTCGATATAGGTGACTCAATAGTTTCCATTTCCTCTTCAATGTCTTGTTTTTTTTCTCTCCATTCATCTTCAATTAGTTCCCTTTCCGAGCCGTCAACCTCGTCAAAATCATGATCACATCCAAACTCATTACTATTTTGAATGTTGCTAACATCTTCCAGCGAATCTTTGGGATGGGTGTGTGTACTTTCATTACTCGATGCATCAGAGGAAAATTCTTTATTATACTGGTAAGCCTTCATTCCCTCAGCTGCGCCGTTTTTCATTATGTGTGCTTCAAATATTGCTAATCTTCCTTCGTCTTGCTTTATTAAAGTTTGAACCAAACTTTATATGAATTAAACGGGGATTGCCCGTATTGCTTTAAATGTATGAACATTTATTTCAAGCAATTTTTAATTTTATAATTTATTTAATAATTTTGAAAAAAAATTAAACAACGTGACATCAGGACGGACGTGACATCGAAATAGCTGTCGCCTTGTCCATCCTGATGTCACGTTGTTTAAATTGTTCCCAAATTATTAAATAAATTATACATTTTTTAACCATATTAAACTCTCCCTCTACTGCTGCACTCTTCGCTGGAATTCTTCCATATCCAAAAGAGTTGTGGCAAATATTTCACCACAGAGCAATAGTTTCAATTTTTGATAACAGTCTGTTCGCTATTTCGGGGCAAACCCTTGCATTGTCATTTTCTCCTTCTTCCTTTTCTAAAATTAAACGCTCTTCCGACTCGATATTTGTTTTCCATTCATGCCAAAATCCCCGATCCCGGCTAATTTTTACATCAGATATATCAACCTCCTCTTCGAGATCTTCATCAACTGCACACTCTTCTTCACTACCCCGGTGAATAATATTTCGAATTTCGATATGGTCAGGGGTTTCGTTTGTGGATATTTCCTTAATAAAGGCTTCTCCTGCGCGGACTGTTGGTGTGCGTTACCCATAGTTTCGCTTTGAGCTATTATTAAAATTACCTTGATTATTTTTCTAGCGACTGCCTAGTCAACGGTGATCATCAGCATTCCAATACAGGCAAGATAAAAAATTTTAATCCTTGGACGGACAATTTTTAAAAACCGGACCAGCCCCTCATGAAATGCTTTGCTTCTATTCTAAGGTAGATATTGGCTGGATTTTCCCCTGGTAGGCAAGCATTCGCGTATTTTTGCAGCAAAGTCGCGAACGGTGAAAAACTCCAGATTATATCATTTAGTAAAGCTTTCGACTCATCGCAGACCTATGTATATATATTAAGAAGGAAATCGTGTGATCATTGCAGGTCACTAACTTTGTCTGTCTTATATTAACATTACACTTTTACAGTGGCCTAGTTTCCTTTGTTTAAAAATTATCGAACATTACAACTTTAAGGTCCTGGTCAATACTCCACTTTTCTAGCACCTCGTGACTCCGTCATTTTTTAACAGATTTTAGGTTAATTTTTGTAAGTAGAAATATATAGGGCCCAGTGGATGCGGGACATGATTTTTGTTTTCGATGAAACTCAAATATGTTGTTTATTGGTCGATTTGATTTGACACGTGTTTTTTCTTACGGCCCAAAAAAAATTTTTTTTACGAATTTTAGGCAATGCAGTTTTTTCGCCCAATAACGATTTTTTTCATATTCTCAAGTTTTTATTTTCGATTACGATAACTTTACCAAAAATCAACCAATTGCGATTTTTTTCTTAATTTCAGGTAATCGAATTCCGAAAATATTTCATAATTAACAATTTTTGTTGTTATATCGGCCTACTGATTTTAAGATCGCGGGTTCGAATCGAGCTCAAGGCCTAACAATAATTTTTTATCATTATTATTGTTATGATAAATTTTTTCTTTTTTTTTAATTGAAAAAATTTTTAAATTAGAATAGAAGAAAGAAAAAATTTAGACAACTGCCAAAGCTCGTTGTATAGATCCATTTCGGGAACTGCTAAATTCCTTCATCGGCAACGTTTAGGCGCCGCTGCTATAACCATTCAGCCATCACAGCGGTTTCTTGTTTGTCTTCATTAATCCTACTTCTATTCTGTTTCGTGCCAATTGATATTCACAACACTGCGACATCTGTTGCAGGATGGCTGTGAAAATTGGACTTGTTTGTTGGCAATGCCGCCATAGTGTCATATTTTATTGACACTTTTTCCCCGTGCTCTGGGATGTATTAACAATTTTTGTTGTTATATCGGCCTACTGATTTTAAGATCGCGGGTTCGAATCGAGCTCAAGGCCTAACAATAATTTTTTATCATTATTATTGTTATGATACATTTTTTCTTAATTGAAAAAATTTTTAAATTAGAATAGAAGAAAGAAAAAATTTAGACAACTGCCAAAGCTCGTTGTATAGATCCATTTCGGGAACTGCTAAATTCCTTCATCGGCAACGTTTAGGCGCTGCTGCTATAACCATTCAGCCATCACAGCGGTTTCTTGTTTGTCTTCATTAATCCTACTTCTATTCTGTTTCGTGCCAATTGATATTCACAACACTGCGACATCTGTTGCAGGATGGCTGTGAAAATTGGACTTGTTTGTTGGCAATGCCGCCATAGTGTCATATTTTATTGACACTTTTTCCCCGTGCTCTGGGATGTATTAACAATTTTTGTTGTTATATCGGCCTACTGATTTTAAGATCGCGGGTTCGAATCGAGCTCAAGGCCTAACAATAATTTTTTATCATTATTATTGTTATGATAAATTTTTTCTTAATTGAAAAAATTTTTAAATTAGAATAGAAGAAAGAAAAAATTTAGACAACTGCCAAAGCTCGTTGTATAGATCCATTTCGGGAACTGCTAAATTCCTTCATCGGCAACGTTTAGGCGCCGCTGCTATAACCATTCAGCCATCACAGCGGTTTCTTGTTTGTCTTCATTAATCCTACTTCTATTCTGTTTCGTGCCAATTGATATTCACAACACTGCGACATCTGTTGCAGGATGGCTGTGAAAATTGGACTTGTTTGTTGGCAATGCCGCCATAGTGTCATATTTTATTGACACTTTTTCCCCGTGCTCTGGGATGTATTAACAATTTTTGTTGTTATATCGGCCTACTGATTTTAAGATCGCGGGTTCGAATCGAGCTCAAGGCCTAACAATAATTTTTTATCATTATTATTGTTATGATAAATTTTTTCTTAATTGAAAAAATTTTTAAATTAGAATAGAAGAAAGAAAAAATTTAGACAACTGCCAAAGCTCGTTGTATAGATCCATTTCGGGAACTGCTAAATTCCTTCATCGGCAACGTTTAGGCGCCGCTGCTATAACCATTCAGCCATCACAGCGGTTTCTTGTTTGTCTTCATTAATCCTACTTCTATTCTGTTTCGTGCCAATTGATATTCACAACACTGCGACATCTGTTGCAGGATGGCTGTGAAAATTGGACTTGTTTGTTGGCAATGCCGCCATAGTGTCATATTTTATTGACACTTTTTCCCCGTGCTCTGGGATGTATTAACAATTTTTGTTGTTATATCGGCCTACTGATTTTAAGATCGCGGGTTCGAATCGAGCTCAAGGCCTAACAATAATTTTTTATCATTATTATTGTTATGATAAATTTTTTCTTAATTGAAAAAATTTTTAAATTAGAATAGAAGAAAGAAAAAATTTAGACAACTGCCAAAGCTCGTTGTATAGATCCATTTCGGGAACTGCTAAATTCCTTCATCGGCAACGTTTAGGCGCCGCTGCTATAACCATTCAGCCATCACAGCGGTTTCTTGTTTGTCTTCATTAATCCTACTTCTATTCTGTTTCGTGCCAATTGATATTCACAACACTGCGACATCTGTTGCAGGATGGCTGTGAAAATTGGACTTGTTTGTTGGCAATGCCGCCATAGTGTCATATTTTATTGACACTTTTTCCCCGTGCTCTGGGATGTATTAACAATTTTTGTTGTTATATCGGCCTACTGATTTTAAGATCGCGGGTTCGAATCGAGCTCAAGGCCTAACAATAATTTTTTATCATTATTATTGTTATGATAAATTTTTTCTTAATTGAAAAAATTTTTAAATTAGAATAGAAGAAAGAAAAAATTTAGACAACTGCCAAAGCTCGTTGTATAGATCCATTTCGGGAACTGCTAAATTCCTTCATCGGCAACGTTTAGGCGCCGCTGCTATAACCATTCAGCCATCACAGCGGTTTCTTGTTTGTCTTCATTAATCCTACTTCTATTCTGTTTCGTGCCAATTGATATTCACAACACTGCGACATCTGTTGCAGGATGGCTGTGAAAATTGGACTTGTTTGTTGGCAATGCCGCCATAGTGTCATATTTTATTGACACTTTTTCCCCGTGCTCTGGGATGTATTAACAATTTTTGTTGTTATATCGATCTTAAAATCAGTAGGCCGATATAACAACAAAAATTGTTAATACATCCCAGAGCACGGGGAAAAAGTGTCAATAAAATATGACACTATGGCGGCATTGCCAACAAACAAGTCCAATTTTCACAGCCATCCTGCAACAGATGTCGCAGTGTTGTGAATATCAATTGGCACGAAACAGAATAGAAGTAGGATTAATGAAGACAAACAAGAAACCGCTGTGATGGCTGAATGGTTATAGCAGCGGCGCCTAAACGTTGCCGATGAAGGAATTTAGCAGTTCCCGAAATGGATCTATACAACGAGCTTTGGCAGTTGTCTAAATTTTTTCTTTCTTCTATTCTAATTTAAAAATTTTTTCAATTAAGAAAAAATTTATCATAACAATAATAATGATTAAAAATTATTGTTAGGCCTTGAGCTCGATTCGAACCCGCGATCTTAAAATCAGTAGGCCGATATAACAACAAAAATTGTTAATACATCCCAGAGCACGGGGAAAAAGTGTCAATAAAATATGACACTATGGCGGCATTGCCAACAAACAAGTCCAATTTTCACAGCCATCCTGCAACAGATGTCGCAGTGTTGTGAATATCAATTGGCACGAAACAGAATAGAAGTAGGATTAATGAAGACAAACAAGAAACCGCTGTGATGGCTGAATGGTTATAGCAGCGGCGCCTAAACGTTGCCGATGAAGGAATTTAGCAGTTCCCGAAATGGATCTATACAACGAGCTTTGGCAGTTGTCTAAATTTTTTCTTTCTTCTATTCTAATTTAAAAATTTTTTCAATTAAGAAAAAATTTATCATAACAATAATAATGATAAAAAATTATTGTTAGGCCTTGAGCTCGATTCGAACCCGCGATCTTAAAATCAGTAGGCCGATATAACAACAAAAATTGTTAATACATCCCAGAGCACGGGGAAAAAGTGTCAATAAAATATGACACTATGGCGGCATTGCCAACAAACAAGTCCAATTTTCACAGCCATCCTGCAACAGATGTCGCAGTGTTGTGAATATCAATTGGCACGAAACAGAATAGAAGTAGGATTAATGAAGACAAACAAGAAACCGCTGTGATGGCTGAATGGTTATAGCAGCGGCGCCTAAACGTTGCCGATGAAGGAATTTAGCAGTTCCCGAAATGGATCTATACAACGAGCTTTGGCAGTTGTCTAAATTTTTTCTTTCTTCTATTCTAATTTAAAAATTTTTTCAATTAAGAAAAAATTTATCATAACAATAATAATGATAAAAAATTATTGTTAGGCCTTGAGCTCGATTCGAACCCGCGATCTTAAAATCAGTAGGCCGATATAACAACAAAAATTGTTAATACATCCCAGAGCACGGGGAAAAAGTGTCAATAAAATATGACACTATGGCGGCATTGCCAACAAACAAGTCCAATTTTCACAGCCATCCTGCAACAGATGTCGCAGTGTTGTGAATATCAATTGGCACGAAACAGAATAGAAGTAGGATTAATGAAGACAAACAAGAAACCGCTGTGATGGCTGAATGGTTATAGCAGCGGCGCCTAAACGTTGCCGATGAAGGAATTTAGCAGTTCCCGAAATGGATCTATACAACGAGCTTTGGCAGTTGTCTAAATTTTTTCTTTCTTCTATTCTAATTTAAAAATTTTTTCAATTAAGAAAAAATTTATCATAACAATAATAATGATAAAAAATTATTGTTAGGCCTTGAGCTCGATTCGAACCCGCGATCTTAAAATCAGTAGGCCGATATAACAACAAAAATTGTTAATACATCCCAGAGCACGGGGAAAAAGTGTCAATAAAATATGACACTATGGCGGCATTGCCAACAAACAAGTCCAATTTTCACAGCCATCCTGCAACAGATGTCGCAGTGTTGTGAATATCAATTGGCACGAAACAGAATAGAAGTAGGATTAATGAAGACAAACAAGAAACCGCTGTGATGGCTGAATGGTTATAGCAGCGGCGCCTAAACGTTGCCGATGAAGGAATTTAGCAGTTCCCGAAATGGATCTATACAACGAGCTTTGGCAGTTGTCTAAATTTTTTCTTTCTTCTATTCTAATTTAAAAATTTTTTCAATTAAGAAAAAATTTATCATAACAATAATAATGATAAAAAATTATTGTTAGGCCTTGAGCTCGATTCGAACCCGCGATTTCATAATTAATTTTTTTTTTAACTTAATAAAAACTCGGACCACAAATACGGTTTTTTTGAATATATCGATCTTATCGCCAGGTAGCGGCGATTTTTTTTCATAAGTCGCTTTCTATTCTTGTATGTATTATGTGTTCCAAATATGAGCCAAATCGGACCACAAATAGGAATTTTGTGAATATCTCGGTCCTTGCGCCACCTAGCGGCGATTTTTTCATAGGTCGCTTTCTATTCCTGTATGTATGTATTATTGTGTGTTCCAAATATGAGAAAAATCGTACCACAAATACGATTTTTGAGAATATCTCTATCCTTGCGCAACCTAGCGGCGTTTTTTTTTATAGATCGCTTTCTATTCTTGTATGTATTATGTGTTCCAAATATGAGCCAAATCGGGCCACAAATACGATTTTTGTGAATATATCGATCCCTGCGCCACCTAGCGGCGATTTTTTCTTATTATTGCATTGTCATCGGGTTCTGAACTATATTCCAAGTTTCAAGCTTGTATCTTATTAATTTTGCCATGCAAAAATTAAACAGATATTTTTCTAGTGGCATGGTTAAGAAACTTGCTTATGTATGAACACGTGCAAGTTAACGCTACCATTCACCCATAGCACTTAACCGCCAAGTAAACAAATATAGCTTCATTGAGCCACTTAGGCACATGAGTCAAATATGTCTTTGCCACACTGGCAATTAGTAACCACACATTTTTAATCTAAACAGGAAGAGCTAAAGTAAATAATATCTCAAATATCCTAAGCTCTGCATTTTTAATCTAAACAGGAAAAGCTAAAGTAAATAATAACTCAAATATTCAGTTGGCTATTTTTATTGATATTTCAAGGGCAAGCCATTTCAAGGCTAAACTTATTTCATCGTATGATGAAATTAGTTTTAAGTAATCATTTATGCTCCACATTACTTAGAACTTAAGCTTAAAACAATTGTATGTAGTGGTAAGTAAATAAGTTATAAATAAGAGCAGATGAATAAAGATGATCCGATTTTGTTGACACACCAAGCAAGGTGGTTTACTTTTTAAAAACCCTCCGCGCTTCGTGCGAAAGTTAAGTATCACCAGGAGGCAAAATTAATAATCCGCGAAGAAATAGCCTAATGTTTTGATCGGGATTAAATAAAGAATAATTATCCTCAGAAGAAGGAGAAAAAATAAACAACAACAAAAATCTTATGAAATTCCCTGTGCTAAGGGATAGGTTTAAACAAAAAATAATAAATATCTTCATGGGAAACAAAAATTGCATTGAAACCAAAGTGGTGATTTAATGGTAGTTGAAACTGCCTATCTATGATTGAAACATACACCAGAGCGCACCCAATTACATTTTTTAATATCATCAATAATCCACTCAAAAGTGGACAACTACAAAAGGACTACAGTGAGTTGCTGTTTGTTTATAAGATATGTATTTACATTAAAACTAGGAATTATTACTAAGAATATTTACATAAAATTGTAAACCAATTTAAAAGTTTGTATAGGCAATAAACCAAGTCTGCCTCGTTACAAAAGACCTTACTATTGCAATTATTGCGGTAATAACTATGAAATAAAAAAGTGTCCGTATTTATTTATTTATTTATTTATGTCTATATATATATAGCAGACACTTAAGATTAAAATATAAAACGATATTTAAAGATTGCTTAAAAAATAAGTTTTTAGTTTTAAATGAATACCGATTTAAAATAGGTTAAATCTAAATCTAAAAAATTTGAGAAACAGTTATATTCAAACAGCGTTCTGCACAATGGGGCATTGGAACCATAAACTGTTCTGTTAACTCCAACACGAAAAACATCAGAATTTCGTAAGTTTTTGTACGGCACATTAAAATTAATAAGCTGAAGCATAGAAGGACAATCAATCTTGCCAGACACAAGGTCAACTATAAAAGATATTGACAAGAGCGATCTTCTATCAGATAAAGATAATAAACCAACTAATCTACAAAGACCAACGTACGATGGAATCGGGTCAGAAAAATTTAGAGAGCGTTATGCAAAACGAATAAAGCACTTCTGAACCCTCTCAAATCAATTTTTATTGGAACGAACAAAGGCAGAATACAAAGTCTTGAAAGTATATGGATCTGTAAAGTTAGAACAGTGGCGCCTGAGAAAGGCCAGTGTTCCGAGGGAACTAGATATTATATATATAATTTTCTTCCGTGTTTTGTTTTTGTTTACGTATATCTGCTTCGTGCTCAGCTACCCGCGTGCCGAGCATCCGCTTTGTGGTCCCAATGTAGGCCTTATTGCAGCTATCTTCTTTATTCCCTTTACATTGAATTTCGTAAACTACATTGCTACGTTGTTGGAGATCTATGGGTGTTTTTTTTTTTTTTGTAAAGCACGTTGCCAAAGTGCAGTTTGACCTGTATGCTAGTGTAGTGTTTGTGTTTGATGTTTTTGTCAAGTCATGTGTGAAATTTTCTGTGAGCCTAGGAATGTAAGTGACACTGAAGTATCGCTTTGTCTGGTTATTTGTATCTGAAGACTGTGTTGTTTGGGCTATATTTTCTATTTCCAATTGTTTCTGATTTATTAAATTTGATATGATGTGGTCCGGATAATTATTCTTTTTAAGCGTCAATTTAATTTTCCTGATATTTGCGTCATGAAAACTTTGATGGCTGATAGATAATATTTTGTCTATAAAGTTCTTCATTTCGATAAAATTTAGTAGCATTGAATGTTGCAATTAATTAGATTAGTTGAGCTGGAAGGCAGCGGTTAATGAATAAAACTTCCTTTTGGTTTGTTTTATATTCGTAAATTTTAATTTTGGTCGATATTGCGACTTCAATCTGAAGTCATCATCAGGGCTGAAGACAAAACAATAGCAATAGTTAATTACACAGAACATACATATGAACACATGAGTAACAAAATATGACTTACACATATGGACATGTATGATCGACTGATTGGGAATATGACCAAAAAATTACAAAGAGGTCGAGAAAAACAAAAGAAGAAACCAAAATATAAACAATTTGGAAAAGTCCCGTAAAAATAAACAATTTTCATAAACAGTAAGGGAAAACAAAAATCATGTATACAATAACAACATTTATATGACAACTAGACTTAGCTTAACACATATGTTCGTATGTATGTACATATTTCATCCCATTTAACTATTTGACAATATTTCAAATGACCGCCTTGTGGTGTTGTTGCTTCAAAATTAAATTCCTGTAAGACTGCGCACAATTGTCTGTGTCCATTTTTAAGTTCATTCTTTTTTCATTAGGGGTGTTTAAAATATGTAGCATTTCTAAAGTGTATCGTTTGCTGTAATGTCTTTCATTGTCCAGTATAGTTACATTATCGAAGTCGGGGAAGTGCCCTGTGTCCTTGCAGTGGGATGTTGAAGCCGTATTGTTGTCCGAAGCATTATTCCTTAATTTAATGTTAGATCTATGAGCGGAAATCCTTGTCTTGAGTTTTAATTTTGTTGTCCCCATATATACTTTCTCGCATACGTGGGACCCGTCGCCGTTGCAAGGAATTCTGTAAATAACGTTAGATTTCTCCAGTTTTGAAATTTTGTCCTTAGTTTTGATGAAAACTTGTTGCAGTGTGTTATTGTATGTAAAGGCTATTTCGTATTTTTCTTTGTCATATATATTCGACATCTTGATCCTCTCTGAGGTTCCGGGAACATAGGTGATTGACTTGTATATTTTACAATCTTTCTCCTTTTTCAAATGTTCTTTTTATTATTGGCATGATAATTCCGAACCAGCTTGTTAATTAAGTTTATGGGAAAATCATTTTCTTGTAAAGTTTTCTTGATTATCGTAATATTTTTGCTATGAAACATTTTATCACTTATCGTGAGTACCCTTCTAATAAAGTTTTTCGAAGTATTTATAATCGTTTTACGTTCATGCTTTGAATTCTAATTGATTAGTCTCCCTGAAACCGTAGGTTTTTTGTACAAATCAATATATATTTTATTATTTTTCCTAATGATGAGTGTGTCCAGATAGGGGAACCCGTTGTCTTTTTCCACCTCCATAGTAAACTGTATGTTTTTGTAATACCTATTGATTCGTGCAATCATGGTTTCTATTTCCTCTGTTTTGACGATGGCAAATAGGTCATCTACATATTTGGTCAACAGGCGTGGCTTGGTTGTTGACTCTTCCTCGAATTCCGTTAGCAGTTCTTCCAGAACTGTTGTTCGTAGATTTTGTCGTTATATTTAAAATATCTATTTTCTTTTACGCAAAATTTAAGAATATTCAGAAATAACTCTTTAGATAGCAACGTGTATTCTTTGATATAATTCCACTTCGAGGAAATAATTTGGATTGCAATATCCACCGGTATGCTGGGGAGGAAGGAAACCCCGTCAAAAAAATTTCTTCGCCGTATTTATTTTGGATTTGAAAGGCTGTGAGGATATAAAGTTTATGAGGCGCCCAGAAGAGGTTGGTTTCGAGTACCAATCCCATATTAGTTTGTTATTGAGCCTGCGTATACGTGTGTCGAGAAAGGGGATGTTGTTGTTTTCTTCTTTTTCGATCGTAAACTTTAGTCGATTATGATATTTATTTAAAACATCTAATATTGTATTTGTGTCTTTTTTTGGGATGATGGCGAAAATATCATCTACATATTTGACTTGGAACTTTATATGTATGTTGTGTTGTTTTTGTAATTCAATAAAAGTGTGTGAAAGTGCGTCATCCATTATTATATCGGCAATGGTTGGGGAAAGGGGGTTGCCCATAGGCATTACATATGTTTGTGTATACATGTTGTTGTTGTGCACGAAGTAATTGTTGTCTTTTAAGCAGAACTCTAAAATATTGTGAAACTTGCTCTTGGATATATTCGTATATTCCTTTATTTCATCCCATTTTTGCATTATTATTTTGGAAGCCATATTTGTTGGTATATTAGTGAATAACGAGACGACATCAAACGACACTAACAATTCATCATCACCTATAGTTAAATTTTGCAGTCTTTTTTTTAACTCAAACGAGTTTTTAATGTTGTACTCGGTGGAAATAAACGAATTAAGAATTGTTCCTATGTATTTGGACAAGCGATAACATGGAACATTGATAGACGAGACAATCGGACGTAAGGGGCAGTCTGGCTTATGGATTTTTGGCAGTCCATATAAACGAGGTGCTAGTTAATTGTGGTTTATCTTTTAGGCTAATGTGCTCTCCTTTGAATAGTTCGAGTATTATATTGTTGTTTTTCCTTTGAAGTGTGGATGTTGGGTCAGCTCGTATCGCTTTATAGGTATTCTTGTCTCCTAGTATTTTTTCAATTTTCGTGTTGTAGTCCGCTTTATATAGAATGACTGTTTTGTTCCCCTTGTACATGCTTTTGTTTTTTTGTAAGTCTGTAGTACAAATTTCTCTACGGAATTATGTCTAATATTGCGCCTAAATTGAAGAATTCTACTGCACAATTTGATTCTTGCTATTTCTTTTTCATTCTCAGTTTCTAATGTTTCAAACACTTGTTCCATTTCTGATATTGTATGTATAGGTGAGAAATTATTTTTTGTTGTAGGGACTGTAAATTTTTTGCCTTAAGACAACAACCACTTCACATCTTCGGGAAAATCTATGTTTGTAGTGTTGACAAACCATTCGCTGTTAACGTTGATTCCCAGTTTTCGTATTTGCTCGTGCTTAAGTTGGTTAATCTTAGAGGATAGTGTCGCTGCTTTCTGTTCTCCTATCTTTTTGCTGAGACAGGTTTGCTTGACTATAACTGCATTGAATTCTTCCTCACTAAGAGCTTTACGTATATGTTTTTGAGTGTGGTATATTGTATCTTTGGTGGTTTTTATGTTCATATTTGTTTGTGTTATCTCAATGTTAAGTATTTTTAAGAAGAAATTGTGTTTGGTTTTTTCTATTTGTTGTGTTATTTTACCTGACGTTGTGTCGACTACCGTACTTTTTAATGTGTTGGATAGATGTTTTGGAATAAGCGCGTACCTTTTGCATTCTAACAAAAATTTAAGAGTTTCTGTTGGTTTCGAAAGTTTAATTTTCTGTTTACTAAAATGCTTAATATTCATACAAATATGTTCACCATATTTATATTTCATGTGGTTGCAGTAGTTCTTCTTCTCCAACAACGTAGCAATGTAGTTTACGAAATTCAATGTAAAGGGAATAAAGAAGATAGCTGCAATAAGGTCTCTACGTAAACAAAAACAAAGCACAGCTTTGACACAGCATGCAATAGAAAATAAACACAGCTGATTTTGAAAACATAAAAATAATAGACACCGAAAGGAGAGAAAAGGCGCGTTACACCTTAGAAAGCCTAAGAATTTTGCAAAAAAGAGGAAACACAATAAACAAAAAAGAAGATACAGACAATATCGCCGCCGCGTACCTATTATGTTTGTAATTTAGTTTTTAGTATGACAAGTTTACCGCAAGTAGGTGGTATCGATTTTTTCTACTTCATTAACTTTCCGCAAATTTTTATACTCAGTTGGGCAGAGCTCACAGAGTATATTAACTTTGATTGGATAACAGTTGGTTGTACAGGTATAAAGGAATCGAGATAGATATAGACTTCCATATATCAAAATCATCAGTATCGAAAAAAAATTCGATTGAGCCATGTCCGTCCGTCCGTTAACACGATAACTTGAGTAAATTTTGAGGTATCTTGATAAAATTTGGTACGTGGGTTCCTGGGCACTCATCTCAGATCGCTATTTAAAACGAACGATATCGGACAATAACCACGCACACTTTTTCGATATCGAAAATTTCGAAAAATCGAAAAAGTGCGATAATTTATTACCAAATACGGATTAAGCGATGAAACTTGGTAGGTGAGTTGAACCTATGACGCAGAATAGAAAACTAGTAAAATTTTGGACAATGGGCATGGCACCGCTCACTTTTAAAAGAAGGTAATTTAGAAGTTTTGCAAGTTGTATTTTGGCAGTCGTTGAAGATATCATGATGAAATTTGGCGGGAACGTTACTCTTATTACTATATGTCTGCTTAATAAAAATTAGCAAAATCAGAGAACGACCACGCCCACTTTTTAAAAAAATTTTTTTTTTTTAATTCAAATTTTAAAAGAAAAGTTAATATCTTTACAGCATATAAGTAAATTATGTCAACATTCAACTCCAGTAATGATATGTTGCAACAAAATACAAAAATAAAAGAAAATTTCAAAATGGGCGTGACACCGCCCTTTTTAGTTTAATTTGTCTAGGATACTTTTAATGCCATAAGTCGAACAAAAATTTACCAATCCTTGTGAAATTTGGTAGAGGCTTAGATTCTAGGACGATACCTGTTTTCTGTGAAAAAGGGCGAAATCGGTTCAAGCCACGCCCAGTTTTTATACACAGTCGACCGTCTGTCCTTCCGCTCGGCCGTTAACACGATAACTTGAGCAAAAATAGATATATCTTTACTAAACTCAGTTCACGTACTTATCTGAACTCAGTTTGTATTGGTGTAAAAAATGGCCGAAATCCGACTATGGCCACGCCCACTTTTTCGATTTCGAAAATTACGAAAAATGAAAAAAATGCCATAATTATATACCAAATACGAAAAAAGGGATGAAACATGGTAATTGTATTGGTCTATTGGGGAAAAATATAACTTTAGAAAAAAACTTGGTAAAATGGGTGTGACACCTACCATATTAAGTAGAAGAAAATGAAAAAGTTTTGCAGGACGAGATCAAAAGCCCTTGGAATCTTGGAAGGAATATTGTTCGTGGTATTACATATATAAATAAATTAGCGGTACCCGACAGATGATGTTCTGGATCACCCTGGGCCACATTTTGGTCGATATCTCGAAAACGCCTTCACATATACACCTAAGGGCCACCCCCTTTTAAAACCCTCATTAATACCTTTAATTTGATACCCATATCGTACAAAAAAATTCTAGAGTCACCCCTGGTCCACGTTTATGGCGATATCTCGAAAAGGCGTCCACATATAGAACTAAGGCCCACTCTTTTTTAAAATACTCATTAACACCTTTCATTTGATACCCATATCGTACAAAAAAATTCTAGAATCACCCCTGGCCCGCCTTTATTGCGATATCTCGAAAAGGCATCCACCTATAGAACTAAGGCCCACGCCCTTTTAAAATACTCATTAACACCTTTCATTTGATACCCATATCGTACAAACAAATTCTAGAGGCAGGCCTGGTCCACCTTTATGGCGATATCCCTAAATGGCGTCCATCTATAGAACTATGGCCACTTCCTCTTAAAATGCTCTTTAATACTTTCCATTTGATACACATGTCATACAAACACATTCCAGGGTTACCCTAGGTTCTTTTTACAACATGGTGATTTTCCCTTACTTTCTCTCCACAGCTCTCAACTGAGTATGTAATGTTCGGTTACACCCGAACTTAGCCTTCCTTACTTGTTAATATTCAAATGTTTTTAAATGTTTAAATGTTTTAGTGAAAATTGTGTTTTTCGTTAATTTTCCATCATTGTAAGTAAGAAAAATTTTTGTGCAATCAATATTTATTTTCAATATTTTAAATTTTAAACCTATATGTATCTGATTGTGTTCTTTGTTGTTTTTTTGTTTTACTAAATAAATACAGTGTCACGCTCCCGAAGATGCCAAGGCAATTTGGTGAAACGTCGAGCTGAAAGGTAGAATAATCTTTGTTTTTATTTGCACCCAACACAATAGATCTGCGTAGCTTAAAATATACATAAATAGATATTATATAATTTAAATGTGTGTTGAAGCTAAGTCTACTATCAAAGTACACTCCTATATCATTAATTTCACTAACCTCGGTTACGCATGAGTCCGCTAAATAATAGCACGTCTCCAACGGTGTAATCATCTTCGAACAAGACACTTTGTGGCATTTGTTTATATTAAGAGAGAGTCTGTTTCAACACAATAATCAAAAAAGTTATTAAGCTCCCCTTGGAACACTAACGAATCATGTGATCCACTTATCACGGAGTAAATTTTAAGATCATCTGCATATAAAAGATATTTAGACGTTTTGAGACAGGAAGAATTCATTTATGAATAAGTTGAATAATAAAGGCCCTAAGATGCTACCTGGTGGTACACCAGATTTACCACAGAATGGCTCTGAGAACACACCGTCTATAGCAACCGTGCAACTCCTGCACTGCAGGTAAGACTTGAGCCCCTTAAGGAGACTAGAATGAAGACCCATAAAACTGAGTTTTTCTATAAGAATCCTATGAGAAATTTTGTCGAATGCCTTGAAAAAATCAGTATAAATCGTGTCAATTTGAAGGCCATTCCGAAAGGATGAATTGCAATCCTCGGCAAAGACCGACAGATTGGAAACTGTTGACCTCGCAGGTACGAATCCATGTTGGTTTGGACAAATAAGATGCCTCGCTTGAAAATAAAGTTTCTCTTTCACGATGCATTCAAACAATTTAGCAAGAGATGATAATTTAGAAATAGGTCGGAAAAAGTTTACGACACCTGTAGGCTATATAAGTTTTACGCCAATTTTAGTAATTTTGGGTTATAAAAGTACTTCAGTAATACTTGCATCTTTCGGATTTCGTCCAATTTTTTTAAAATCCAAAGTAAATTTTTCATCCAACAAACTAATAAGAATGGCAAGTTTGAATCAATTGGTTGAGTCTTTGATAGATCTCGAGTAAGACTTTCTTGAATTCGAGAACCCCAATCAATCCGTCATCAAAACCCAAAGGGAGGAGGCTAAGGAGCTATGGAACAAAATAAAATGCAGCTATAGTGAGTTTCAGGGGTCAGATGCTGCAACATCTTCCAAATATGCTAGTGCAGCGAGGAAATAGTAAAGTTAGCGTACACGACATATATGAAATGCATAGAGTTGATAGGTGACCTAGCTACAAGCAAAAAGATAAAGCCTATGAAAAATCAGGAGGCGACTCAGTTAGGGAACGCAATATTAGGCTTCCGCCTTGTGATACCGAAGTTTTTAAGGCCAACATTCCGTGACTTATTCACGGCCAATTATATAAAGAATCAAGGGCTCGCCTCGGTAGAAAAATTATGCCATTTAATAAAAAAAAAATGAGGGCGAAGCAGGAGAAATAGTAAGCAAAAGTCACCTTACAAATGAAGGCTTTGAAACCGCGTGGAAAAACCTGACCGATCGCTACGAGAATAAACGAATTCTAGTTAATAACCAATTGAAGATCCTCTTCAACCTCCCCCCCCCCCCCCCCCCACCCGTAGGAACTGGATATGGAAGTGCAATCAAACAGCTTCAGCGACGAATAGATAATTGCATTTCGGCACTCCAGATTCACAAAGTTGACATATCAAATTGGGATGCAATCATTACATACTTCTGCTTCACGAAACGTCCGGAAGCCACGCTTTCGTTGTGGGAGCAATCGGTTCAAGATAAAACCAAGATCCCAAATTGGAGTGACATGGACAAGTTTCTGACAAAACGGTTCCAGACTTTAGAAACTGTTTTTGATTTGCGAAGCTCACAGCCGACCAAATTTCAACCCTCCAAGTCACATAACGAGGGGAACAGCAAAAATTTAATACCTTTCAGGCAAGCGTATCAAATGCGAAATGCAAACTCTGCAGTCGTGACGCTCACCACATTCGATCCTGCTCACGCTTCCTAAAGATGACTCCGTCTTATCGCAGTAAGCATGTGAGCAGGAACAAATTGTGTCTGAACTGTTTGTCTTCCGGACATGGTGTGGCGAAATGCAACAGCGCCTACAACTGTTCAACTTGCCACGCGCGACATCACACTCTCCTGCATTTGAATCCAGTTAAGGCCACCTTCTCGTCCAAACAGGACTCTTCGTGTTCAACGTCGAGTGGTACCGGAACTACTTCCAAACGGATCACTTCTGAACATAGTCGCAATCAGGCCAACAATGACTCTCCGAGTCAAGTCCAAATGTGTTTTTCGAACACACATAAAGGGATCCTACTGGGAACAGCTCAAATCCACCTGCGATATATTGATACCGTATATTCAGCCCGAGACTTAATAGACTCTGACTCCGTGTGTTCATTTATTACGGAACGGCTTCGCTGACGTTATGGGCTTCCAGCTAAAAAAGTGAACGCTACAGTGTCAGGTATCAACAATACGGTGTCTTCTCATTCCACCCTAGCTTGTCCTATCCATATGGGCTCGCCCCATGACAAAACGGTATCCATCAGTACTACGGAATTAGTGTTACCTCAATTGACAGGCAATCTGCCAACCGTCGATATTGACCCTGCTATCCAACGAAACTTCCCGGGAATTAAAATAGCGGACAGCCGATTCTTCGCGAACTAACAAATTGATCTTGTGCTTGTTAGTGATGTTTATCCGCAAATCATGTTGGAGGGGATTCGGAAGGACTTTACGAGTAATCTTCTCGCCCAGGAAATGGTATTCGGATGGATACTTACGGGACGGACCAACCCAAACAAAGAGGCGACATCCTGTGTCTCTTTCTACAATGAAATCTCTTTAGATCAACAACCGGCAGCATTTTGGGAATTGGAAGATATCCCTAGGAACGCGATCCGTACGCCCGATGAGGAATACTACGAGGGGATTTTCAAAGCCATTACGGCGCGAACAGACACGGGGAGATATACGATCTCCCTACCCTTTCAAAAGAATTTCCCAGGAGATATTTCTTTAGGGTGTTCTCGTAAAACTGCGTTCTCGCAATATTTTCGTTGTGAAGGTAGGCTAGCCAAAACCCCCTCTTTACGAGAGGAGTATACGAGAGTCCTTAAAGAATATGATCAGTTAGGCCAAATGCCTGAAATCCGACCGAGCCTTTCCGAAAATGCGTCCGAGTCCTACAACCTACCCCATCATGCGGTAAGCAAACCAGAAAGCACCTCTACGTAGGTGAGGGTTGTGTTCAACGCTTCGTGTCCCTCAGAAAATGGCGTCAGTTTGAACGGCGCTCTGCTTTCCGGTCCCATCCTACAAAGCGATCTTACGATCTTGATTTTAAGATGGAGTTGTTTTAATACGTCTTTAGTAGCGACATCGAGAAGATGTATCGCAAAATATTTCTCCATCCTCAACAGAGGAGATTTCAAAGGATTCTTTATCGTGAGTCCACAGATGAAAACATCCATCAATTTCAATTAAATACGGTCACTTTCGGCGTAAACTGCCCTCCTTATCTAGCAGTAAGAACATTGCTTCAATTGGCGGACGATGTTCATGACTCACATCCGGTCGCCTCCACCATTTTAACGCGACATATGTACGTCGACGACGTAGGTACGTTCTTATATTCCTTTATTGTGATATTTTTTTAATTGACGAAATAAAGACATTCTATAATTATTATACATATTTCTATGTATAAACACTAATTATCTTGTTTTTATTTATTTTCCGCAAAACACAATTGGTTTCATTCCCGCCAATTGTGTCCACAGTGTATCTCAAACTGCTCAAAGCGTAACCAATCTAGCAGCTGTTTTCAAACTGTTTTTAGTATTTTTTTCTTATAACCCGCGTTGTTATTTATTAATTAATTTTCAATTAATCAATTTATTCTCGCTATTCTATTAATTTCTTTTTTTTTTTCACGTCTTTATTTATATTAAAATGTCTTGCATATATGCTAACTGTTTGAAAAAAAGTGTATCCCATCCCTTCGTGTCATGCTGGCTTTACGATGGGCTCGCCCATATGAAGTGTGCCGGTTTGTCAGTAAGAGTGGTTGACGCACTCAACGATAGTGATAAGGGAGTTCGTTTGGCCTGTTTGAAATGTAGACCAACTGAGATTGACCTTCTCAAGGCTCGCGATGGTTTCTCAGAAATAGGTAGAGAGATAGCCGCACTGTCCAAGAAATTCACACAATACGAAAACTTGTTTAAGTCTTTCAAATACCCGAATGACATAACAAATGCAAACATTCCTCATGGGAACCGTCATCCTACCAGTGCTTCCTCTATTGCCCCGACACTTGATGCCGTTGCAGAAGTTTCTGCACCCGTAGTTACTTTACCGCCAGCTATCGAATTAATAAATCTGGCATCCTCAAGTCCTTTAAACGCTCAGGCATCCTTATCCAAGGTTTCTTTAACAAAACCAAAAAAATCGTCTATAAAAAGTAATCAGGATTCCCAAAACCCTTCTACGGAATCCGAACCGCCGACTAGTAATCTTATTGTTGTCCCTATTAAAAAATCTATTTTTGTGTCAAGATTTTATAAAGACACTACAGAAGAGAACCTAAAGTCGTACATCATCGCTAAACTTAAATTTGATAACGTGACAGTTCGAAAATTCAATTTTAACTCCCCTAGAGATATTTCCGCACAACATTTTGAAACTATATAAAATAATTCTTTTTGGCCGCCTGGTACTTTTTTGAGGGAATTCGAGCGAAGGCGTAACAATAATATTTAGGATATCGCTACACTTCCTCATAACAATATTGCATCAAAATACGGAATGCTAAATCGACCCTTAATTTGTTTTATGTTAGAGCCTTAAACACGAAACTAACTGAACTGTACATGAAATCATTTAACTGCAATTACAACATTATAACTTTAACTGAAACTTGGCTAAAACCTCACGTATTTAACTCAGAGATTCTTTGCCATGATTACCAAATATACAGATTTGTTGATGATACATCAAAATGTACTCTCTAACTGTACCTAAAGTCCCTTACCATCCTTCCCTGGAAATAGCATACGAATTCGAAACAAATTCTCTGAGTAGCGCTGTATCTATATATGACTCTAGTTTCAGATTTGACTTTGCGAAGGTTAATTTTTGCAAACTTAATCAAACTTTATCTACAGTGGCTTGGCCCAAATACGGTGTAGATATTGACCAAAATGTTTCTGACTTGTATACCGTCCCTAAGCGAAAACGTGTGTCTACCGAACCAGTCCAAATATGGTTCACTAAAGAGCTGAGGTCCTTAAAAAAACAGAAAATCGCACTTCTTCAAATTATTCAAAATGTCGGGCTCTCACTCCGATTACTTGCAGTACTGTATTTTGCGTCATAAATATTTTGAATTAAACAAAAAGTGCTATAATACATACATCTGCAAGATGAAAAGGAAAATAACTTGCAATTCGAAAGCCTTCTATGATTTCGTGAACTCTAAGCGAAGGGTTAAAGGGTTTCCGTCTGCTTTAAAATGCCAGGAAAATTTGTTTAGCAAAGATCAAGATATCGTTAATTTCTTTGCACAATTCCAACTATTCCACTGAACTTAACTCTTTTTCAAATGAATATCCATTTCAACTTAACTCAATTAACACAATTAATATTTCAGCAATATCTCCTCATGAAGTTTTTTCATTTTTAACGCTTTGAAGGAATCTTACAAGTATGGCCCTGATTTAATTCCCACTTGCTTTCTTAAAAAATGCGCTGAACACATTTATCAGCCCCTAACTGATTTATTCATCCCTAGAGCGTGAAGTTTTTCCTTCTGCTTGGAAGGAATATTTTCTCATACCCCTCCACAAAAGTGGCAGTAGGTCGTGTGTAGAAAGCTATCGAGGAATTGCAAAGTTGTCGACCATCCCAAGTTGTTTGAAGCTATAGTTACCAACCGGCTAACTTTTTCCATTTCTACTTTTATTGCAGAACCGCAACATGGATTCTGTAAAGGCAAATCTACCATTACTAATCTACATGAATTCACAACTCATGTTTCTAATGGATTTAGAGAAAATCTTCACACCGATGTTATATACACTGATTTCAGTAAAGCATTTGACAAATTATCCCACCCCTTACTTATCTACAATCTTAATCGGCTTGGCTTCCAACCTGGGCTCACGCAGTGGATCTCGTTGTATCTCTACGGTCGAACGCAAAAAGTTATTTTTAAAAATACTCTTTCAAATGTCATCGATGTTCCCTTCGGCGTCGCACAGGGCAGTCATCCTGGTCCATTTCTGTTCTTGCTATTTATTAATAATATTTGTACCACAATAAAATATTCCAAAATCTTAATGTATGCCGATGATGTAAAACTTTTTAGGTCCTGTGCTTCTATCGACGAACGTCCCTTGCTTCAAGTGGATTTAAACTGCATATTTACTTGGTGCAATGTTAATTCAATGTCGCTTAACCTCAATAAATGTAAATTCATGTGCCTCCCTCTCTTACGTAATTAATAATTTTTGTCTCCTATCAGTAAACTATATTGTGGACTTGGGAGTCACGATAGATACTAAACTTAGTTTCAACCTTCAAATTAATGGTATTGCCAATAAGGCTAGAAGTGTTCTTTCATTCGTGAAACGGTCATCTAAATAATTTAGTGACCCTTATGTAACTAAAACACTTTTCATCACTTTAGGTAGACCGATACTAGAATACGGATCAATAGTCTGGAATCCTAAATATCGAGTTCATGCAGATCGACTTGAATCAGTACAAAAACATTTTCTACTTTTCTCTTTAAGAAATTTTCAGTGGGACTCTGCGTATAATCTTCCCCCTTATACTAGTCGTTTGAAGCTTATCAATCTTCCAACTCTTGCAAGTTGTAGAGAAATGCTAGGCGTAATATTTATGGCTAAACTACTGAATGGATTGATTTCTAGCCCAATTCTCTTAAACGAAGTAAACTTTAACGTCCCATCACGAGTGTCAAGACATTACAAATCTCTTCTTTTGAGGCAGTGTAGAACCAATTTCGAATTAAATGAACCTTTTCGGTGTTTGTGTCACGATATTAACACTCATTCTAGTACATTTGATATAACGGGTTCACTTTTTTCCATAAAGAAAACTGTCTTATCCTATCTTAACTCGTGACAAAAAAAAAATAAAAAAAAAAAAAATAATTTATGTACTAAAAAGTTCACTTACTCAACAATGTAGTATATGCATAATTTCTAACTGTTATTTATAATACTCAGCTGCTGATTTTTATTCTGTAGCTTAGCAGTTTTAGATCTCAACGCTTAACAAACCTCCGCTTATCAACAACTCGCCAAAAACAAATCCGCGCGTCATGCGGATGCGCCCCTCGCGGCGGTCGGGCGGGCTTTGGAGGTTATTTTTATTTTACTTTTTTTTTTTTTTTGTTACGTGGAAGGAGGAAATGCTTTATGCACTAAACGGGTTGTTAAGCCTCAGTGCTACTCTCTGTAGCAGCGAGCCTCTCCGAGTGTAGGACTCCCTTTCTTTTCCTTCATGGGCTACCCACTAAAACCTAACCTCCCACGGCCCGCGCATTTTCCGCACCTGGGACCGCGTTTAGCATAACTTCGGGTACGGAAGCGCGCTATGTGAGCTCTCTGGCTACTCTCACGTTATTGGGCTAAGCAATCATCTTGCCGTTTAGCGAGTAGAATATTCCTTGCATATCTGCTGACCACGTCCCATCTATCATTTCCGCAGGTCAGTTTATGGATGACACTACCCGGGGATAGGTCGCCTAGTGTTACTTCCACTCTTCTTCGTTCCTGTGCGAAGTGATCGCATTCGAAAAAGGTGTGGCGTACGTCGTCTATGAGCCCACAGTATAAGCAATTCAGATTTTCAACCTTACCCATCCTGTGGAGGTATTCCCGGAAGTAGCCGTGGCCACTTAAAAACTGTGTCACATAGAAGTCGACCTCTCCATGTGGCCGTTCTAACCATGGCTCCAGCTCGGGAATCAGTTCCCTGGTCCACTTGCCTGCAGTACTGCAGCTCCATTGCTGTTGCCAGCATCGGATAGAATCTTTTCGCACCAGCAACATATCTGCATACTTCTTCTCGGAGGTGGTAAATTGATTTCCTCTCCTCAGCGAGAAGATGTATCGGTATGGTTCCCGCAATAACAAGAACTGCGTCTGCGAATACCGTGCGGTAAGCTGAGGCAATTCGCAGAGCCCCTCTGCGTTGGACAGGAGCAATAGCTGCTCGGTACTTTCGGATTTAAAATGCATCCGCACAAATTTCTGCACCGTACAAGAGTATAGACTCCGAAGCGGAAGCAAGCAGCTTTCTTATACATGGCCTTGGCTCGCTTGTGTTTGCCACTAATCGACTTAAGTATCCTATGGTCTGTGCAGTTTTCTCGCAGGCTCCTTGAAAGTTTTCCGAGAAGGTTAGCTTGCTATCTAGCCTCATCCCAAGGTATTTCGTGGAGCTGCGTGTTTGTACTTGTTGTTCTCCAACCATCATATTCATATTGGTGGGCATTCGTCTCTTCGTGAGAATTACGATCTCAGTTTTCGCTGTCGCGAGCTGAAGTCCATGGTCACTCATCCATCTATTTACACTGCGCATTACTTGGCTTAATTTATGCTGCGCCAGCTTGCAGTTCCGTGCTGTAATTACGGCAGCCACGTCGTCTGCGAAAGCGACAAGAAAAGCACTTTCTGACATGTGCAAACGGAGGAGGCTGTCATAGGAAGCATTCCAGAGGTCGGGACCTAACACCGATCCCTGGCCTGCTCCGCCTGTTATCCTCACGTTTCTCTGGCCTTGATTTGTTTCGTACGTGAGCCAGCGATGTTTTAGGTAGTCCCTTATTATGGCTAGTAGATAATGAGGCACCTTTAAAGAGTGTTTCAGCGCATTGACCATGTCGTCCCACCTGACGGAATTGGAGGCATTTTTCACGTCCAGCGTGACCAGTAAGACAACCGGCCTAGCTTGGTGGCACGCGGTTTCGGCTTTCCTTACCGCATTTATAACCTCGGCTATGGCATCTATTGTGGAGTGGCCTTTCCGGAACCCATGCTGCCGATGGGACAGACCACCTCCATCTTCAATGGCTGCTATCAGCCGTTGTTTAAAGAGGTTTTCCATCATTTTTCCGGCCGTGTCGAGCATGCATAATGGTCGAAAAGACGACGGAGAGTTCGGGTCTCCCTTGCCTTTCGTGAATAGCAAAAGGTGCGCTGTCTTCCACCTTGTAGGAAAGGTCCTGGCTTCCAGGCATTTGTTATACATATGAAGTAGCAGCTTAGGACTGCTCTTAGCAGCCAGTATTATTGCTTCAGCTGGTATCCCATCCGGTCCTGGCGCTTTACCGTGCTTCATTCTGTGTAGGGCCGCTTTTAGCTCACCTTCACTGAACGGCTGCACGTCGTGGTCTTCGTGGGTGACGTGGTCACCCTCTCTGCTTGTGATAGTGAGGAACAGGGCATCTACTATACTTCGCATCTTTCCCTCATCCATCGTTTGGTTCGGTGCGCAAAATTTCCCCATTACTATTTTATACCCTTGTCCCCAAGGATCACGATCAACTTCTTTGCAAATCATTTTCCAGCTATCAAGTTTGCTTTGCTTTATGGCGGCACAGAGAATCTTTTTTGTTCTTTTGTATGCCCCCGCATGCTCTAGCGCATCAGGCCCGCTGCGTGCGCGGGTTGCCAGCCTTCGCTTTCTGTGGCATACCTTGCGTAGTTTGGCGATTTCGCTACTCCACCAGTGCACTTGTTTTTTACCTCTCCTAGGCCATTTTCGTTACACTGAGGTCTTGCATGCGTGGTTCAGGCAACGCATGGTGGCTTCTACCGTAGCGTTCGCCGCTTCGGCACTGTCGACAATCTGTCGTGCGCTCGATTGTACAACAGCGGAGAACTTTGCAGCGTCAACCTTAGAGGCATCCCATTTTGTTTTCATACGGGACGGTCTCCCTGTCCAACTTTGCCCTGATTCATTAAGATGGAAGGTGATGTAGTTATGGTCACTACCCGTGAGATCCTCCATCACATTCCATCCAGCCGCCTTTGACAGCAGGTTTTCCGATACTAATGTAATATCAGGGATAGAGTGTCCAAAGCCTGGTCGCCGATATGTCGGGGTCGTGCCGGTATGCAGAATGACCAATCCAAGTCGGGCAGCCATTTCTAGCACTAGCCTTCCTCTGGAGTTAGTCTGGGGCATTCCCCACTCAACAGCCCAAGCAGTGAAATCTCCAGCGACGACCACGTTGCCGGTTTCATCAAGCAAATCGTCTTCGAGTAGTTCTGGCTTATCTTTAAACCCTTCAGCCACTGTTACGCGTACGTAGCCGTTTCCGACAACACGGCTTAGTACGTGGGTGCCAGCGCCTAGGATCCAGATCGCAGCAGCACCTGTTAAGTCTACGTGCCAGTCACTCCTGACTCTAGAAGGTTCGCTGATGATGGCATAGCTGGCTCTGTTTTCAAGAACCAGTTGGTCCAGCAGACTATAGGCTAACCTGCTCCGGTTCGGGTTGCTTTGGATGAACCTGGTCACTTGCGCGCCTGTTTGACCTTTGCGGCAGCGAGTGTCTCCCTTAAGGTGCTGCATGCTCCAGACCCGGGAAGGTGGTCGACCTTCTCTGACTGGCATAAAAAGCACTTTGGAGTTTCCGTGCAGGCCGAGGCCTGGTGGCCACTCTGTCCGCACTTCCAGCAAGCACTGCTTCTATCAGGGCCTTTTCAGTCTGCTTTTTGGTGTCCGTGGCCTAGATACCTGAAGCATCGCTGCACGTCTACCCTCTGTATAAGCCTGCATTGCAGCCAGCCGATACAGATCTTGCCCTTGGCTAATAAAAGGACGCCACCAGCTTCGTCCATTTCAGTGGCAGCCATCTTCTGTTCATGCTGGTTTTCCGAGAAAATAGACACACGGACCTGTTCCTTCATTTCCCCGCCAGCAGCTTTCCTAACAGCCTCGGCAACTTCTTCGGCGGTTGCCAGACAGTCCATGCCCAGTACCTCTATCCGTATTCGCCGTGTAAGCTGCTTAGTTTAGCCCGCTTCTCCAACAGCGCTTCCTGTCGCTTGGATGAACGCTGATTTATCGCCACAACGTGCAGTTTCGATAAGTACACTCCCGGATTTGATTTTTCGGATGGAGCGTATGACGGTCCCTGTATCTTCAGGCCGAAGCTCGCCCCGGATGACTCCTACGACTTCGGCGTAGTTCTTTCCCTGGGCTGGTCTAACTACGAAAGTTGCGGCCCGTCTCTTTCTGGGCTTTCCTTTTCTTTTTGCCTTCTTGGCTTGCCCAGGTGGTGTCCTTTGTTCTTTCTCAGGGCGTGGTTTGGCTTTCCGGTTCCTTACGGTCGTCCAGGCCTCGCCCGAGATTGTCTGCGTAGAACCCCCATCGCACTTTTTCTTGGCCACCGAGGCGCCCGGTTGCGAGCCAGAGTTCCTTCGTGCTCTTTTGTTCCCAGGAGCCGCTTTCGGTTCGGTGTACTTTGCGCTTTTACCCTCTAATAAAAAGCGCATGCGACTCAGTGTCTCTTCAAATTGTGCCATGCCGTTCTTTATGTCCATCGACACATTTTTCTGTTTGGCCGCAGCAGTTTGCATGCTGCGCAGCACAACTCTTGCATACTCGAGGAGGTCAACATGACTTGTCCTTCCCGGTGTTGCACCGCATACGGAGGTTTCCCGCCCGTCATTGCCGTCACCTTGCTGTCCAGGGGTAGATGGGGTGGCATCAATTTTCCTACTGTTTGTCCCCTCTTGCGTTCGTCGTGGGGTGTCCCTGGCCATTGCTGCCCCGCCACCTTGTTTCTCTGCTGGTGCTATTGTCGCATTGGTAGCGGATTTTAACACCGGCGATCGGAGCACCTTGCTGCTCCTTTGAAAAGCGGTTACGCCGCTATCATTAACATCGTTACTTTACGCATTTCAATTGTTTGGCTAATTTCTTTTCAGTTGGGTCTCCGCTCCAAGCCGCTATCTCCGCCCAATGTGCAGTCGCCGTTTTAGATTCCCGTGGTTATCTTTGCATGTGCAGGGAGGCCACGCGAGGGTTGAAACAGATCCTTATGAGAGTCTGTGTTCAGAGCCAGAATCCGGCGTAAGTCAGGAGGCATCTCAACTGAGGCTGCACCGCCAACTTAATAGTGACGTGGCTTCGAACGTACTTGGAGACCAGCCAAGATTTTAACGAGACGGAGACGAAGACGATATTAGCCCACCAGCCGTTTCGACGAGGTATCACCCTCGGCTACTAAGATGGTAGAATACCGTCCACGCCAGCCCATAGCAATCTTTGCCTTAACATTTTCCAGTTGTCGCGGGCAGGATCTTACTGGGATCGATCCTGAGGATGCTTATTGAAGTTTTAGGGCGGCACCCACTCGCACTGCCACCAAGATTCATTGGGTATGTGTGGCCTTTTGCGCCACGCCCTCCTCTATGGTCGCTCTTGGTCGGGGACTGCTTATTGGTTATTCGCAGCTAACCTACTAGAGGCCGTTCACGATCCGCCACCTTGTGACATCGGTGGAGCCCTGAGCTCAGCCTCCACCAATATTATTATTATTATTATTATTATTATTATTATTATTATTATTTAGTAGCTGCCCCCTGACTAAATAGGCTCAAATCAAAAGTTTGCCAGAAATCTATCCCTTTTTATTTACAGGGGCAACTCTTCGCGTAAAGTGAAAATTAAAGTGCGTGCTGCCAAAACATAAGAAACAATATAAATAATAAAGCTCTAAGTGCGACAAAAACAAAAAAAGTCACCCTCTGCGTACACCAAATAAGTGGATTTATATATGAAAACAAAATACGGCAAAAAACAATAGTGCTTAAAAATAAAACATAAAAATAAAAGTGAGACTCGGATATCGAAAACATAAACAAAGTGAAACCAAGAAAAGAAAACACAAACAAATATATACGTATACAGAATTGGCGCAAATATTGCTATGTAGATATTTTTACCTACGCTTGAAGGTAGGCAATATATTCCACCCGTCACTAGCTTTGATGTAAGTAAGAGTTGCCAAGATACTCAAAATAAAAAAAAAAAAAAAAAAATTAAAAAATATCCACATAACTTAATAAACGTTAATAAATTTATTAATAATACAAAAAAACAAATAAATAAATAGTAATTAATTGTTAATTATTTTGCAATATATAATCGCTGATGTACTATAAAACGCTCTGTCTTACAGTTACAACCACTTTTTAAAATAAATTGAAATTGAAATTGACATTTAAATAATAGTAACATAATAATAATAACTCGATCGCCTGTGGTCGAAATTCGACCAATTTGAAATTTTTTCAATTTTCGATTCAGAGAAGTTGCATTTAAATAATTATAAACTAAGTTGAAATAAAAGATTATATAATTAAATAAAATAAGAAATAAAATAAATTAGCATAAAAGACAATACAAAAAATTTAATTTTATGTTTTTGTAGCAAATTTATTATTTTTTGTTCAGTATAAGACGTACTTTATCTAAAATGAGGATTAAATCTGCAACTGCAAAAGCATTTTCGGGCAAATTTGCCATTAATTGTAATAAATAAATTTAGTTAGTTTCAACAAAAGTTAACTCAATATTTGTGATTTCATGTTATTTTGAAAGCAACTAAACTAAAAAACAAAGAATCTGTTAAATAAAGACCTATGTATTTACGTGTAAGTAAAATTTGTCCAAAAAAATGGGATGGTTAAATTATTATTTCACTTTAAAGTTTTTTTGTGCGCTAACAATAATTTGGAACAATTTTTTTAGGATTTTGGTACAGAACAATATAGGTAAGTGGCAACAATGGGGAAACATTATTTAATTCGAACTGAAAATGAGTGAGGGGTAGTTCTCTCGCCGATTGGTGCCTGCGAGCATTTACAGTTTTGAAATGGGGAAAAGCCGTTATGATGCCGGTTGCCATTTTGACCTAAAATCGAAAACATTTTTGAGAAGTTTTTTTCTCGTTTCATATACAACGTGAAATTTTCCAATTCAACCAAGCCGTTTTTTTCCGTATTGAAAATTTATAAAGTGGGGCCACGTGTACAGTTTCAACTGTTGTGAAGTTTTTCAGCCAATCGAACAAAGTTAACCTCATAATAAGTATAACAAAAAAATAAATAATAATAAATATAGTAGAGTCATATACGGCCTATGCAATATTTCGACCTAAAATCGAAAACGTTTTTGGGTCGTTTTTCGTTTAATATACAACGGGAAATTTTCCGATGCAATCAAGTTGCATTTAAATAATAATAAACTAAGTTGAAATAAAAGATAATATAATAAAATAAAATAAGAAATATAAAAAATAAATTAGCATAAAAGACAATATTTAAGAATTCATGAGCATAACACCGGCTTATAATAATTGAATTTCAATTATTATGTTTTCTAAGAGAAACTGAAAAGAAAGAAACATTTACTGGCATATTGCGATGGAATCATTTCAAAAACTGCCAACGTAATCATTATCAGGCAATTTTGTAATGTTATCAAAGGTTTCACCGGGATTCGAACCGTGGATCACATGGTGAAACTGCAGTTGCCTTTAACAACTAGGCTATCCTGCTGGTATTTGTTTTCATGCTTAATTCAGTTTTTCTCATTTCTACACTAACAACACAGTTGCGACATTTTGTCTCTATATTAATTTGTGTGCCATGTAGATTTGTTTTTGTAAAGTTCTTCTTCGCTTGGAATGGGAAGCCTTGTAAACTCGGGGTCAGTTTTTACATATTTATGTATGTTTGTTTAATGGTGTGTTCAGTTTATACTTATATCTAAGAATTCATACTATGCTGCTTTTCAGTTTCTCTTAGAAAACACAATAATTGAAAATCAATTATTATAAACCGGTGTTAAGCTCATGAATTTTTTTGTGCGCTAACAATTATTTTAGAACAATTTTTTAAGTATTTTGGTACAGGCCAATATATGTAAGTGGCAACAATGGGAAACAATATTTTATTTGAACTGAAAATGTGTGAGGCAGTAGTTCGCTCACCGTTTGGCGCGCCTTTGGCGTGCAATTTCGAATTCAGGGGAGTTTGTGAACATAATGGGTCCTACAGATGGCAATTTCGATAGCTGCACAGATTTTCGAATTTACAAAAAACTTTTTCTATTAATTATAAACAAATAGAGTAATATTTGTTAACAAAAATGGGCCTATGCAATGCGGATGATCCATACGAATCGATTCATATAACTTTTATATGATTTTACGTACGCTAACTATGTGAAACAGCCTGTCAATTGATTGTATGGAAATTTTTTTAGCGTATTAATATATAGATAGTAGAGTATTATACGGCCTATGCAATATTTCGAACTAAAATCGAAAAAGGTTTTTGGGTCGTTTTTTTCGTTTCGTGAAATTTTCCGATGCAATCAAGTTGCATTTAAATAAGAATAAACTAATTATTGTAAAAAATTTAATGAGCTGATAGGCCTTAGTTAAATAAAACACAATATTTAAAGTTGTGTTTTAGTTTTACTTCGTCGATATTTCGATTTCAGTCTGAAATCATCTTCAGGACTGTCAAACACAAATAGAAAAAGGGGACTATTAGAATAATATTCTATTTTGCATATAGGTATATAATAAAGGAACTTACACATATGACTATGTTTGATCGACTGATCAGATGTTCAAAAATTAAGTATAATAAAGCATAAGAACGAAAGTAAACAATAGAAAATACCGCAAGTGTAAACAAATTTTTGCAATAACAATAATACATAGGACAAAGAACAATAAGACAGAAAAAAATGCATGAGCCATAACTATGGTGTTTAGTTGTTGTCATTGGATAGATTTTTAGCGAGATGTTGGCTGGACGCTGTTTGAATTTGCTGAGCACCGTGAAGCTTGCACTGCATGTTGTTGTTGTTTCAGCAATAGATGTCGATATGCATATGTACATTGGTCGGTGTCGCTTTTAAAATTCATTCTCTTATCATTAGGTGTGCTCATAATATGGAGCATTTCCAAGGTAAAACGCTTATTATAATGTTTCTCAATATCCAAAATAGAAACATTTTTGAAGTCAGGATAGTGACCAGTATCCTTACAATGCGCTGTCAAGGCCGTCTTATTGTCCGAAGCATTGTTTCTAAGCTTTATATTGGACTTATGACCGGAAATCCTTGTCTCTAGCTTTAATTTGGCTGTCCCCACATATACCTTATCGCATAAGTGGGACCCGTCACCGTTGCATGGAATTTTATAAATGATGTTGGATTTCTCATCTTTCGAGATTCTGTCCTTTGTATTGCTGTAAACCTGTCATAACGTATTGTTATATGTGAACGCTAGTGTAATTTTCTCTTTATCATATAATTGCGATGTCTTTATTCTCTCCGATATTCCTGGAACATATACTATAGACTTGTATATTTTACTTTTCGTTTCACGTGTTACCTCATCATTAGAGATTCTAATTTTGAAATTTCGTATGAGTTTGTTGATGAGATTACTGTGGAATTCATTTTCTTCTAGAGTTTTCTTTATAATCGCAATATTCTTTCCGTGGTATATTCTGTCGCTAATAGTGAGTACCCTACTGATGAAGTTTTTGGCTGTATTTAAAATTGTTTTCCTTCCATGGTGTGAGTTGTAGTTGATTAATCTTCCCGAAGCTGTGGGTTTTTTGTACCAGTCAAAATATATTTTATTGTTGTGCGTGTTTATTAGCATGTCAAGGTATGGTAGTTGACCGTCTTTTTCGACCTCCACTGTAAATCTGATGTTCTTGTTGTAGCTGTTGAGTTCCTTCAGCATATTCTCTACTTCATCCGTTTTGACAATCGCAAATAAATCATCTACATATTTAGTTAGTAGGCGTGGTTTACATTTGGCTTCCATCTCAAATCTTGTTAGCAGCTCTTCCATGACGATGTCTGCTATGACCGGGGAGACTGGGGAACCCATGGGCATTCCTGTCCGTTGTTCATATATCTTTTCATTGTATTTGAAATATTTATTCTCCTTTATACAAAATTTGACAATCGTTAAAAAAAGTTCCCTTGTTAACGTTGTGTACTCTTTTATTTCATCCCACTTTGAAGAAATGATTTCCAAGGCCACACCAACTGGAATGCTTGGGAACAGGGAGACTACGTCGAAGGACACCAAGCATTCATCATCATATATGTACGTGCCCCCCACTTTGTTTTTAAATTCTGCCGAGTCCTTAACATTATACTTGGACGACATAGTAACTTTTTCAAGAATTTTCACGACATATTTACATAAATTGTATGACGGGGAGTCAATCGAGGAGCATATAGGCCGTACAGGTATATTTTCTTTGTGGATTTTTGGTAATCCGTAAATTCTCGGTGTGTTTGCGTTTTTACATAGTAGAAATTTTTTTTATTGGGCATCTATATTGCCATTGTTGAACATTCGTTGTACTAATTCATTGTTTTTCTCCTGTAATTTGTCCTTGTCGGCATTAAGTATGATTAACTGTTTGTTTTGTTTGAGGAACCGTTTTGTGTCTTCTAAGGTTTGGCATATAAATTTGTCTCGGAATGAAGTCGTTTTTTTCTTTAAGTGATCCTGTATTAGTGTCGTGAAATTATTTCTGGCTATTTCTTGCATATCTCTATCTTTTACAGTTTGTGTGATGTTCTCCCCGTCTGCTATATACTTAAATAATGGAAACTTCTCATTATCGGACGCAAGGGCGTATTTTGGGCCAAGGGATAATAGCCACTATATGTTGTGTGGGATTTCTATCGGTGTTAGGTTTCGAAACCATTGTGGGACTACCCTAATATTTAATTTTTCCATTTCTTTTTGTCTTAGTTTTTCGTACTTGTTGGTTTGTGTCTTTTTGATATTGTTGGTAAGTTTGTCCAGCAGTACATTTTCACTTTCGAAAAACTTTATTGAGTGATGCAAGTCAAGTATATGAGAAATCTCTGTTTTCATTTTTTCCGATTCCCTCCTTTTTTGTCTTAGGAGTTCATGTTTGATACATATTATGATGTTTAACAATTTTATTTGCACTTTGCTAATATATGTGGACACTCTGTTGGTGAACTTACTTGGTATCCTGCTGCTGCTGGTGTTGTTGCTTATGATGTACATGATCGTTTTTGTTGCATCACTAATAAAATTCGGTGTTAGTCCGCTCCGCTTGCACCTCTCCAAAAACTTGGTCGACTAGGATAGTTTTGTAATTTGTTTGGGTATTTGGTAGAAGCTGATTGTAAACTGGATTTTAATAACTTAACGGCTCGAATATGATTTTGATAACGGCCCAGCTGTCTCATAGTTGTTCAATAACAAATAATAGGACATGATTTAAATAGTGAACAATTGGAAAACCTTTTAGAATGTGGGACCTACGAACTCTAGAAAAAGCCGATTGTCCAACGCGGATTGAAAAGTATGTGAAAAAATTTCGATCTGCAATTTGATTTGGATTCCGAAGTTATTTTAATAAAGTATATAACAACCGTTACCGTAAATTTTACATATTTCTCAGGTCTTAAGCGTGAAACGCCACCTACAATCACAACGCTGATACTTGAATCAAAAAAGCTGGCACATTCCATACTACCTACCATACTATTTACCTATCGGCGAACCTCTCGAACCCGAAGAACTCAAGCGGTATTGCATATTGGGCACTTGGCGTCAAGTGATGCTCTTGTACGAGAGCGTGTTGCTGACTTGCCATCAGAAATTGAAAAGTATTGGCCAAACCGGTAAGTGTTTTCATATTTCCATACAACGCTAGATTATAAATTGAAATACTTTGTTTCATGTATGTTAATGAAACAGTGCAGCTGCTACATGAGTACAATGGCCGACTAGCTTCTCAAGTGGAGGAATGTACAAAAAGCGATTCACTTTTGCGTGATTTTCAAGCAGCACAAACGTAGAAGTGGCCCAGGTTGCAACCCGTTTATTGATAAGTGAGACCTTTTCTACAAAAAAAGCTTAGCTGCGATGTCTTCATCGAGTGGGGAGAACTCTATAATCGACGATAAAGGGGTATCTTCATCTATAAGTTTCGCAGCCTCTACATCTAGCTCCATCCAAAAATGTCATAATTTTTGTACTTGAATATTAATTTTGTAAAATCACGGATAAAATAAAGGTGAGCCTCAAAGAGCAATTGAGCCCTTTTTACTTATATACAGCTTCTAATGAGGGGAAAACAGAAGCGTTTATAAGTACTTACCTCCAAAGGAAAATATGCTAACGTATTTCGAAAAAGGATAATATTAATTTCTCATGGAAGGAATTTATAGAGAATAGGGTGTAAAACAAGTTGTTCTGGTTTCCGGTAAAAGTCAGCTGCCGACCGGTAGATGGCTTTGCAGCTGGTCGATGGATGGTTCTACAAAGGCCTTTATAAGTTTTCAGACAGTATACAACTTGAGGATTGCGAAATTTGTGTATCTTCAGAACTAGTCACAATAGATAGGTTTGAGTATAAAATGAAGTTAAGGGTTGTTTGGTAGGGTTTTTACTGTCGCTAATTATTTTGAATTGGCTCTTCAATTATTTAGTCGCTTTCAATCAAATTGAGAGCTACATTCTCATACGTTGAATGTTGGCGATTGTGAAACAGCAGCTAGCAACATTACTGTAAATTCGCTATGGCGTTACGTAAAGGGTATGGGAGTAAAATTTCGTAGACGGATTTTTGCGATTAGACATTTCATTTGCTAAAACTGTGTGTGCTATGATACTATAGTATCTACACCATGTGCAAAGTAAATATGGATCTACTTATAGGCAATAAATGAAAGTCTTTATATAGCGGCTTATGTAGATATACTAAAAGTTCTTCAATAAAGCATGTGTCGAGCGTTTATATTTAGTGGAACTGCACTTGTGATGATCAATTTGCAACTTTCTTTTAGAAAATCTTTATAAGTTTTCAGACGTAAAATAGGTTCCCCATCCAGCGCTATGGCTGGAGACCAGGGTTCTGTTGTTTCAGGGAGCGTGCCCAATAGTTCCCTTTGAGACTTGAGATTGTGCTAAATTCTGTTGGCCGAGTGTATGTGTTCTGTGACAGACCATTAGTATGCGTTAGGGTTCTGTGGCAGATCGGTTCGCCTTCTGCGGTAGGCTTTTCTGGTATCCTCGTTCTGGGATAACGAGTGAGTTGTGGGTTGCTTCTTAAAAATTGGAAATAAAATAGGCCGCGGGCCTTTATGCTCTTTGGAAGATATCGGATCTGCGTTAGGTTATGGGTTGGCCTCGCTTCGGGTGAACGAGAGATGGGTTTTTGGTGGATTCTCGATAGGAAGGGGGATTTCCGAAAGGAGGAAGAGGAACGGAGGGATTGTTATGAGGAGCTCTTGGCCTTCTCGCCATCCATCTCTTCCGTTGGAAGAAGGTTCAGTTTCACCAAAAGTCGTCTGACTTGACACTTCTCGGTTATGAGGTCGACTACGTGAACTCGGTTATCTTCGCCGGGGTGTACGTTGACGACTCGACCTGACCTCCATTATTTGGGAGATAAGTTGTCCTCTTTGAGGACAGCGAGATCTCCCACTTGTATGTTTTGTTTGAGATGCTTCCACTTCACTCGTTTTTGAAGATCGGATAGATATTCCAACTTCCATCGCTTGCAGAAAGTATGATGGAGGGCTTTGAGTTTCTGCCACCGATTGATCATCGAGGCAGAGCTCTCACTAGCATCTGGTTCTGGCGGAGCCATTAGGTGGCCGCCTGTGAGGAAATGGCCTGGGGTAAGCGGCTCTATGTCCGTTGGGTCATTGGACGCCGGGCTGAGCGGCCGCGAGTTCAGGCATGCCGCGATGCGGCACAAGAGTGAATGGAGTTCCTCGAAGTTGAATTTGTGTGGTGAGGCTATCTTTTTGAAGTGGCTTTTGAAGCTTTTCACTCCAGCCTCCCACAGCCCTCCCATATGGGGAGCGCCCGCAGGGATGAAATGCCAAGTGAGTGACTGGTGGCTGTATTTTGAGACAGCGTTCTCTCGCGCTTGTGAGATGAAAGTCTTGAATTCTGATCGTAAGGATCGTGACGCTCCGACAAAGTTCGTACCGTTGTCGGAGTACATATATTTGGGGCATCCGCGACTGGATATGAAACGGGCAAATGCCGCAAGAAATGATGGTGTGTTGAGGTCAGTAGTGGCATCCAGATGAATTGCTCGTGTGGGAAAACACACGAAAAAACAGACATAGCCTTTGGATAGTCAACACCCTCTGCCGCCGTAACTTTTAATGTCGAAAGTTCCGCCGAAGTCGACTCCAGTATTCGTGAATGCACGGCTGAATGTCGTGCGTTCGCGAGGGAGAATACCCATCAGCTGGGTCTGAGCCCGTTTTCGATGTATGCTGCAAACCGTGTAATTGTGAATGACTGCCCTAACCATGGTTTTTACATTAGGTATCCAGTATTGGGTGCATATCAGACGCAACATAAGTTGGTTTTCCCCATGCAGACTTTGTTGATGAAACATTAGGACTGTCAGACGGGATAAACTGCAGTTGTATGGGAGGAGGATTGGGTGGCGTTCATTAAAAGGCAAGTTCTGTGACGCCCCGAGTAACCCTCCTACCCGAATGATGCCATCTTGGTCTAGGTAGGGATTAAGTGAGAGTATTGCACTTTTCCCTTCTATTGGTTTTCCGACCATCAAATCATTATATTCTGAACTGTAATGTTGTTTCTGATAGATTTTAATTAAAATTCGTGTAGTGGACTTAACTTCATCAGGGGAGATTAAGTGCGACATGACATGGAATGAATTTTTTGTTTCGGGGTGAGTTCTTCGGTAGAAACTCATAACGTATGATAGCCCCCGTAATACCCTAGGTAGGTCGGAAAAGCGTTGAAGAATATCGGTAGTATTTACGGTTGTTGTTCCGCAGGTCTTCGCCCTCTTTTTCTCTACGGAGGTGATGTAGTCAATTTCTTGTGCTGGCCATTGGGAAGTGTCTTCTTGCAGCCAAGAAGGTCCCTGCCACCACAACGAATCGTTGACCAACTCAGACGCAGGTAGTCCTCTAGTGCCTAAATCTGCTGGGTTGGTCTCTGAATTCACGTGCAACCAGCCCTTATTTCCGACCATGTCGATGATCTTGGTGATCCGATGTGCGACGAAAGTGGACCAAGAACAGGGCGGTTTCCTTATCCATGCGAGGACGATAGTTGAGTCCGTCCAAAGGTGAACTTTCACTGGTCCCAATTTGAGGTTCGTGAGAATTGATTCAGTGATTACCGCTAACAGCACAGCTCCGCAAAGTTCCAAACGTGGAAGAGAAAAAGTTTTCACTAGGGCTACTCGAGTCTTTGCTAGCAGCAGGTTTGTCCACATGTCATTATCCGTTTCCGTTTCCATGGATTTGGATGTCGGTTCCTGGAGAAAAATTGACCCATCTAGGTATCCTTATTTTATCGATCTCATGGTAGTGGTCGGTGAAGGTTTTCCATCGTTCTAGCGTACTGGTAGATACTGGTTCGCCCCAAGCGGTGCCTTCTAACCATATACTCTGCATGAGTATTTTTGCCACACTGACCATTGGTGCCAGCCATCCTAAGGGATCGAAAAGTTTGGGGATTGCTGATAGTATCGCTCTCTTCGTAATGTTTTCCGGGTTGTCCAGCGTCCCTGCTTTAAAATAAAATAAATCTGAGTGGGCATTCCATCGAATGCCTAATGCTTTCACTGAACTGGTATCTTCGAATGCCAGGAAGTTTTCACTGAGCAGGTCTGCTTTGGGGATATCCCTTAGAATGTCCTTTGAATTGGATGTCCATTTGCGAAGTGGAAAGCCCGCTGAGTGTAGGACTTGACGAATTTCATCTCTGGCTTTAATGGTCGATGTGATCGTATGACCACCCGCTAACACGTCATCTACATACATATATTCTCGCAGTATGCTAGCCGCTGTAGGGTGTGAATTTGATACGTCGTCTGCCAGTTGTAGGAGCGTTCTTATTGCGAGATATGGAGCGCATTCATTCGGGGGAGTGCGATACACAATGCGTTGAAATTTGGTGTTATTTTCGTTCACCCAAATTTGACGATACATCTTTTCGATGTCGCTATTGAAGACGAAATGGTTTAGTCTACATCGTAAGGTAAATATGGGTAAATCGGCTTGTAGAACTCGGCCTGGGAGGAGAATATCGCTTAGGCTATTACCGTTGGCCGTAGGGCTCGTGGCATTAAATACTACCCGTACCTTTGTAGTGGTACTTTCTGCTTTGAAAACGGCGTGGTGGGGCAGGAAATAATGATCCGAATCGTCAGATGGGATATTCTTTTTTAATTTTTCCATATGTCCGAGCGTTTCATATTCTGACAACACTCGAACATATACTTTAACTAAATCTGGATTTTTTATTAGCCGCCCCTCATTCCGGAAGAATTGAGAGCATGCGCGTTTCAGGGACGGTCTTAAATTAATGTTATTGAGGTAATCCTGCTGTGATACGTTGTATCTTCCATCGTTGTTTCTTTAAATAATTTTTCGCAATACTTTTCTTCAACATTTAGTACTTTATGTTTGGCCACATTTTCTACCTCCCAGAAAGCTTTTAGTTAGATGTCTAACGCAACCTCCTTGTAGAAACACATAATGCTCTTCGTTGTATTCGGTGATTCGATACGACCGGTTAGTATCCAACCGGACACTGTCTCTTGGGCTAAGAGTGTGTTTAGCACATTCTTTTTTAGACCGCTCATTATAATTTGGGGATATATGTCTCCGCCAAGTATGAGGTCTACGTCTTCGTTGACGTAGAACCTCTTGTCTGCCAAAACCAAGTCTGGGAATGCCTGCATCGTCATGGCATTGATATGGCAGGATGGTAGATTCCCAGTGAGTTTGGCTAGAACTAGAACTGATGTAGTCAGGCTGAAGCAAGGATCCACTGGTGAACGTAATTCAATATTGGATGCTTCTTTCACCTGAGCTGACACCGCATTTGTGATGCCTGAAACCTGGGCATGCATTTTCTTCACTGGCAAATTGATTCTACGTTTCAGTCTTTCAGTTATGAAGGAACATTCAGACCCAGAATCAATTAATGCCCGCGCTAAGAAGTCGGTACTATTATGGTGAATGTGTACGCGAGCAGTTCCTAATAGCACACCTGTGCTGGAATTGGCATGGCAGGATTTGACATTCTGATACGTAGAGGAAGGTGGTTGTCCCGACTCCTGCTTTTTCCGTGCCTGTACCGAAGGCACGCATATTTGAAAGGATTACGCACCGCCGGTTTCTGAAGTGTGTCCGCATGAAGGAGCGTGTGGTGACGAGCGTGGCATTTGGAACAGTTGTACGAACTGGTGCACCTCGTCACTGTGTGTCCTGGGGATAAACAGTTCAGGCAGTCATTTGTGGATTTAACGAAATTAATCCTTTCTACCGGGGTTAAATCGCAAAACCGTGAACAGTTGCGTAATCTGTGCATGTAGATTTGCACATTTTTCACATTGATATTGTTGTTTTCTTGGATATTTTTGTTTGAAAAGTACCAAGTCTTTTCGTAAAGGTTTCTGTCGATTGTCGCAACGTGTTTGATTTTTGCACTTTAGAAGTGGCATTCCCTGTGAAACCAGACACGGTTTCAAGTGTCTGAAAACGATTTGACAAGAATTTGTCCATATCCTCCTACTTGGATATATCCGTTTTGTGGTAAATGCTCTGCTCCCATAGAGTCAACGTATTTTCAGGTAATTTTGTCGAACATAAATAGGCAATAATCGCAACCCAATTTGAAACATCTACCTGATGGGTTTTTAAGAATGCCAAACAATTATTTATTTCGCGCTGTAAAGTTTTAATTGAGCTGCCGCACTCACTATCTATCCTTTTCAGATTAAACAAAATTTGTAGTTGTGAGTTTACGAGAATCCGTTTATTCTCGTATCTCTCACATAGGTTTTTCCAGGCTGTTTCGAAGCCTTCATTTGTCAAGGGACATTTCTTTACGATATCCTTTGCCTCACCTTGAGTTTTTTGGTTAAGGTGGAACAACTTTTCTACCGAGCTTAGGCGACTGTTGCTTTTATAGATAGCCGTGAACAGGTCACGAAACGTTGGCCAAGATAGGTAATCGCCCTTGAATACGTCAGTATCGCAAGCTGGCAGGCGGATACTATGTTCGCGCGCGCGATCTCCTTCGGATCGAACCTCGCTATCTCTTTCCTGCTTCAATTTGGCTTGAAGTTCAGCCATATTCGACATGCATCGCAGGAATACGACATATTTCGCTTTATGCTTTATCCTGACCGCTGCAATTTTCTTTGCGTCAAGCGTGTTAGAGTCAAGTAACTGCTCGAGGGCGGTATCTGCTTTTTCCCACTTAACTTGCAAGCCTTTTTGCTGTATTGACAGCGTGAGTACTGTGTGCAGAGCCGCATTTATGTCATTAAATTCGGCCTCGAACTCTATTATTTGATCGGCCAACCTGATATATGCCTCCATATTTCTGGATGAAAATTTGTGAACAAATTAAAACAAGGGGATGTAAAACTGAAAAAACTGTGCGAATCACCCAACCAACAAGAATTAAATACGAGAAGCTTTTATTAATTGCTTTGAATTTGTTAAATTTTCTGACTTTGCAGATTATTTTGTGCCGTAAAACAGAGAGCATGGGTGAGCAACACCAATGTCTTTTGCATGAAATAAAGAAGTGGGGCCACTCGACAATACACTTTCGATTTTTTGTTATAAAATAAGTGCGCTCGTTGATATGAACTCATACTTATATGCACCTCCTCCTTGTGCTGTGTCCGGAGAGCCTTACTGTTGGTGGGGGGACAGACCAAATAGTCACAAGAAATCTTAAACGACGCTAATGCAACGCGTTTGCACTTATTTTTCTTTTCGGCACTAAATTTTTTACACTCATCGCGGTTAATTAGAAATCACTACACGTATAGCACAAAGTATATGGTTTTGTTTTTACACGGCTTTTGTATAGTTAATTATAACAACAAGAAAAATGTGGCAAGAAATATTGCACTTACTTTGTGTCTATTTGCTGGTTTGGCGTGGCGTTGACGTGGCAAGTTGGCTTGCGATGTTGCAGTTGCTTCAGCTGGCTTTAGCTTTCTCGGTTGTTTTGCTCGCTGTGATGTAAGTATAATATACCTTCCACTTTTTGGTGGTCGAACTGAAGAGTGTGGCAAAATTCTCCGGAAAACTTGTTATGACAATTCCAAGATGTTTTTAGTCAGTTTTAGTGTATCACCACGCGTGTATATCATGTTTTTATATGGATGTGGACTGTATATAGGCGCTTTAATTCCTTTCTCGGAGAGGTAGGACCAAAGGTTCGGCAGGGGTGCGTTTGCTCCTGGAGGTAGGTGGGCACACCGGGGTCGATCTCAGTGAACGTACGGTGTTTGAAATAAAGAAAGAGCAGACGATAATATCTCGTTATAATGATATGTTTTATTGGGTAGATAAGAAATATACAGGAAAATATATTACCTTGTGAATAAACGAAATAATAGGGCAGAGATCGCTGGCGGCAGATGTGAGCTGGTTGGCTGCTAAAATCCACGAGGCAGGTTGTATCGAAAGCGACAACCGTTGACCCGCAATATCCTCCGTTATGTAGGGGAAAGGCACACACACATCAACCCCGACATGCATATGCATGAGTGCTGAGAAAAAGCATACAAACACGTGCATGTACATGCATGCACATACATGTGGCGGTGATGGTGTGGGTGGCTATAAGTTAAAGTCGAGTATCGAGTATCGAATTGCAGAGTTGCATTAGGGGGATCGCAATCAGATGCGGAAAAGTTAGGCATCCTGCCTAAACAGGGAGTTTGCGAACATAATGGGTCCTACAGATGGCAATTTCGATATTTGCAGAGATTTACGAAAAACTTTTTCTATTAATTATAAACAAATAGAGAAATATTTGTTAACAAAAATAGGCCTATGCACTGCGGCTGATCAATACGAATCGATTCATAAACCTTTTAAATGATTTTACGTATGCTAAGAATGCGAAACAGCCTGTCAATTGATTGTATGGAAATTTTTTTAGCGTATTAATATATAGATAGTGGGTAATATACTGCCTATGCAATATTTCGACCTAAAATCGAAAACGTTTTTGGGTTGTTTTTTTACGTTTAATATACAACGTGAAATTTTCCGATTCAATCAAGTTGCATTTAAATAATAATAAACTAAGTTGAAATAAAAGATAATATAATAAAATAAAATAAGTAATATCAAAATAAATTAGCATAAAAGACAATCTACAAATTTTAATATAATATCTTTGTAGCAAATTTATTTATTTTTTGTTCACTATAAGACGTGCTATAACTAAAATGAGCATAAAATCTGGAAATGCAAAAAACATTTGGGTCAAATTTGCAATTAATTGTTATAAATAAATAAATTTATTGAGTTTGAACCAAAGTTGACTCATTATTTCTGATTTCATTTTTTTAAAGCACCTAAAATGAAAAACAAAAAATCTGTTAAATAAAGATCTATGCTTTTACGTGTAAGTAAAATTTGTCCAAAAAAATAGGCCGGTTAAGTTATTACTTCTCTTTAAAGTTTTTTTGTGCGCTAACAATTATTTTAGGACAATTTTTAAGGATTTTGGTACAAACCAATATAGGTAATTGGAAATAATTTGAAACAATATTTTATTTCAACAGAAAATGAACGAAGCAGTAGTTCTCTCACCGTTTGGCGTGTACAAATATATACATATGTAGAGATGAACAACTGAACGCAACAATTGAGAATTTGGAGCTATTTACTCAGGGGGGTTTGTGAACATAATGCGTCCTACAGATGGCAATTTCGATAGTTGCACAGATTTTCGAAATTACAAAAAACTGTTACTATTAATTATAAACAAATAGAGTAATATTTGTTAAAAAAAATAGGCCTATGCACTGCGGCTGATCAATACGAATCGATTCATATAACTTTTATATGATTTTACGTATGCTAAGTATGCGAAACAGCCTGTCAATTGATTGTATGGAAATTTTGTTAGCGTATTAATATATAGACAGTGGGTAATATACTGGCTATGCAATATTTCGACCTAAAATCGAAAACGTTTTTGGGTTGTTTTTTTTCGTTTAATATACAACGTGAAATTTTCCGATTCAATCAAGTTGCATTTAAATAATAATAAACTAAGTTGAAATAAAAGATAATATAATAAAATAAAATAAAAATTATCAAAATAAATTAGCATAAAAGACAATATACAAATTTTAATGTAATATCTTTGTAGCAAATTTAATATACAACGTGCTAAAAGATAATATAATAAAAAAAATAAGAAATATCAAAATAAATTAGCATAAAAACAATAAACAAATTTTAATGTAATATCTTTGTAGCAAATTTATTTATTTTTTTTTCACTATAAGACGTGCTATATCTAAAATGAGTATAAAAGCTGGAAATGCAAAAAGAATTTGCGTCAAATTTGCAATTAATTGTTATAAATAAATAAATTTAGTGAGTTTGAACAAAAGCTGACTCATTATTTCTGATTTCATTTTTTTAAAGCACCCAAAATAAAAAACAAACAATCTGTTAAATAAAGACCTATGCTTTTACGTGTAAGTAAAATTTGTCCAAAAAAATAGGCCGGTTAAGTTATTACTTCTCTTTAAAGTTTTTTGTGCGCTAACAATTATTTTAAAACAATTTTTTAAGGATTTTGGTACAAACCAATATAGGTAATTGGAAAAAATGGGAAACAATATTTTATTTCAACAGAAAATGAGCGAAGCAGTAGTTCTCTCACCGCTTGGCGTGTACAAATATATACATATGTAGAGATGAAACATTTGAGCAACGCAACAATTGAGAATTTGGAGCTATGTACTCAGGGGGGTTTGTGAACATAATGCGTCCTACAGATGGCAATTTTGATAGTTGCACAGATTTTGGAATTTACAAAAAACTTTTACTATTAATTATAAACAAATAGAGAAATATTTGTTACCAAAAATAGGCCTATGCACTGCGGCTGATCAATACGAATCGATTCATATAACTTTTATATGATTTTACGTATGCTAAGTATGCGAAACAGCCTGTCAATTGATTATATGGTAATTTTGTTAGCGTATTAATATATAGATAGTGGGTAATATACTGCCCATGCAATATTTCGACCTAATTCCGAAAACGTTTTTGGGTCGTTTTTTTCCGTTTAATATACAACGTGAAATTTTCCGATTCAATCAATTTGCATTTAAATAATAATAAACTAAGTTGATATAAAAGATAATATAATAAATTAAAATAAGAAATATCAAAATAAATTAGCATAAAAGACAATATACAAATTTTAATGTAAAATCTTTGTAGCAAATTTATTTATTTTTTGTTCACTATAAGACGTGCTATATCTAAAATGAGCATAAACTCTGGAAATGTAAAAAACATTTGGGTCAAATTTGCAATTAATTGTTATAAATAAATAAATTTAGTGAGTTTCAACAAAAGTTGACTCATTATTTCTGATTTCATTTTTTTAAAGCACCTAAAATGAAAAACAAAGAATCTGTTAAATAAAGACCTATGCTTTTACGTGTAAGTAAGAGTTGTCCAAAAAAATAGGCCGGTTAAGTTATTACTTCTCTTTAAAGTTTTTTTGTGCGCTAACAATTATTTTAGAATAACTTTTTAAGGATTTTGGTACAAACCAATATAGGTAATTGGAAACAATGGGAAACAATATTTTATTTCAACAGAAAATGAGCGAAGCAGTAGTTCTCTCACCGTTTGGCGTATACAAATATATACATATGTAGAGATGAAACATTTGAGCAACGCAACAATTGAGAATTTGGAGCTATGTACTCAGGGGGGTTTGTGAACATAATGCGTCCTACAGATGGCAATTTCGATAGTTGCACAGATTTTCGAAATTACAAAAAACTGTTACTATTAATTATAAACAAATAGAGTAATATTTGTTAACAAAAATAGGCCTATGCACTGCGGCTGATCAATACGAATCGATTCATATAACTTTTATATGATTTTACGTATGCTAAGTATGTCAATTGATTGTATGGAAATTTTGTTAGCGTATTAATATACAGATAGTGGGTAATATACTGCCTATGCAATATTTCAACCTAAAATCGAAAACGTTTTTGGGTCGTTTTTTTTCGTTTGATATACAACGTGAAATTTTCCGATGCAATCAAGTTGCATTTAAATAATAATAAACTAAGTCGAAATAAAAGATAATATAATAAAATAAAATAAGAAATATCAAAATAAATTAGCATAAAAGCAATATACAAATTTTAATGTAATATTTTGTAGCAAATTTATTTATTTTTTGTTCAGTAACGTCTTAGTGCTATATAGAAAATGAGCATAAAATCTGGAGATGCAAAAAACATTTTGGGCCAAATTTGTAATTAATTGTTATAAATAAATAAATTTAGTGAGTTTGAACAAAAGTTGACTCATTATTCGTGATTTCATGTTTTTTGAAAGCAACTAAAATAAAAAACAAAGAATCCGTTAAATAAAGATCTATGCATTTACGTGTAAGTAGAATTTGTCCAAAAAATAGGCTGGTTAAGATATTACTTCTATTTAAAGTTTTTTTGTGTGCTAAAAATTATTTTAGAACAATTTTTTAAAGATTTTGGTACAGACCAATATAGTTAAGTGGCCACAATGGGAAACAATATTTTATTTGAACTGAAAATGAGTGAGGCAGTAGTTCCCTCACCATTTGGCGCGTACGAATATGTACATATGTAGATGAAACACTTGAGCAACGCGACAATGCAGCCTTTGGAATTTCGAATTCAGGGGGTTTGTGAACATAATAGGTCCTACAGATGGCAATTTCGATATTTGCACAGATTTTCGAATTTACGAAAAACTAAAATTAAGATTAAAATATGTTTTAGGTGACCTTTTTACTTTGATTTAATCAAACTGTGATTTTTGCCGGCTCAAGATCCGTCTTCAGGGGCTATAACGATAACAAACAAATATTCACATATAAATCTGAATACAATTAGGATGCAATTTTTCATACATACATACATTAATTGTCTTGTCCGATACACTACACTTGTTAGTTCGCCATGCAGTTCAGAACTAATTTTTTCGTGTGTCAAGTAAGTGTCTATAAATATACCAACATACCTGGCTATACAAACTATACTGACAAAGTGGACAGACATAAAGAACACACGGATATTCCAAAACACCTTTTTATGGAAATTGTGAAGTTTTGCATATCGGAAAATAGATATTTCAAGTATGAAGAAATAATTTATACGCAATTGCAGCACGTGCCATGCAAGGCAGAACACCTTGCTCCATCTTCCGACGGCACAACCAAAGACAACTCCTCAAAGGTGGACTCAAAACGCCACCGACAACACACCTTCAACCTCACAGCAGGCGAGGGCAAGGATGGAGTCTGAAAAAAGGCAAGATAATGCTAACAACGCCACTTCGTGTCATGCTAACACAACTAAAGGGGTGTTATTAGGAACAGGACGGGTTAATATACACTACAACGGAGTGAAATTTTTTGCCAGAGCGCTGACTGACTCTGGGTCCGAGTGCTCCTTCATAACAGAAAGACTCAAGAAGGGAATAAATCTGCCATCCAAACGTTTGCATGTGCAAGTCTCGGGAATAAACAATACGCTATCCGCGCAGGTAAAGGAATCGTGTTCGATTAACTTAGGTTCGCTTACAGACCCCTTAGTAAGCATCGATACAGTGATCCTAGTCCTGCCTCAATTAACAGGGGACCTTCCGGCTTGCCAAGTTAGCGCAACGACTCGGCAAGCGTTCCCTGATCTGATTCTAGCGGATAAGAGTTTCTTCATTAATGAACGAGTCGACCCCATACTTGGAGGTGACATTTATCCTCAGATAATACTAAACGGTATACGGAAGAACGATCTAAATACGCTTCTCACCCAAGAAACCGTCTTCGGTTGGATTTTAACCGGTCGTGCAGAAGCACCTCACCCAACTAATACACGGGTATCCTTTTTTAACGAAATTAGCTTAGACAAGCAACTAACCGCTTTCTGGGAACTTGAAAACGTACCGTAAAAGGGTACTTAACGAAGAGAAATCCTATAGCGGGGAACTTTTCAGAGCTACAACAGAAAGAAACTCCGATGGCAAATATATTGTCGCCCTTCCATTTAAACAGGATTTTCCTAACAACATCTCCTTAGGGCCTTCCCTAAATGGCGTCTGCTCCCAATTCTACCGGAATGAGATGCGTCTAGCCAAGACACCGGCCCTACAGACAGAGTACAATGGGGTACTAGCGGAATATGAGACATTGGGACATATGTCAAAAGTTCCAAAAATCATACCGATTGCTACTTCTTACCCCATCATGCGGTTATAAAAGAAGAAAGCACCACGACAAAGGTTCGTGTGGCATTCAAGGCTTCGAGTCCCACAGCCAATGGCACAAGCCTAAACGACGTACTTTATACAGGCCCAGTACTTCAGGCCGACTTAACGATTCTACTCCTTCGATGGAGATTCTTTAAACATGTTTTTAATAGCGACATCGAAAAGATGTAGCGGCAGATATAGGTAAAGCCAAACCAAACACAATTCCAAAGAATAGTTTTTCGCAACAATCGAAATTACCCTATCAGTATCTACGAATTAAAGACAGTCACCTTTGGAGTCATTTGTGCTCCTTATCTGGCGTCATTGGTCATTGTTGCCAAATCATTATGCAAAACATTTGGCTAGAAGGGACTGACTGGGACGAACCAGTGTCGGAAGAACCCTAGACCGATGGCATAATTTTATGCAGGAATACCCCTCCATTAAAGAAATTCGTATCCCACGTTCTGTGTATTTTACGCCAACCAACGACGTTGAAATACACGGCTTTTGCGACGCCTAGGAAAAAGCTTACGCCGCAACAGCTTTTTTGCGAGCAAAGATAAAGGATGAGGTCTAGGTTAACCTATTAATAGCAAAAACAAGACTAGCACCCGTTAAAACAATTTCCTTACCCCGATTAGAGCAATGCGGTGCAGTGTTGCTGGCCGAAACCATCGAATCAGTGCGCGAAAATCTGAGTTTAGAAAATTTCAATCTACACCTATGGACAGACTCCACGATTGTTTTAGCGTGGATAAGAAACCCCCCTTGCTCTTGGTCAACCTTTGTCGCTCATCGAGTAACGAAAATAGTAGAAAAGGTAGGATTTGTTCCTGGCACCACGTAGAATCCGCATCCAATCCTGCAGACCTCGCCAGCCGAGGACTACCAGCGAAGGAGTTAGTCAACAACTCTTTGTGGTGGCAGAGACCTTCTTCGTTACAAGAAGATAAGACAGAATGGCCAATACAAGAAAAGGACTATCGGACTAACATAGAAGAGAAACGGGTGCAGGTTCATACAACTTCAAAAATAAAAGAGAAAGAGGACATCTTCGAATGGTTTTCCAATTTATCAATGGCCTTGAGGGTCATATCTTATGTTCGAAGATTTATCCAAAGAACCAATCCTAAGACAAAATCTTCCTTTAAAGCGGTATCGTACTTCATTTCACCCAACGCAATTCAGGCCACGTCAAGTCGTTTAATAACTATCTACCATCGGAAGCTTTATTCGGAGGAACCTTCGAGTTTAAATTCCGGGAAACTCATCGGTTCAAAGAGTGAAATCCTGACTTTTACCCCCTTGTAGATGAAAAGGGCATATTGAGAGTGGGCCGTCGTCTTTCAGAGGCCAAGGATCTTCCCTACAGTGAACGGCACCCGATCATTCTGCCGTATGACTTCCGGCTCACACGACTTCGTGTTCAGTTCATCCATACAGACACCCTGCATGGGGAGAACCAACTTATGTTTCGTCGCCTACGCACACAATATTGGATCCCTAAGGTCAAAAGTATGATCCGATCGGTCATACATAATTGCAAAACGTGCACAATATTCCGCAAACGGACCCAAACCCAACTTATTGGAGATCTACCCTCAGAACGAACCAACTTTTCCCGGGCTGTCACCAATGCGGGGGTAGATTTTTCCGGACCATTTGTCATCAAATCTTATAGCGGAAGAGGATGCCGCATGTCAAAGGGTTACGTCTGCCTCTTTGTCTGCTTTGCAACCAAGGCTATTCACTTGGAAGCCACTAGTGACCTCAGTACTGCCGCATTCCTGGCAGCTTTCGATAGGTTTGTTGCTCGGCGAGGATGTCCAAAGAACATCTACTCCGACAACGGAACCAACTTTTTCGGAGCCTACAGAGCTCTCCGCTCAGAACTCAAAGCTTTTCTGGCAGACGCTCTCAACCAAACTCTATCCAAGTACTGTCACCAAAACCTGACATGGCATCTCATACCACCAGGAGCTCCTCACATGGGCGGACTATGGGAGGCAGGGGTTAAAAGCTTCAAGAACCACTTCAAGAAGATCGCTTTGGATCACAAATTTACCCTTGAAGAGTTCAGCACCTTACTTTGTCGAATCGAGTCCTGTCCCGATTCGCGACCGTTAAGCCCCTCCCCCAACGAGCCGTCTAATTTGGAGCCACTTACTCCAGGCCATTTCCTCGTTGGAGGGCACCTATTAGCTCCACCGGAGATCGACGTCAACGAGAATCGCGCTTCTCTCGCCAATCGATGGGAGAAACTTAAGGCGCTGCATCAAACCTTCTGCAAACGGTGGAAGACTGAGTATCTAGCCGAATTGCAGAAGCGCTTTAAGTGGAAGCATTCACAATAAAACCTCAAACAGGGGGACCTAGTCGTCATTAAGGAGGATAATCTGCCCCCTAACGAATGGAGACTGGGTCGGATAGCCAACCTTCACTATGGCCCCGATAACCGAGTTCGAGTCGTCAAACTGTATACGGCAAGGGGACAAACCACCAGACCAATTACGAAATTGGTTCTACTACCAACCTCCAGTAAGGGTGAGGGAGACTCGTAACACCCAACCGTTATAACAACCCCCCCCCCCCTCTCTAAGACTTCTAGGCAGGGACTCCCACCAACGCATCGCGTCACCCTAAGAGCGCAACCTAGGAATAACCAAAAATTCCGACTCCACGTGGAAAGCTCGCACTGAGGATCCTAAAACCTCTCTAAGCACTGTGTGCCACACCGCAATCCTCGGGCTCGGCACGTGAGCGAACCTATTCCAAACCAATTTTTTAAATCAATTTTCAAACTACACAAAAGTCATGACACCACGTGCGAAGCTACCACTGAGGATTCCAAACCGCCGCCGGCACTCAGTGCCAACCTCGGCATCCTCGGACTCGTCACGTGATCGGACACCTAGCAATCTAAACTAACTTCACAAGTATTCGCCGCGTGAGGCTTCCCTTGAGGATTCCTACCACCCTAAGCATTGTGTGCCACATAGGAATCATCGGGCTCACCACGGGAATCTACACTTTTCTCCAAACCCCACGCTTTTGGGTGACGGAGATGAAAGGTATAGCTACCGGGAAACTGTCGGGGGAAAGGGAGAATCCAGCTCTTGTTCACCCCGAACGAGGCCAACAACCCGCTTAACCCAGCTCTCGTTCACCCCGAACGAGGCCAACAACCCGTATAACCCAGCTCCCGTTCACCCCGAACGCGGACAACGGAATCCTAACGCAGATCTACTATCTGCCACATAATACCATTGAATCAGCAATTAAACGCCCCCCACACACCGATATCAATTCTAGAAAAAAGGAATGTGCTTGGAGAATTCTTATAATAATGAAGAAAATCTCTATCAGTAAACACCGAAGATTGCGAAAACTGTAGACGGGATGTACACGGTTCCGATGATGTATCATCAGCGGTAATCGTGCGCTTCAGTTTCGATTTCTGTGCTAAATGGAGTGACCATTTGAAAATAAATACTGATTTAAATATCATCTTATATGTATTTCTGCTGAAACTCTTCGCATCAACTAAAACCAATGAAATGGGCTATTTCAAAGCAACAAGAGCTATCGTACCACCGATGCTTAATCCCAGCAACCAAACTCGCAGAATCCGAAAGCTGGGAGGAGCTAAATGGCACAGCCTGTACTACCAATACACCTCAATCTTAACGCGTTCACGTTAGACCGAGAAGAACTATAACTTGTATAAAAATGGTATTTCAGACAATTTGGCATGTATGTAAACCCAAACATATATGGTGACCTAGATATTTGACTATGCAACCATATACGGATGGGCATTGTGAAGACATTCTGTTCCGTTCTCGAAGCAACAAGGACTACATTGTCGACGCAAGGTACCAGTGATCATTCGAGGCACTGCACCAAACCAGAGTTTATCTTCTCTTATTCATCGGGAAAGCATGTGCAATTGCGTGTAAACCAATAGCGAGATACTCAAAATTCCTCATATCACCTAAACTCCTGAAACAATTATGAAACATCATTCCTTACATGGGTTATGCTTACGCGGTTATCACGCAGGGCGGGTTTGAAAATCAGGATATTTATTATATCTCTATATACCCACCAAACAAAGTAAGGGAGTTCAAAGAGTAAACAGAAATAGGTACAAAGCGCCGGTTGCTTTTGCGTACACATTGTCGGTTTTAAACAATACAACATATAGTGGGTTTTCAATCAAATTGTATATTTACAAATTACGTAAACAAACTTTACAAAAGAAAAAAAAATTTTACTCACCATCATCTTTCTTCCATAGTCCCCTCGAGACACTGTGGGTGCCATCATATTGAGCAATATATTTTGTTCTATTAGTCGTTAAGTTGCAATAAAAACGAATTAATTCTTTATTAGCATCTACTGACTGTAAAATAAAATATTTTAGCGCGCACCTATTTTTTCGTTACAACGCGTTAAAGTGCAAGTCGAGTTGAAACTACGACCGCGACCCTTTTTTAATCGTATGCCTACCGATTCCAATTCACGCTCGAGCAAATCGCGATGCACATTTGGCTTAGTTTATATTTATATTTATATTTAACATCATGATAACTGTTTGGTTACGCCTGCACTGTCTACAGCAGAATCATTAGCTACTGGCTTGCTGGGCACTGCCGAAAACGGAACAATGCTAGCAGCGCATTCCAGTTAATATAGTATAACAAACTCCGCTCCAAATTAATAAATTTTACATATGTACATACATTGTAAATTGCTCTGCGAAGCAATGAGAAGTCATATTCATTTTAGATACATACTAGCATATACATACGTTCATATACACAAAGTCATCTAAATTAATGTCATATATTGCTTTTGCCTTTGCTGAAGGCTCTAATTAGTTTCACCTAACATTTACATTTTTTACTCGTTGTTCAATCGCTAATCAAAGTGCATGGGCTAAATCGAACCCGGATGCATTTCAAATCGCTTCAATAAATTTATACTGTTTATTGGAAATTGGCATTTTTATTTCGGCAAATTAAAATAGCCATCGAAAAAGCTCGTTGGCTACACATTTTTTGGTGACCACGACGTGATCTTTATTGTTAAATTCAGGACAATATCGAACGTCTTGATAAATATATTTTTTAATATCGATTTTTGTGATATAAAACTAACGGAGATTCGTATCTATATATATAGTCCGACTTGGGTACATACGTGTCGCTGGTGGTGCATATTTTTCAAGCAATTAAAAGCCGTACATTTTTACCGCTACAAAATTTCGTGATTGCTATTCAGCAGGGTGCTTACCGCAACATCTTTAATTTTATTAGCGGAAATAAAGTTTTTTCGTGAACCTTTTTTACAACAAAATTCTTATTTTTAATTGGTAAGGTACACTGCTACGATGGCAGAAGATTTATCTGCAGAAAATAAAGTGACCTTTTATAAGCGTAAATCACAGTCGTTTTATGTGCAAGCGCAAACAATTGAAAACGGCATTGAAGGTGAAATAATTGGTTTAATCAACGAAACTGAATTGAATGTGCGATTGGAACGTCTTGAACACATTAGCACTTCGTTTTGTTCAGCGAATGACATATTCGAAGTACTTGATTTTAATGAAATCGGTGGGGAGCTGCGATCAAACTTCGATGAGTTAATCATCTCACTCACGTCTCGTATTCAGCATGAGATTCGAAAGCGTTCATCTCAAATGCCACCTTGTTCAACTATGTGCCATGACCAAACATATGAAGGGCAAACCATTATAATGCAAAGTCGGCCACGTTTACTTGAGCTGAAGGTGCCTGTTTTCAGCGGAAACTACACTGAATACACCGACAATATCTCCATGTTTACTACCATAATCGGGAAGGATCCTGATCTAACGGATGTCGAAAAGATGTAGCATTTGCGAACATCGCTGAAAAGGGCAGCATTAGACACCATCCGTTTGTTAGAGATCAGTGGTTCAAATTATAGTGTTGCTTTAGAACTACTTGAAAAACGTTTTAACAATAAGCGTCTTATTTTCCAGGCACACATCACTGAGATTCTGGGGCTTAAGAGGGTAGAGTCTTCTTCGGCAGCTAAATTGCGTGAGCTGTCTGACAAGGTTAACGCCAACTTAAGAGCACTGCTAACAATTGGGAATTCGGAACAAATAGCGGCATGCATTGTCATACATATTCTTCTTCAAATGGTAGAAAGTGCAACGCAGACAAAGTGGGAAGAAACTGCTCACTTGGATGTTATACCGTCGTGCGAACAATTCACTACCTTTCTAGAGAAACGATGTCAAAAGATGGAAAATGTTGAACACTCAGTTGCAGCAAGCACACGCATATCTCAGGTGGGAAAGAACAGTAGAACTTCTAACACTAGTAGAAAATCTTTTATAACAACTAACATATCTAATGGCTGTGTGTTTTGTGACAACACAGACCACTCAATATATACTTGCACTCGTTTTAATAATTTATCGCCACAACTACGCCTAAAAGAAGCCAAACGGCTTTTGTTATGCCTTAATTGCCTTCGAAAAGGTCACCAGCTTTGAGCATGCAATGCTGGCTTATGTCGTTCGTGCGGCAATAAGCATCATAGCTTATTGCATCTCCAACACTCCAACAAGCAGGAAGCCGCATACTCGGATCACAATCCTAAAACACCATCGCAATCTGCTTTACAACCGCCCCATAGCTCTTTGACAGTAGTTTCCCCCTCTTCCTGAGTTGCTCAGAATATCAAATTTGATGTTGTACTCTTGGCTACTGCAGTGATTGACATCAAAAACAATGCCGGTACTTGGGTACCATGCCGCGCACTGCTCGACTCTGGATCGCAGTTACACATAATCACATCGCGTCTTGCTCATCAATTACAGCTACGTAGAACTAAGTCGTCTGCATCAATATCTGGTCTTGGTGATTCCAAGTTCCATTCCGATGGCTTCACCGTTGATATCAATCTTCGCTCCCAAACTTTCGAATACTCAACTCCTATTACTGCTTTGGTAGCTCCCAGCATAACGGATAATCAACCCAACATAGGCCTGAATATATCATCGTGGAACATTCCTTCAAACATCCGACTAGCAGACTGTGACTTTTACAAACCCCAACGCGTTGATATGCTTATTGGTGCAAGTCTTTTTTATGAGCTCTTGTGCGTTGGATAAATTAAACTTTCAGCTGGCCTCCCAGTACTTCAAAAAACCAGCTTAGGGTGGGTAGTCTCGGGAGGTGACTGTCAATCAAAAAGAGCAATGGCCTTGAATGCAATATCCTCAGCCGATGTGGAGGATGAAAACATGGTTCAACCTGATCAGATTGTTCGTAGATTTTGGGAGATGGACAGCTCTTGCTCCGCTGTTGCCAAATATACCAAAGAAGAAATGGATTGTGAATCCCATTTTAAGGCTAACTTCGTTAGACTACCCGCTGGGGATTATTCTCTTCGTTTGCCTATTAAATCAAATACAAGCCTGTTGGGGGAGTCATACTCACAAGCTTTGCGTAGATTTCTGAATTTAGAGCGTAACTAGAGCGACAACCAACATTAAAGGCTCAGTACGCTGCTTTCATTCATGAGTACTTAGATTTGAAACGTATGTCGTTAGTTAGCGCTCTAAATTCAGAAATCTACGCAAAGTTTGTGAGTATGACTCCCCCAACAGGCTTATATTTGATTTAATAGGCAAACGAACAGAATAATCCCCAGTGGGTAGTCTAACGAAGTTAGCCTTAAAATGGGATTCACAATCCATTTCTTCTTTGGTATATTGGGCAACAGCAGAGCAAGACCTGTCCATCTCCCAAAATCTACGAACAGTCTGATCAAGTTGAACCATGTTTTCATCCTCTACATCGGCTGAGGATATTGCATTCAAGGCCATTGCTCTTTTTGATTGACAGTCACCTCCCGCGACTACCCAACCTAACCTGGTTTTTTGAAGTACTGGGAGGCCAGCAGCAAGTTTTATTTGTCCAACGCACAAGAGCTCATAAAAAAGACTTGCACCAATAAGCATATCAACGCGTTGGGGTTTGTAAAAGTCACGGTCTGCTAGTCGGATGTTTGAAGGAATGTTCCACGATGATATATTCAGGCCTATGATGGGTTGATTATCCGTTATGCTGGGAGCTACCAAAGCAGTAATAAGAGTTGAGTATTCGGAAGTTTGGGAGCGAGGATTGATATCAACGGTGAAGCCATCGGAATGGAACTTGGAGTCACCACGACCAGATACTGATACAGACGACTTAGTTCTACGCAGCTGTAATTGATGAGCAAGACGCGATGTGATTATGTGTAACTGCGATCCAGAGTCGAGCAGTGCACGGCATGGTACCCAAGTACCGGCATTGTTTTTGACGTCAATCACTGAAGTAGCCAAGAGCACAACATCAAATTTGATATTCTGAAACTACTGTCAAAGAGCTATGGGGCGGTTGTAAAGCAAATTACGATGATATTTTAGGATTATGATCCGAGTTTGCAGCTTCCTGCTTGTTGGAGTGTTGGAGATGCAATAAGCTATGATGCTTATTGCCGCACGAACGACATAAGCCAGCATTGCATGCTCTAAGGTGGTGACCTTTTCGAAGGCAATTAAGGCATAACAAAAGCCGTTTGGCTTCTTTTAGGCGTAGTTGTGGAGATAAATTATTAAAACGAGTGCAAGTATATATTGAGAGGTCTGAGTTTTGTGACAACGCCTAAAAGAAGCCAAACGGCTTTTGTTATGCCTTAGTTGCCTTCGAAAAGGTCACCAGCTTAGAGCATGCAATGCTGGCTTATGAGCGACAACCAACATTAAAGGCTCAGTACGCTGCTTTCGTTCATGAGTAATTACATTTGAAACATATGTCGTTAGTTAGCGAATCTGTTATAATTAAAACACGCGTTATGTAGTAGTGATACTTAAGTGGATTGTATTTATTTAAGCAAACAGGTACCGACAAGGCGAAGGAGAATGAACGACTGAAAACTTGAGTACAGTGACAGTGTATTGAAGCTGCAGTCTACAGTGTGTACATAGCGCATAGAAACCGTTGTATGTATATAAGAGAAATCTCTCATCGGCTTTAATGCAAGTTACCACAACTATCCCCCTCTTAGTTTTTAGTCGTTTAATCTTTACAAAATTTATGACTTAGTTCTATTAGGGTTGCTTCTTAAATTATAGCTATGTGTTCTAGTGTCATCGTTAGTTACAGAATTTTCCTTTTGCATATTCTCATTATTCTCTACAATTTCAGGCTCTGCGGCAATTTCTTTTTCATTTGAGAATTTTAATTTTTCTGTGTTCTTTAATGTAGTTGGAACGTATCCCTCCTCTTCAAACTCTTCATTAGTTCTATCAACAAATTTTAACATTTGATTGGCATGCCGCTTCCACGTTTTTTTTTTTTCTTCTAACTGAACAGAGTACGTTTGTTTACCAATTTTTTTTACTACTTTCGCTCTCACCCAACAAACGCGCCCAGCGACTGAGTAGTCCTTTGTTAACACTACTTCGTTTAGCTCAAAATCATAATTCTTTTTCCCCTTGTAATAGTGCTGCTGATCTTTCTGTTGTTTCTTTACCTTTTTATCTATTTGTCTTAACTCTATTTTACAAGTCTTCTTCTTGGTATTAATTAGGTCAAATCTATTTCGTAGCTGCCTACCAAACATCAATTCAGCAGGTGACGAACCCGTTGTGATGTGCTTTGTATTGCGGTAGTCAAAAAATATCGTGCTAATGCTTCATTGAATCGTACGCAACTTTTTCCAAACAAAATTCTCCTTAGCGCATTTTTTATACTTTTCACCATATTTTCCGCCTGTCCATTGGTAGTCGGATAGCCTACAGGGGTTGTGACATGCTTAATACCATTATTTGTTAAAAAATCTTGAAATTCTCTGGACACAAACGCTGTGCCGTTATCCGAAACAACCGTTCGTGGAAGTCCGAAACGAGCAAAAATATCTCGCAATTTTGTTATTGTGTTGCTACTAGTTGTGTTTGTGCCCATATCTACAGACTCGACCCACTTGCTGTGACTATCCACCACTACCAAACACCAACGACTCATCATTGGCCCAAAAAGTCAATATTGATTCTATCCCAGGGTTTTTCTGGCCAGTCCCAGGGAATCAACTATTGCTTCGGCGGGTTTGAACGTGTCATTAGGCAACTGGTGCAAGATTTAATTTCTTTTTCAATGTCGACAGTTTGGCGAGCACACCAACAACACTCTCTGGCTATTGACTTGGTTTTACTTATACCCATGTGAGAACTATGCAAATACTTTACTATTTTACTTTGTAGCGAATGAGGAACTATAATTCTATAACCCCAATACAAACATCCATTTTCCTCTGAGAGCTCGAACCTACGAAGGAAATATGGATTTAACTCTACCTCACTGCATTTATTTGGCCATTGCGAATTGATGTATTCTTTAACTCTTTTTAAGATTGGATCCGACATAGTCTCTTTCTGGATGATGTTAAAGTCTAATACCGGAATACCCCGTTCAGAGACATAATTCATGTAAACACCGTTTTGCATTTCTTGCAACATAAAATTTTCGCAAACAGTTTCACTAGGGTACCTTGAAAAGAAATCAGCAACGTTTTCCTCAGATTTAACACAACTAATATTAAAATCGTATGCTGACAATGTCAGCGCTATCCTTTGCAACCTATTGGCCGCAGTCTGCGGAATACTGCGGAATTGGCCCCAAAATATAGTGTAAGGGTTTATTATCCGTCACCAGATCGAAGGATCTACCGTACAAATAATGGTGAAATTTTTTCACCCCAAACAAAATTGCTGCCGCTTCCTTATCCAACTGCGAATACTTCTGTTCAGCGTTTGACAACTTCCTAGAAGCATATTCGATCGGCCGTTCAATTCCACTAGGATGGATTTGCGACAAAACTGCTCCTAATCCAATCGGGCTTGCATCGACGGTTAGCCTTGTCTTCAATTTCGGACTAAAATGACCTAAGCACCTGTCGGACTTTAAGGCTTCCTTAAGCGCACTAATCGATTTTGAGCATTCTGTTGTCCAAATAAACTTTTTGTTATTTTTAAGCAGCTCGTACAATGGGCTAGCTACAGCTGACATATTAGGGATAAATTTCCTATAGAAGTTTACTACTCCCAAAAACGCTTGGATTTCTTTGACGTTGGACGGATTGCCCATACCGTCAATAGCCCTAACCTTTTCAGGGTTCGTGTGTAAACCATTTTGGTCGATAATATGGCCCAAATAACACAATGAAGAATTTAAAAATGAACATTTGTCTTTTGCCAGCTTGAAACCCGACTCCTGCAAAATAGTTAACACCTTTTCTAGCCGTTGTAGATGGAGAGTCCTACTAGGGGCGGTGTACAGTAACTACACGACACACCCTTTACCCATTCAGCGCAGGTATTGTATTGAAAAAACCAACGGAACATCTGTCTGCATCTACATATGTACGGTCTTATGTGTCTAACGCAGTATAATTCCAATAACAAACATTTGCATGCGCATAGTAGGCTATATATGTATGTAATAAAAGATAAAAACTGGTTCTATTGTTTCTCAGAGAATCAGGTGACGTTATGTACGGGTATATAGAAATTATCACGCCACTTGGTACCCAAAAAATATAGATCACTATGGAAAAATGTTTTTCTTTATGTTTTGAGGAGCATTCGCAATTAGACTGCACTAGTGCGCAGAACATTTTTATACTTTATAATAAAGAAACGAGTTGTCTTGCAAAAAATCTGACCAATTCTTTTCATTTAATTTGAAGATACAGTCCACGCCTTATATCATCGAACATTTTTTGGTCATTCGATCCGGATCAGACGCAAACAAATCGGTTTATTTTATTATTACGGGGTTCTTTTTGTAAATATTCTGCAAAACGCATGGTGCTTGGGTTAAATCGCAGTGAACCATTATGCAGAAACTAAAGTCAAAACGGGCACTGCTTAAGGGAGCTATTACGCGCATGTTCACGTTTGTGAACACCAACGGAATCGATCAACCTATTTCAGATTGGGAGTGTCGCTTGGAACGTTTGGAGGAGATTTGGAGGGAATACAAGGACATTGTTCGGGTAATGATCGAGAAGAGCGACGATGGAGAAGAGCTACAATCCGAGATCGAGGCGGATTGGGAAGAGTTCGAAGAGCGGATGCTTAGCTTAAAAAGCAAATTACGTGCCTACATATCTGAAAAGTCACGTGCGACAGGAGCTGCATCAGCTATATTCGAATCAACTCGTCAAGATGCTGCAATGACGACTGTCTTATCATCACAGACTGACATTCTACAAAATTTGGCAAAACACGTGTCTAGTGCCAATATGAGTTTTTTACCGAAAATAAAAATAAAAGCATTTGCTGGTCAACTTACTGAGTGGAAATCATTTCATGACTCTTTCGTCAGCGCAGTACACAATAACACAACATATACTGCTTGCCAAAAGTTCCAGCTGCTAAAGGGCTATCTAGCTGAATCAGCATATGAGTTAATTGGGCACATTCCGGAAACAAACGATAATTACTCAGAAGCTTGGAACAAGCTATGCTCACGGTACAACAAATTAGGTGTTATTGCTAATGCACATATTACCAAATTCATAAATATATCAGCTATTAACAGTCAATCATCGATTAACTTGCGCAAATTATACGACGGCGCAGATGAGGTTTTGCGCGGATTACGTGTACTAGGAAATGATGCAGAAAAGCGTGATATCTGGCTAATACACATTTTGTTGTCCAAGTTGGATCCAGTTACAACTAAGGAATGGACTAAGTTCAATAAATCTAACATCGATTTTCCTACATTTAATGAATTTTTGAGCTTTTTAGACACCACATGTCTTGCTTTGGAGTCTGCGGCGTTGACAACAACATCACCATCACATCAGCGCATAGTTTCAGTAAAGTCTCACCAAACAACAGTAAACAATCAAACTGTCTGTGTGAGGTGCAATGATGCTCACGAGCTGCCTCAGTGCAGTGCATTCATAGAATTGGCTGTCAAAGAACGACGAGATTTTGTGGCTAGCAAACGTATTTGTTTCAATTGCTTAAGAGTAGGGCATATATCAGCCAATTGTCGCTCTAAATACTCTTGCCGCGTTTGCCGTAAACGACATCACAGTCTACTTCATGAAGAAACCACTGAGGTATCGCCAGATCGACAGGATGATAACAAGGCGGTGAACGTAAACTTCAACGCATTGCCAGAGATTAATACACTTCTGCCCACAGCAGTATGCAAGGTTACTGATTGTTATGGTATACAACAACAGTGTCGCATGTTATTGGATAGCGGCTCAGAAAAAACAATAATATCCGAGAAGTGCGTGCAGCGTTTGGGACTACGCCGTCAGCATTCAAGAATACCAATACATGGTTTAAACAATGCATCCACGGGTGTTTCTCATGGTTGGGTCTCCCTTTGCATAACCGCCAGGACGGGTGGCGAATCATTCAACGCCGAGGCTCTGATTATGCCAACCATTTCTTCATCCATTCCCGTACATAATCTTCAGAAAGAGCAGTACTCATCATTTTTATCACTTGATCTTGCCGATCCAACATTTTATATTTCGTCGCCGGTTGACATTCTCTTGGGAAACGAAAAATTCTTCGAGGTATTAACAGGTGAGAAAATCAGCGGAAAAAACCAGCGTTTGAACGCATTTTCAACAACACTCGGATGGATTGTGGGTGGTGATTTAACTCGCGTGAATGAGAGAAGCGTGGGCGTGATGTTTAACAGTGTCGACATTGATAGGACACTCACACAGTTTTGGGAAACGGAGGAAGTCCCATGTTCACTATTGTACACCGAAGACGAGGAAAAAGCCGAGAAATCATTCCGACAAACATATACGAGGGATGATGATGGTAAGTTTAGCGTCGAACTACCATTCAAGTCACAATCGATCGACTTCGGTAAGTCCGCCGAACACGCACTAAAACGATTCTACGCAACAGAACGCAGACTTGCAGGCAATTCCGAATTGCAACAACAATATTGTAATTTTATGGCAGATTATCTTTCGATGCAACATATGGAGCTAGTGCCAGCAGCTGAAATCGAAAAGCCATCGACCGAATGTTGCTACTTACCTCATCACCCTGTGATTAAAGACACAAGCACAACAACCCGTCTTCGCGTAGTGTTTGATGGTTCTGCACACAGTGGCAATTATTCGTCGCTAAATGAAGCTTTGCTTCCTGGTCCATCACTTTTGCTAGAAATATTTTCAATAATTTTAAGATTTCGTAGGCATCGATTTATTATGTCGGGTGACGTAGAGAAAATGTACCGTATGATTTGGGTGCATGACTACCACCGAGATTTTCAACGGATTTTGTGGCGTAGTTCCCCTAATCAGCCAGTTGAGCATTACAGATTGAAGACAGTAACGTATGGTACAGCATGCGCTCCCTACTTGGCTGTAAGGGTTTTAAATGAACTGGCCCACACATCCAGCAGCACATACCCTTTGGGATCACAAGTAATTTCCAAGGATTTTTATATGGACGACGTGATGACTGGAGCAGAAACTGTAGAAGATCTTCTTAAAATACATAGTGAGCTCGTAGCGCTACTGAAAAGTGCCGGAATGAACCTACGAAAGTGGAGTAGTAATTGTGTTGAATTGTTGCAACAGCTTCCAGAAAATATGTGCGAAATGTCTGCAGTATCCTTTGAACCCACGAAATGCTTAAAGCTCCTTGGAATGAAATGGAGCCCAGCAACTGATGCATTTGAGTTCTGCATATCACCTTCAACTACAGTTACGGTAACAAAAAAATCAATATTGTCGGATGCTGCTCGCATATTCGATCCACTGGGTTTGCTAACACCCACAACGGTTCTAATTAAAATCCTTTTTCAAGAATTGTGGTTAATAAAGTCGGAATGGACAGATGAAGTGCCTGAGGAAATAGCTACACGTTGGAAAAATCTAAGAAGTACCCTTGAAATGCTTAATACATTACAAATTCCAAGAAGAGTACTTTTTAAACTTGGCCATAACGAACTCCACGGGTTTTGCGACGCCTCACAGAACGCTTACGCAGCGGTGGTGTATTGCCGATCAGAGTATGAAGGTAAAAGGTACACTCATCTCGTTGCTGCCAAAAGCCGTGTAGCTCCGCTTAAGATGGTGTCACTACCACGCCTCGAGCTGTGTGGCGCAGTACTGCTTTGCCGACTGATGAACCAAGTTATGCAGGCATTGGAATTCGATAACTCTAACGTTTATATGTGGACGGACTCCTTCATTGTTCTACATTGGCTGTCAGCGTTGCCAAGGCGGTGGTCAGTGTACGTGGCAAACAGAACTTCGGAAATTTTAACATCGTACACTCGCTCGCAGTGGAACCATGTTCGGTCCGCAGATAATCCAGCTGATCCTGGTTCGCGAGGGGTGTTGCCACTCGAGCTAAAATCTCTAACCATTTGGTGGAACGGCCCAAGTTGGCTCGCTGAGGCAAGGGAGTTATGGCCACAAACGAAATCGCTGTTGCACATATCTCAAGAGAACTTAGAAGAACGTAAGAATCACATTCCATCTATTACTAAAGTTTTTCTTATTTCAACAGACCAACATGTCGTCCTTGGCTCATTACTACAACATATATCTATGTGGTCTCGGTTAGTGCGTGCCACAGCTTATTGCTTAAGATTTATCGGTTGTTTGCGAAAACAAACATACGGGTTATTTTTGTCTTCATGTGAACAACAGAATGCTATAAACCTTATAATTTGTACTGTACAGAAGGAGTTGTTCGCAGATGAAATTTTCGCGTTGAAAGAACATAAAGCAGTCGCAAATAAGAGTAAACTGTCTAGCCTCGTACCATTTATAGACAAAGATGGAGTACTAAGAGTGGGTGGCCGCATAGAAAACTCATCAGCAACCTTCAACATCAAACATCCAGTAATACTATCAGCGAAGCATATCGTCACTGAAATGATTATCAAATATATACATATTGCGAATCTCCACGTCGGCGTTAATCAGCTGATTTTTATAATAAGGCAGCAGTATTGGATTTTGGGTGCACGCAACATTGCACGACGAGTTGTCCACGACTGCATTACTTGCTTTAAGTTACGCAAATCGACACAACAACAAATGATGGCCGATTTACCTATCGAAAGAGTGCGATTTCAGCGCGCATTCAGTAAGGTGGGCTGTGATTATGCAGGTCCCTTTCTATTAAAAGTAGAGGTTGGCAGAGTCCCACGAAAGGTGAAGGGCTATATTTCGCTGTTCGTATGCTTCATTACGAAGGCAATTCACTTGGAGTTGGTGGGCGACTTGACGACCCAATCATATATCGGCGCGTTAGATCGGTTCATATCGCGCCGTGGTAAACCAGTAGAGGTATGGTCAGACAACGCGACTAACTTTGTGGGGACTAAGCGGATTCTCAACGAAATGCAAAACATAGTAAGAAAGCAACACAACACCTCTGAGACAGCTGATTTCTTTGCACAGAATAACATTGTCTGGCGCTTCATACCACCTTCATCTCCCCATTTCGGTGGGCTCTGGGAAAGTGGAGTCAAATCAGTCAAAACACATTTAAAGCGCGTTATTGGTGAAACCGCTTTAACTTATGAACGATTTTATACATTGCTCACTAGAATTGAGGCCCTCCTTAACTCCAGGCCATTATGCCCCAGTAACGATGGTGAGATCGATGCACTGACCCCAGGTCATTTTTTAATTGGTCAACCATTTACGGCTAGGACTGAGCGATATGTTGACCCTAATATAAATATAAGCCCATTGAAGCAGTGGGACAAAGTTAAACATATGGCGCAGGGATTTTGGAAGAGGTGGCACTCTGAATACCTCACTAGTTTACAACAAAGACAAAAATGGCGAAAAAATGAGCCGAATATTAAGCTCGGTGATATTGTAATTCTTCGGGAACCAAATGCACCACAGTCACATTGGGTACTCGCAAAGGTCATTAAACTACATCCCAGCGAGGACACAAAAGTCAGAGTAGTAACGATACAAACTTCGAAAGGTGAATACATGAGACCCATAACCAAATTAGCTTTGCTGCCAATTTCAGTAGGATCGGAGTCCTCCAGCGGAGGGGAGGATGTACAGTAACTACACGACACACCCTTTACCCATTCAGCGCAGGTATTGTATTGAAAAAACCAACGGAACATCTGTCTGCATCTACATATGTACGGTCTTATGTGTCTAACGCAGTATAATTCCAATAACAAACATTTGCATGCGCATAGTAGGCTATATATGTATGTAATAAAAGATAAAAACTGGTTCTATTGTTTCTCAGAGAATCAGGTGACGTTATGTACGGGTATATAGAAATTATCACGCCACTTGGTACCCAAAAAATATAGATCACTATGGAAAAATGTTTTTCTTTATGTTTTGAGGAGCATTCGCAATTAGACTGCACTAGTGCGCAGAACATTTTTATACTTTATAATAAAGAAACGAGTTGTCTTGCAAAAAATCTGACCAATTCTTTTCATTTAATTTGAAGATACAGTCCACGCCTTATATCATCGAACAGGCGGTAATCAATATATCATCTAAAAATACCTCTACACCTTCTAGCCCTGGTAAAAGGGTTTCCATAATTCTTTGGAACAACGCTGGTGCTGATGCAAGTCCATATATTAATCGCTTATATTGGTATAACCCCTTACTAGTGGAAATTGTTGTCAACGGGCTCGCAGATGGCTTCAGCTCTATTTGTTGGTAAGCCATGGACAAGTCAAGCTTTGTGAATTCTTTTCCCCCATGCAACTTTGAAAACAAATCCTCGATTCGGGGTAGAGGGTATTTTTCAACCTTAAAGTAGGGGTTGTGGGTGACCTTAAAATCGCCACAAATCCTTACATCGCCTGACTTTTTCAACACTGGCACAATAGGAGTGCCCCATTCACAATACTCTACAGGTTCTAACACATCAAGCTTAACCAGCTTTGCGATTTCCCTGTCCACTTTTTCCCTTATTGCTATAGGGACGGGGCGAGGTTTACAAAACTTAGGAGTTGCACTTTTTTCTAGTACAAGCTCTACCTGTTGTTTTTTGACACACCCTAATGTGCCATCGAACAAGGAGTCAAACTTTTTGAATACATAATCGGCAATATTGTTCTGTTTGGATAAAAAGTTAACGTTTTGAATACTTATGCCGAACTGATTCACAAAATTTCTTCCCAACAAGGGCGGGCCACCATTCTCAATAACAACAACTGGTAGCCACTTACACGAGCCATTAAATTTCACCAGCATATCACATACTCCCTTAGGAACAATCCGCGTACCATTATACGATTTAAAAATTATATTTGTCTTTTTAAGTTCTGCGGCATTAAAATATTTACGAAAAGTTGCGAAAGAAATCACGCTATATTCTGACCCAGTGTCCAATTGCATGTTTAAGCGAACATTATTTAAAAGCAAATCAAAACAAATTGGCCCCTGCTTATTGCATGATATATTAAAGAGAGGTAACTCTTCTTCCGACTCTGTCAAAAAATTTATTGTGCCTGCTTTGCACATTTTCTTAATATGCCCTCTTCGCTGACATTTATGACACTTGTAACTTTTAAACTTACACACACTAGCGCTATGGCCCACGCTCCCACACACACTGCACTGATGGTCATTGTTCTGCCGCCTCCGCTGCTGCTGACTTCGAGCGCCACTGCGTTTTACGTTGTCGCTGTCTTCTTTTTGCTGCTTTTTCGAGTCTTCACTTCTCCGCCTGACCTTTATTTGACTTTGGTTATAATGTAGCTGCTCACTGCTGTCTTCAACTTCCCTTTTGACCTCATACTGCTGCCGAATATAATGTGATGTCGCTAACGCATTGCCTTTTCCAATGTGAGGGTGGTTTCATTTTCTACGATTATTTTGTCTTTTGCTGGGCCAGCCTCCAAGCCCATAATGAATTTATCGCGAATCGCCATATCAAAGTGTGGGCCGAAAGAACATCCTACCGCTAATGATCGAACTCTTGCCGCCCAGTAGTTTATTGATTCAGTTGCCGTTTTATTGGCCTGATAAAACTTAAATCGCTCTGGAAATTCGGACGCGGCTGGTTTAAAATGAGCCGACATAGCTAGGATACACTGTTCATACGTAGTTGCTGCACCATCAAGACTATGTGGATTCAGCAGATTTTTTAGAAGCACGTAAGTTTTTTCCGACAGGGCATTCAGGAAAATTGCTTTTCTCTGCTTCCCCTCTTCAATATTGTTAGCAATGAAAAATTGGTCAAGTTGACTATGGAAAACATTCCATATATTTTCTTTAAAATCAAATTTCGGTACACTTCCAAATATCGACATCGCCCGTTTTGTATCGTCGCCAGATGTTAAAATTAAAACACGCGTTATGTAGTAGTGATACTTAAGTGGATTGTATTTATTTAAGCAAACAGGTACCGACAAGGCGAAGGAGAATGAACGACTGAAAACTTGAGTACAGTGACAGTGCATTGAAGCTGCAGTCTACAGTGTGTACATAGCGCATAGAAACCGTTGTATGTATATAAGAGAAATCTCTCATCGGCTTTAATGCAAGTTACCACAGAATCAAATCATAATCTTTGTAAATATTTTCTACCACATCACTGCGTTTTAAAGGAAAGTACTACCACTGAACTTCGGGTAGTATTTGATGGCTCGGCAGCCACGTGAACAGGGTATTCGCTCAACGATGTGCTCATGACAGGGCCTATCATCCAACCCAAACTCTTTAACACATTATTGCGATTTCGAACATTGCCGGTCGCCTTGACAGGCGATATCTGCAAAATGTATAGATGCGTTCGGGTGGCAGAGTCTGATTCCTACTTGCAGTGCATTTTATGGCACGATACTCCACGACATCCCATTCAAATTTTCAAACTTGATACAGTTACGTATGGTACTCGCCAAGCTGCATTTTTGTCGGTGCGATCAATGCATCAATTAGCGTTTGACGAACAGCATTCATTTCCTGTTGGTTCTAAAATATTGAAGAGAGACTTTTATGTCGACGATCTTATTACCGGAGGAGATTCTGTTCAAGAAGTTCGACAGATCATGAATGAAATAACTGAAATGTTGGCTATGGGCCAGTTTAAGCTGCGTAAGTGCTCCAATAACTCTAATCTTCTTCGCGACATACCACCCGAAGACACCGAAATTTCAAGGGGCTGTGTAGCGCAACCTTTTAGGTTGCCAGCGCAATATATAGCTTCTCCAAACCCAATTGTCAACCTCACCTATCCGCGGCGAATCCTGTTTCACTAACAGACGAGGCTCTGGCGACCCCAAGCTCCTCATGGAACTTGGGGGTAGGGAGGGAGGGAATGGCCTGAAGGTTTAATGTGGCCACATAAAACGTTCCCGAGATGGTCGGGCTAGCACCTTAATGATGCTATGGTACCGGAGCGTACCGGATTTGTATCCGGCAAAGAAACATCACATCGATAACACTCCCCAAAGCCTTCGGCAAGCAACCTTATCGCTACAACAACAACAACAACAAAAAGACACCGAAACTCTCTTAAGCTTCCATGATGGAACTAACATCACTAAAACACTTGGTCTTACTTGGGATCCTGCCTCCGATCGCCTGCTGTTCACATTTACACCACAAATACAGCAAAGAGAAACTGCAAGCGATCGGTGTTATCAACAATCGCTCGTTTTTACGACCCATTGGGTTTAACTGGTCCGATAATTTCAAGGGCAAAGATTTTCCTTCAGCATCTGTGGATAGAACGACTCAACTGGGACGAAAGCTTGCCCTCATCGTTGGACTCATCGTGGAATAGTTTGTATGTAGACCTCGTAAGCATACCTAAACTTTGTTTTCCTAGACTATCTATCTTTACAAAGGGAGCAGTTGAGGTTCATGGTTTCAGCGACGCAAGCATAGAGGCCTACGGAGCCTGTGTATACGTAGAATCTGGCAACGAAAAGGGGAAGCAGGTACATTTAGTTTGCTCGAAATCGCGTGTATCACCTCTCAAAACTCTCACAGTACCGAAACTAGATATGTATGGCGCAGCATTGTTATCGCAACTAATGCACGATATAGCTGAAATGAATGTTTATAATTGCCCTATTTATTGTTAGTCGGATTCCGCAGTTGTATTAGCCTGGATCCGCGACGAACCATCTGGATTTCAAGTTTTTACATCCAACCGTATAGCACAAATACAAGAGCTGAAGGCAAAAATGGAGTGGAATTACGTGCCAACTAAGCTAAATCCAGCAGACATTTTATTAAGAGGTGCATCTCCTAGCGAACTAATAGAATCACCAATTTGGGTGCATGGCCCAGAGTTTCTAGCTGATGGTCGAAACAAATCGCCATTAAGTTGTAGTGTAGTAAAGGAGCTCCCTGAACTTCGCAAGAAAGTACTACTGGCCGTCCCTCGGTTATCTGATATAACTTTGGAATGCAAATACAATACTTCGTTTACAAAGCTGCAACACGTTTTCCCTTACATTTACTAATTCGTTCATAGGGCTCGATATCCAGGGTTGACAGTTGACGATATTCGTGGAGGGATAAAACTGCTTTTGCGCACAATTCAAATGACGAATCTTCGTGATGATTACAGTGCTTTGAAAAATGGTGAAGGTGTAACGGCATCGAGCTGCATCGCGTCTCTCTCCCCATTTATCGACGATTATGGTTTACTCCGTGTGGGTGGGCGACTCCAAAAAACAGCTTTGGACTTCAATGCAAAACATCTTATCATATTGCACAGACGCCATCCGGTAACGCATGCACTCATCATGCACTTCCATAGGCGCAATTTACATGCTGGACCTAGTGCGCTGCTGGCTAACATTCGGTTGCAATACTGGCCAATCGGATGTCAAACAACCGTCTCGAATACTGTTAGTAAATGCATAATCTGCTTTCGAGCTAAACCGTATATAGCTGAACACATCATGGCGGACCTCCCTCATGATCGAGTTAATACATCGTATGCATTCATGGTCACAGGCGTTGACTTTTGTGGACCATTCTTCTACAAAAACGAAATACGTAACAATTCCCATAAAGTGTTACATTTGTATCTTCATATGCTTCGCTACCAAGGCTGTTCATTTGGAGCTAGTTATGGATCTCTCTACGAAGGCTTTTCTAAAATTCTCTCAAACGCTTCATTATCACTCGACGTTGTCCTGCCAGAATATGGTCAGACAACGCTACCAACTTCGTCGGCGCAAAGAATGAGCTTGCTGAATTGAGGCGGCTTTTTCTTAACGATGATCATGCGAAGGCAGTTTAGACAATTCTATCGATTGGCGATTCATTCCTCCACGCGCTCTCCTCACTTTGGAGGATTGTGGTAGGCAGCAGTAAAAACGGCAAAACATCATCTCTATCGAACAGCCGCAAATTCTTTGTTAAACTTTGATGAGCTGCGCACGCTCGTATGCCACATTGCGGCAATCATTAACTCTAGACCTTTGTTTTCACTTTCAGAGCATCCCGATTATCTGCACGTTTTGACACCTGCGCACTTCATAGGAACGGCTCCTCTCGCCTTGTTTGACGAGCCTAACCTCACCGCTCTTAAATTTAATCGCTTAGATCAATGGCAGCGAATGTCATACTACCAGCAAATATTTTGGGCCCGATGGCGTGAAGAGTATTTAACTTTGCTACAACAGCGGTCAAAATGGCGTAAACAAAAATCTGGTCCATCTATCAACGACGTCGTTTTAGTGAAAGACGAAAATTTGCCACCACTAAAGTGGCCACTAGCAAGAGTCGTTATCAGCGGAATCTGCAGAACGTGCTGCAGCGATTACTTGGCGACCACGACCTTTGCCCTGCGCGGCACCCTCAATAATTCCAGGCAAATCGAGCAACTGTATATTGGCACCTTTATATTCAATGACTCCAGGTATACAAGTAAGCGTTGTGAATTCATAATTGGCCGCCTCCGATTCAGTTTTGTTTAAAGTGGAGAGCAATCTAAATTTACCCATTCAAGGAAAACAAATTAAGGCTACGCGCGCATCGCCACTTTTTAACAGATCGAAAACCATCACCTTTCTCTCCCTTTTTGGCAGGTTCCAGCAAATGAGAACGATACTTAGCAAGCTTTGCTTTCGGTGGCTTTGTTCTTTTACGTGCGTGCGATTTCTTTTTCAATTTCCGAAGTCTTCTCCAGGATACCCATCTTTACTGCCTTCTTTTTCTATATTTTCCTTGTATTTATTGTACACATATTTAGTCTTTAACTACAAAAAATCCATTAGTGACATTGGACAACAGAAATACCGAAAAAACATTAAAGCAAATATTGGTAAAAAAACTGCTTATGTTGCGAATTGCGCCCATATCAGCAACAGCAGAGAAAAAAACAATATTGTGGTGAAGGCCGTCGAATGCTGTGATTCTTTCTGATCTTCCTACCAATTGCAAAAACCTATAATTTCAATGCCAATCATAATGCAATGTATATACAGTTCACAGGATAAAAGAAGAAACGATTTTTTAAAACAAGTTATGAGCTTGGATGAATATTAAGGATATCTCGTGCGCTTACCAGCAGCTAAGACGAGCGCTCAAATGAATTTTCTGGCCCGAAGCGATAGCTTATACTCGAACTCAAGGCGTACCATCAGCATCAGTACCGCCACACCAATCCACCATAGTAATTACGCATATCGCCAAGTCGAGAGCTCAAGCACTCCACGCACATCACACCACCAAACAACAGTCTAATCTGTCGCATACACAGTCGGTGATGTATACACGCGATTGGCGTTCAGCGTTACGTACACCACCAACTTATCGAATAGGAAATCGAACATTACGTTTCAATTATCATTTCGCGCTACTTGCGTGCTATGTAATTCTGTAATGCTTTCTATTTGTTTATGTGCGCACAGGTTCAAAATCTTCCTCAGATATAGCATGGTTTAAAAGTTATAGCAGTTCAACACGATTTAAGTAGTGGGTTCGGCACGTTTGGGAACGGCACAGGGTTGGGGTCGCTGCTTAAGCATGTATATGTAGCGATGCAGAAATATGCATGGTTAAGTGATTGGGCGTTTGTGTCTAATTGGGTGAACGTAAGACCATAATAGCCACTTGGATCACTAGTTGGGGTTTGAATTAGAGCTGAATTGGTAGCAGCAGCAATTGCTAATGTACGTGAGGCTAACGAATTCGTACTAACAGAAGAACTATTAGCTGCTGCTGCTGCTGCTGCTGCTGCAGAAGTAGTTGATGTGCCTAAAACTGTTTGTTATGGCTGTTGCTGTTGTGGTTGTTGTTGGCTGTCAACAATTTCTTCCTTTGGTACGAAAGGTGTGAAAGGTGCTGCTGTCGTATCTTTAGTAAGACTGCTGTTGGTCTTAGCGGGGTCAACAATTACTTGAGTATGCGTTGTGTTGTTGCTGACATCGACTTGCACGTTTCTCACGGATAGCTTCAGCGCTGGACGCCAATTGGGATCTTTGGTGTTGCTGCTGCGAACGTGACGAAGTTGTAGTTGATGGAACAGCTACAGATTTCATTGGAGTTATCAGAGAGAGCTCTTCGTCATTATTGTCTTGATAGCCTGCAGCGGTATTGTAAGAATTATGCAAATCATCTTGCGGTCTAGTTGTGAGCCTTTCCAATGAGCTTGGAACTTTTGTTAACGTAGGCAATGAACCTCCGAATATAGCCGTATTATTAGGTGATGGTGCTGCTGTAACGGTTGGCATCTGAAACGAAAAAAATAGAATAAAATAAAATAAAATGAAATTATTAAAGCAAATAAAAAAAAAGGCATACTTACCCAGAACACGTTTTTTTTTTCAGACAGGTACATACCTTTGGGAAGGTTATATTCATTCACAATCGGTATGTATTCATATTTTCTTGAATGGATACCATTTTGAATTAACGGCACAAGGTTGCCACACATCGTTCCCTTAAGATAGGGGACACATTGCGTGCGATACAATGGTATCTCAATTCGGATCCGTCGAGCCCGACTGTTGTCACGCGAGCTAAGAAAGATGTCCTAAACACCTTACCAACAGCAAAAAAAAAGGAAATAATAATAACGAAATCCCTCAACGCAAAAAAACTTTTCTACTTAAACGCGACAAACAAGGGAAAAACGAAAATTGTTAGATTGTTAGAAAACATTATCAAAAACTTATGTCGCGTCGGAACTCAGACACGAATTACCGTAAATACGTTCCTGACTTGAACACTAGGTATCATCATGCTACCGAATGGGCAGCACCACACCAGCTGCTTCAGTCAATATGTGGAAGAGCGATCAGCTCGATAGTGTAGGTCACCCCCACCAGGGTTGTGTTGAAGTCAACAAACACACCACAATTTTTGATTCTCACACAACATGGCCAAAATCAACACAAAGAGTGTTCCAGGGCAGCGAATAAGAGACACTTTACATCTGTCGCACATTTATTTGCACGACGTCGCTTAAACGACAATCTCATTCACCAGCTCTGAATTACAAAGAGCCGTGACAACACGCGGGTTTACCGTGATATAGCGTATATACCCGCGTTTCGCCTGCATTAAGCAACCACCAAAAAATATAGTTGGTCTTTTGTCTATGTTCACTAATTTTTATTTTTCACTCTTTTGATTATTTCAATATCAGAATTTTCATTCTGATGAAAATATTTTCAAAATGAAAGATACTTTTAGGCGTATCTCAATAAAATTTTACTAAACCTAACAGTGGTTTCAACCACTACACTTCATTATATCGGCAGAATAACTTAATCAGATTATTCATCCCAAATAAACCCTTTCTCCCGAGTACGTCAAATAAGTTGCGAAAAATATTTATAGGTTCAAATGTGTGGGCTCCAAAGCCGGTGGATTTGGAACCTCACACTCTCCCCTCACCTGCCGCAAGCAGGGTTACTGTTACCAGGCCTGTCCTCGTGATTCTTACCCGATACGTGTGACCATCTACGTTCCGATGGAACGTTCTCTTCCGCGGTTTCGTCCGTACCACCAGTACGTGCTCCGTGATGTCTCGGGGAGGGGTTCGATCCCGGTTTCGGTTGGCCCATGTCTCTGTCGCCTCTGCTGTTGCTTTTTCGAGCCACTTCTCGATTTCAGTGAGTACATCTTCACCCTCGCCTGTGTTCTCGTCGTCGGTGGGCTTATCGCCGGTGTCGCCTTTTGTCGCCGACATTTCGTCACTCGCGTTGAGGCTTAGCACGTCGCAGCTGCTGTCTTTGAGGCTGCCGTTGACCTCGCTGGTCAAACGGCTTGAAATTTCGCTGTCCTTGTTGGTGTCGTTGAGGCTGCCGCTGACCTGGTCAAACGGCTTACTGTTCCGTCGTCGTCGTTGTTGTTCGTTGGTGGTTCCATTATCGCCTCCAAGATCCTCCACTTGATCGGGGGTTCCGTACTCGCGTTGGCGTCGTATATTCGCATTCGGAGGGTGATGTGCCGGTGGTATTCGACAAAACCCCCGGTCCTGTACCTCTTCGTCGGCGTTCTTCTTCGCTGTCCGAGGAAATGGGGATTGGGGTAGGGTCCCGGACCACGGCCCACTCCTCGGGTTCGTATCCGTACTCCTCAGTGCTGTATGTCAGGCTCTGGATCTCGTTACACAAGTTGACAAGTGATTCTACCGAATCGCACTCTGAAACCGTCTCATACCTCGGGCTAAGTATCGGGCCATCCTCGTCGCCCCTGAGATACCCGATCGTCTCCGTGCCCTGACTGTCGGTCTCGCCGTCGTAGGCAACTTCCTACTCTTCTAACGGCACTGGGCCCGTCGTATGGTAGCTAATTTCATTTTCGTTGTCGTAGGTAGCTTCTTCTCCTGTTGGCACTTGGCCCGTCGTATGGTGATTGTGCTGGTCGCCGTAGCCTTCTCCTTCTTCTGTTGGCACTTGGCCCGTCGTATGGTGGTTATGCTGGCTTAGGTCCCGCGGGTACGGAGTGAACCGTCCTTAGCACTCTCTGCGGTGTAGCTTGTGCTGTCGCTCTTATCCATGTTTAGAAACTTTTGATATATTTCCTCGCGGATCGTCTAACCGTACTATTCCCGGCAGTGCTCATCATGATTTTCTGTATCTGGTGTTTTGTTGTTGCAGGATATTTGAATCTCTTTATTTGCTTTGGTTTTCGCTGTTTGTGTAGTCCTGCTGCTGCGGAATGATGATGTATCAATATCTATATATAAATACGCTAACAAAATTTCCATACAATCAATTGACAGGCTGTTTCGCATACTTAGCATACGTAAAATCATATAAAAGTTATATGATTCGATTCGTATTGATCAGCCGCAGTGCATAGGCCTATTTTTGTTAACAAATATTACTCTATTTGCTTATAATTAATAGAAAATTTTTTGTAAATTCGAAAATCTGTGCAACTATCGAAATTGCCATATGTAGGACGCATTATGTTCACAAACCCCCTGAGTAAATAGCTCCAAGTTCTCAATTGTTGCGTTGCTCAAATGTTTCATCTCTACATATGTATATATTTGTATACGCCAAACGGTGAGAGAACTATTACCTATATTGGTTTGTACCAAAATCCTTAAAAAAATGCTCTAAAATAATTGTTAGCGCACAAAAAAACTTTAAAAAGAAGTAATAACTTAACCGGCCATTTTTTTGGACAAATTTTACTTACACGTAAAAGCATAGGTCTTTATTTAACAGATTCTTTGTTTTTCATTTTAGGTGCTTTAAAAAAAATGAAATCAGAAATAATGAGTCAACTTTTGTTCAAACTCACTAAATTTATTTATTTATAACAATTAATTGCAAATTTGGCCCAAATGTTTTTTGCATTTCAAGATTTTATGCTCATTTTAGATATAGCACGTCTTATAGTGAACAAAAATAAATAAATTTGCTACAAAGATATTACATTAAAATTTGTATATTGTCTTTTATGTTAATTTATTTTGATATTTCTTATTTTATTTTATTATATTATCTTTTATTTCAACTTAGTTTATTATTATTTAAATGCAACTTGATTGAATCGGAAAATTTCACGTTGTATATTAAACGAAAAAAAACGACCCAAAAACGTTTTCGATTTTAGGTCGAAATATTGCATAGGCAGTATATTACCCACTATATTTATTATTAGGCTAACTTTGTTTGATTATATGCCCATTAATCGGGTACTTAGATCCCATAACCCTAATTTGTTTATGTCGCTTAAAATTATGAAATCAATTTTATTTTAGTAAATATGTTTGCGTGAATAATTTCAATGTTTTTGTTTCTTTTCCTTTTTTTCTAATTTATTCTGCTTTTTTATATCTTAGTATTATATCGTTCACAGACGATATTTTATGGTAGATATGGTCATATATATTCATCTCCATTTCATGAATATGAATGTTTACAAATTTAATACAAATTAATTACGTACATAGATCTCAATGGGAAACCCAACATTAAATATACGAATATTAGAATCTTCATATTTCCACAATGATAACATTAAAACCCGGAAAAAGGTCCAAGTGCACTTATTGCGTTTTTATATGGAACTGTTTATTCACATCACTTAATTTTTTCGCACTTTAAGTACTTTATTTTTTTTCTTTCATTTAAATTTTTTTAGTAAACTCTGCCTTCTTTCTCATTACATAATTTTTTTATATTTTTATTTTTTATGAAGTTATCCTCTATTCTATTCGAAATTTTCGTTTTGTTTCACACTTATGTACATACTACATATGTATTTATACAAAATTAAACTCGGTAAAGCGCCAATTGCATACCTAACGGGTGGCGTGAAATAGGCTAAATTCCTTAAGCACATTTCTTCGCTTTTAACTAAAAGTTCGTGTTTTTGAATTACGACACTATTGAAGTAAATGGGCGATATATGTATATGGGAGATATAGGCCTACTGGGGAACCGAGCACACAAAACTAACTTCGGTAGCGCCCCAACAGGGACCTCCCGGGTGGTGTGGAAAAACCTATTTTTCAATTTAATGTCAAGTAATTTCACCTTAATTCTATGTCAATTTCTTTTGATTTTACGTATTTTTTATATTTTTGTTTAAGGCGCTCCATACCAAAAGGTTATAATTACATTTGAAAATTTTGTAGAAAATTTAAGAAAATACAATAAAAATTACAATGTCTGAATGAAAAATTTAAGTAAGTTAGACCAGTTTGCTATATCTCCGCTCACTGCTGAACTATTAACGCATTATTTCACTACCCCCAACACTGGATGCATAGACTGAGTTGAAAAAAATAAGAGTTGGTCGAATTTCGACCACAGGCGATACTAGTACGAATGTAAATTCAATGTTATGCGTATATGCACATTAGGGTTTTTTCAAAAAAAATTTATGTAGGTAAATTTGAAAATTGTAATATTTGAAAAATGTGGTTTTGCGTGTGTGGGCCCCAAAGCCGGTGAATTTGGGCCCTCACCCTCTCCTCACCTGCCGCAATGTGACTTACTGTCACCATTGTAAAATTCAATTTCTCGTAGCGGTCAATGCTTGCGTTCTTTATAGGGTAATCTCTCGCGATCTGGGCCTTGTTCTAAAATGAAATGTTATGCAGAATTCGGTCATCAGGTTATAGCATTGGCTGGCTATGTGGTTGGCGTTGTTTATCGCCGTCTGGATCCCGTTGTTCAGGGTTGGGGCTTGCGCTTGTACTCTGTGCCACCCACTCCGGTCTCCATCTACCACCTGTTGATTGTTGCTTATATCTGCGGGTTCGATTCTGGAACCATTTGCACCTGTATTGGCGAGTGCGAGTGAACCACATATCGCTACCGTGCTGTAATTCGTCTGATCTTCCGTGACCTGGACTGCTTGCGATGTTGACGCGCGTGTCGTTGCCCTTACTACGGCCAGTTGCTCTGTGTGTTCCTCGGTGGATATCTCGGTGCAATGTTGGTTCGGGATTCTACTACATGATACTAATGCTGGTGCGTGTTGTGTTGTTGCTATCGTCGTCGGCCGTCTCGTTGGTTCCCCGATGGGATCTTCGGTGAAGCCCCCATTCGGGGCTTTGCGGGGCGCTTTTGACTTACAAGGCTCGCGGGGTGAACGTATTCTTCTTTCTGTTTCCGGACTTGCTTCTTCTTCTACTGTCACCTGATGGTATGCTTTTAGCTCGCTTATATGTGCCGTTCTCCTTTTGCTGTTATGAACCTTGTCTAGATCGACGATTACGGGCGATACGAAGTCCGTTTCACGATGAGGCCCACTGTATCTTGGTGCTAACTTTGCTGCGAAGTTGTCCACTGCCTTGGACAGCTGATGCTCTTTTACTAGTACCAAGTCGCCCACCGCCGGTTGCCACTGTCTCCTACGTAAATTATAATGCCTTGCCTGCTCCGCTGATGCTTGCTGTTGTCTACGACGTGCCATCTGATATACCTCTTTCATTTTCGCCATCTTTTCACTGAGAGCCACCTTCTCCTCGCCTGTGCCAAATGTTTTCTCATCGTAGAGAGCGTTGGGGATCCTGGGTTCCCTACCCTGTACCACGAATGCTGGACTGTAGCTTGTTGACTCGCATACGCTCGTATTCAGTGGTAGTGTCGTCTCTGGAAGCAACTCATCCCATGTCTTATGCTCCTTCCTAGTGCGCTTTCATCCTCCTAATGTTGCGATTCGCTCTCTCCGTCGGGTTCTCTTGCGGTGTGTACGGTGCCGTTAGCTGGTGCTTTATGCCAGCCTCTTGTAAAAATTTCTTAAAATACCTGCTCATGGACTGTGCTCCATTGTCTGCTATTAATACTTTTGGTGCGCCAAATTGTGCCAAAAACCTTTCGCTCATTCCTCTGAACAGATTCTCCAGATTCTCCGTCGTTGCTTTCCGTATTGCTATGACCTCTACTCATTTCGAGAATCGATCCACGAAAACTAATGCCATTGTATTGCCATGCTTCGAACGAGGGTTCAACGAAATCTGCACAAACGGTAGCAAAATGTTCATCTGAAATCTGCGTGAGCATCTTACCTGCAGCTTGTTGCTGACTGGGTTTGTAGGCATGCGTGGCACTGTTGCACGTACTTCCCTGAACATCCCAGGCCAGTAATACCGCATCATTGCACGCGCGATGGATTTTCGTATCCCTATGTGCCCTGCGCTTGGTGTGTCGTGAATCTCGTTAAGCAATCTTCGCCCCTCCGATGGCGGCACGCATAACTTCCATGGTACGGCATCCTCACCATACATTCGACTTCCAATTCGTCTGTATAGTCTTCCTTCCTCTACGACGTATTCGGGAAATTTCTCTGGTGCCCTGGTTACTTCAGCCATCTTTGACGTGTACCACTTGGAACCCAAACTCTCTTCATGTGTCGTAAGGCTACCCAGCTGTTCGTCCAGTGGATGCCTCGACAGTGCATCTACGACCACGTTCATCTTACCCTTCCTATACTGTACGTCAAACGAATACTGCTGTAACTCGAGGGCCCATCTAGCGCTCCGGCTTGACGGACTTTCGATCGCGTTCAAGCATTTCACAGCCAGGTGATCGGTGATCACCGTGGAATTGTACCCTCTAAATACGGTCTCATTTTCCTTATTGCTCACACGATTGCTTAACATTCCTTCTCAGTTGGTGAGTAGTTCATCTCGGCTTTATTCAACCGGCGGATAGCATACGCTATCACTCGCTCCTCGTCATCCAACCCTTGTGTGAGAACTGCTGCGACACCATAATCGCTCGCGTCCGTCTGTAATCGAAATATTTTAGTAAAATCTGGGCAAGTTAGTACCGGTGCTTGTATTAGTGCAATCTTCAACGCTTCGAATGCCGCCTGCTGTTCTTCGAACAATTTCCACCTACTTCCCTTCTTCAACATTGACGTCAGTGTGTGCGCAACTTGTGAAAAGTCGGGTACAAACCTCCGGTACCATGAAACTATCCCCAGAAATCGCCTTAACTCTCGTATGTTGTGTAGTGGCGTCCTTGATAGCTGACAACGTGGCTTAGATATTTCAAACTTTTCAAAAAAAACTCACATTTCTCTGGGTTGATCTTCAGATTCGCCCTCCGTAGTCTCCGAAATACTTCTCCTAGGTGCCTTATGTGCTCTTCCAAGGTTGTGCTGGTGATGATGATATCATCCAGGTAGGCAAACGCATTTGGTTCAAACTCTGGGCCAATAACACGGTCGAGTGCTCGCGGAGCGGAATGTAGACCGAACGGCATCACTTTCCATTGATACAACCCTCGGCCGGGCACGGTGAATGCTGTATACTTCTTGCTATCTTCTTCCATTGGGATTTGCCAATAACCGTCTTTGAGTTCCAGACTGCTGATAAAACGCGCGCTACGTAGTCTATTCAAGATATTTTGTATTCTTGGGAGTGGGTACGCATCTGGCACTGAGCGAGCGTTGAGCTGCCGTTAGTCAACGCAGAGTCTCCATTTGCCGTTCTTCTTCCGGGCTAGAACTATTGGTGCACGGTGTGGGCTGTGAGATGGTTTGATGCACCCTTTCTTTATCAGCTCGTCTATCTCCTTGTTGAGGATCTCCTGCATCTTTGTTTTCTTAGAGAAATACCGCTGTGTGATTGGACGGTCATTTCGCATCACTATCTTATGCGTGGCAACGTTGGATACTCCTGTAATCTCTTCGATCGCCCATCACCACTCGTGTCTGTATCTTCTTGAACCTCCGTGCGTCTATTATCGCCGCTGTCTTCTCCTTATGAAACTTCGTGTCGATCCCATATCTACTGACGCAATGGCTTCTTTTCCATCCAGGGATACTGCAGCCAAGATTCGCCCTTGGGTCTGCCTAAATGTGCTTACTGAGTACGAGGTTGGGTTTGTTGAGACGCCACCCCTCGATACCAATGGGGTCTCTGCCCGTTTCCCTGCTGTCCACGACAGCAGTCACGCGTTAGTATACTTACTCGGCCACACTGCCAGCAGAAATATCTTCGTTCGTTGCGACACCCATATGCGTAGTATCCGCTTTCTCCGCATCGCCTGCATGCGTTCCGTGGATCGATGGGCCCTTGATGTGGTATCGTCGCATGCTCTGACGTGCTCGCTTGTCGTTGTGCCTCCGGTCTCCGATCTCCTTGTCTCTCATCTTCGTGCATATAGTGATAATGCTAGGCTGGCCGTCGCGGCACAAAAGGTTTCGCCGCTGGCCTCAGCGGTTCTTTCTCCGGTATGATGTTCTCGTAGTCTTCGGCCATGCTTACCAGTTCCTTTAGGCTGGTAAACGCGCTCCGTTTGATGTAAAGCTGGTACTCTCGTCGACAATTTCTGTAAATCCGGTTCAGCTTCTGCTCGTCGTTGTAGTCGGCGTGACGCATGAGTGCCTGTAACGATAAAATGTGATCTTTAAACTGCTCACCTCCTCATTGCACACGCTGCCGGATCTCCTCATCTAGCTGCTCGAAATACCCCGAGCTCAGGAAATACTTTTGAAAGTCGTTCTTGAAAGCTTAACACTCTTGCCACTGCCTGTTGTTGTTCCGGTACCACACCAAGGGCTTGTCCTTCAGCAACTCAGGTAACGCTCGTGGGATGGCATCGCGAGCAACTTCGTAACTGTCGGCTAGCTCCTCCATCTGCTCAATGAAACTAAGTGGCTCCTTACCGCCATCGTACTTCAAATCCCACTTACGTATTCGTCCTTTACGTTGGCGTGCGACACCGGCCGGTGCGTGGCGTATATCGGCGTTTGCATACATCCTCTTGGATCCGCCGTCTGATTTACCACTTTTGGTGCGGGCCGATGTCGCCAGGCAATACTAATTCGTTATTGTTTGGTATTGGTGTTGGTGACCGGCTAGGTATGCTGAAGAGCTAGCTCTTCAAAACGTGTATCAAACGCTGAGTCGTTTCCCTGTGCCTGGATAAAGTTCACCAAGAGTTTCTGTAGCTCTTCTACCGTCCCTGTGCTCTCCACTTCAAACTCCATCGTTCGCGTCTACTCTGAATTCCCCTGTGTGATCTTCCTGTGATTTTATCACCTATTATCCTCCGTTTGATTGTACTCCGCTCGTCATTATCCTCGTATTGTTACTTGTTAACCATGTTACTCTATATTCAATGTCCCTGCTCGGGCGCCATTTGTGACGGAATTTTCCTTATGCCGGGATATGCTCAGTCCGTCCAGGATCCCTTTGGGAATAGAGAAGAATCCCTATCGTCTCCTTTTAAAGAGAAATATCCTGTTTGTTGGTTAAACGTTATAAACACTTTATTCAAATAAATTGCAAAGCTACTCTTAAAGTTACGGAAGCCACCGTCGGTTCTACGCCGATGAGGTTGGAAAAACCCCCAACGGAACTACGCTTAAACTAAAATCGCAACCTATTCGTAAATAAAGCGGAGGTGGAGAACCACCACTTCCTCCCAGTCGGTGGAGTTGGTAAAACCCCCACCGAATATAAAACTTAAAGATACCCTGTTGTTCCTGAAGGTTGCGGAGGTGGAAAAACCACCACAATCCCTCTAACGGTGGGGTTGAAAAAACCCCAAAGTTACTAAATTAAAGAACTCGTGAGATGGAAAAATCCCAGCAGTCCCATTCACCGCTAAACAAGGCATTAGCAGGCTACTATACCTAGCTGGCTACTACTCAAATTCGCAAAATGTGTCGCCCTTTTATACTTGTCCACGCGCAGGTGGGCAGTTATCCTGCAACAATAAATCTTACTTATTTTATATATTTACATAAGGTATCCTACGTTTAACGGTATTATTTTACCCATATATTCGATTATTTACTTGCATATAAGTATTTATTTCTAAATTACATATGTAGTAATTGCCCCTGGACTGCCCCTAGCATGCGAATTCATTGGTGCGCATCTCCAGTTAGTTAGCATAGTTACTTTCGATTTCCCTCTGCTGCCTGCTTATTGTGCCTTGTTGTTGTCAACGAGTTGGTTGCCCTTCGTAAGTAACTTGCAAGTGTAATGTTTATGGCTGCCACGCTGTGTTGTTGGTATGCTGAGGTGACGTCTTTCTAGTACATTGCATTTTTTTGTTTCCTCTTTGTGCGATGTCCGCCTTGACGGTTCGCTTCAATGCCTGCTGTGCTTGCTCGCAATTCTTTTGTATACGTATGTTTGTACGTTTTTGGTGCTCTTGCAATGGGAGCTTATGTGTGTTGCTTATTGCGTTGCTTTATTTTCATCGTTGTTTAGAATTCCAGCCGGCTATGGGATATCTAAGAAAATTATAATGTTCAACCAAAATATTTACCGTACGCGTCAGAGACAATTATTTAAACGAAGAATTTAGAGGTTGTCATGAATGTTTATATGTATATTAGGGTGATTCGAAAAATGATTATTTTATATGTGTAAATTCAATTTATATAATTCAGTTTTATATGTTTTACATTCTATATGTACTGATATAAATTCATTGTAATATACATTAAGTTGTTTCGAAAAATGATGTATAATTTGTAATTCAAATATGATTTATACATGCTCAAATAAGTTGCGACAAATATTTATAGGTTCAAATGTATGGGCTCCAAAGCCGGTGTATTTGGGTCCTCACAAAATAAAAACAATTTCCCCGGATGACGCTTCTCGGTCAAACGCAACAAGACGGAGCAACGCGTTGACTCCTTCACCATCTCCTGCCGGTTGTGCCATAAAAATCACGGCATACGACTATGCCCACTGTACAGGGGAATGTCGGCAGAAGAACGCCTCCGGGCCGTCCTCATACGCAGGCACTGCCCCAATTGTTTATCGCCGTTCCATCGGCTAGAAATATGCCCTAGCCGCGACCGTTGCCATCGATGTCGGGAACCACACCACACTACGCTGCATATGGAGGATGAGCAACCGGAGCCACGCCTTACCTACTACGACGAGCACAACGAGGGGGCATGCGCCGACGAGGTGCTCTCTATACACATAACGAAGGACACCCGATCATGGGCACAACAGCTCGCAGATGAGGAGGAAGAAATGGAAGAGATCGCCAGAAGTGCCGCGGCCTTAGACATCGCCCCAACGACCAGCGGAGAAGCACGATCCTTCCGACCGCTGCTTCAACATGAGAAGCGGAAAGCAACCCGGACCGGAAACGCGACCAGGCACAAAAGATACACGGGGATGGAGCGGAGACACGTCCTTTCCGCCCATCGCACCGCAATGCCAGCGGGCGGCGGGGTGGCGCGGGCCGCGTCCGTCCCGATCGGCCCGACGCTCCACTGACAGAGCGGCCCCGTACACACCACGCAAAGAAGGTACCACCACCACTATAGCTTCACGTCAGACGATGTCTACCGGATTTAGAACGTGAAGATTGCGGAAAACCCACGTAGCGTCGACGATCACTCGATTCTTCATAGCCATCGCTCCTACAGCGATTGTCCGAATAGAGGCCGGCATTTGGTGCGCGCACTGCTTGGCCCCTGTGCGCCGACGCCAGTAATTGATGCGCATTTATCCCAGGACCTCCAACTCGAACGATTCAATACGGAAAGACACACCAATTATACTTTAGTGTTGCGCGGGAAGTACGGAGTTACGGACAGAAGCACGACCCAGGCTACCGTAGTAGCACGACATGCACGATTGAACCCAAACGCGACAATTGATTCCTCGGTGGCCGCTACGTTCCAATTCATAAAACTCGCTGACCCGACGTTTTATCGATCCGCGCCGGTCCTACTGACCCTCGGTGCCGACGTCTACGCCAACATTATGGTCACTGGCACAATCCCGGCAACGGTCATGGTGAAAAGTTTGAAGGAATAAGAAGACGTTGCAAGTTAAAGGTTGCGACTTAAATCTTCATTTTATTGAATAAATTCTTGTCTTTTATACTAATTTGCTTAACCTATACATTAATAAATATCTAAATACTAATAACTAAAAATAAGTACATAGGGAATGGAGAATGCATACATGTCTGTTTGTATACGATCTTTGTATACATGTATTTTTGTATGCATAACTCCATACATGTAGTTTTGTGCATTTAGCAGCGTCAGCAGATCAGTTTGAGTGTTTCGGTATTTTCCCAAAAGAGGCTTTTATGTTAGTATGTATAATTACAATGGGTTGTATGTTTATATGTATAATTGATTAGCTGTGAATGGATATAGGTCTCATGTTCGGCATTCCATATCGTCTGGGTTAGTTCAATAATTTATGTTGGGAAAAATATTGTAATATGATTATTACTAAAATATATTTGGAATTTATACAGCGTAATACCGCAAGTGTGTTACAGTCGTTGTGAGGTATAATGGTACCTTACAGTGGGTATGACGTATAATGCTACAATGGGGCTCCTCATGCAGCCGACAGTATCCGGAGCATTCAAGCAATAATGTTCTGGCATCGCTCTCATTTACCGTTATTTTTAATTTCCTACCAATTTCAAAATTACATCTAATTAACCAGGTGCATTAAAAACCAAGTAACCCCACGTACTTGAACACTAACGCTTTTCTCTTTCATCCACAGTTCAGCGAGGCTGCATTGTTGAAAGCACGGATGTCCACCATCAGGCGTGTCATTACTATAAATGCCATTTTGCTCACTGCAGTCCAGCACTCTTTCCTGTTGCACATATGTGATACTAAATTTTTCGTGGTAGGTTCCTCCCCAAATACTCCATGCAAGGCGAGTCTTTCTTCGTGGAAACGGGGGCAGTGGAACATGACGTGTTCTGCGGTTTCTAACTCCGTGGTACACATTGGGCAATGAGGATCTTCCTCTATCCTACGCTTCCGTAAATACTCTTTGAAACCGCCATGTCCACTCATTATCTGCGTGAGATGGTAGTTCAGTTCACCGTGCTTCCGCTCATTCCATTGAGCTACGTTCCAAACTAGTGTGAAAGTCCAACGCCCTTTACTCGAGGCCTCCCACCGTTCTTGCCACTTAGCTATTGTTTGTGTCCTTGCTCTTTTCTTGTCTTCTTCAGATGGTCGCTCGATATTAGTGTTACACAGATCGGCCATTTCGCGTGCCAGTAAGTCCACTGGGATTTTCCGGGTTAGAACCAGGATCGCGTCGTCGGACACCGTCCGATAAGCACTTGCTATTCTTAAAGAAGCAAGTCGCTACGCTGCTAATATATATTTTTGATGGGTCTGTTTAGATCCATACCACACTGGTGATGCGCATAATATTATTGAGCTGGTTACTGTGGACAACAGCTGACGTGTAGCTTCGCTCGGACCACCAATGTTAGGCATTATTCGCATAAGTGATCCTTTAACTTTGGTAATTTTCTCCCCCACCGCTCTGAAGTTTTAAGGAATCCTTTGAGGTAATTTGGTGATCCCCGACAGTTAAGACTAACTCGTTCGCCGACCGTTTGGAGCTTACTAATACCACTTCCGTCTTTTGGCTAGCCAACTCTATTCCCGTATTGGTCAGCCATTCCTTTATTCTTGCTACGGCGTCATTACATAATGCTTGAAGCAGGTCCAGTTTCTTGGCCGCTACTGCCACTGCAATATCATCAGCGTATTCCACAATTTGCGTGTTTTCTAGTAGATAAATCTTTAGCACCCCGTCATACATTACATTCCAAAGCGTTGGACCGAGAACAGATCCCTGTGGAACGCCTCCTGTGATTTTGTACTCTTTTGCTCCTTGATCCGTGTCAAAAAGAAGTACTCTGTCTTTAAGATAGCTACCTATTATTCTGCGTAAGTAAGTTGGAGTGTCGAAGCTTTGCAACACTGCCATTATCTGCATCCAGTTCGCAGTGTTAAAAGCATTCTTCATGTCCAACATAATCCGTGCACAGAACTTCCTTTTATTTTGGCCTCCAGAGATAGCTTCTCTAGCTATATGACGACTGCTTGTATTGCATCTACGGTGGATCTTGATTTGCGAAATCCATATTGACTATTCTATAAGCCACCTGGTCTTTCTAGAGTCAGCTGTAGGCGCTCACTAATTATACGCTCGAAAATCTTCCCTAGGGAATCCAGCATACAAAGTGGCCTATGTGAGGAAGGTTGGTACGGCTGTTTAACACGTTTCAGCAATAGGATAAGTGTTTGTCGTTTCCACGGGCGAGGGAACACACCTTCTTGCATACAGGCATTAAAAAGATCAGTAAATAATGTAGCCCTAGTTGTGATCGCGGCTTTAAGGGCTATGTTTGGTACTTCGTCGGGTCCTGGGGATTTGTTATCAGCAACTCTTTTTGCAGCGTCCAGCACCTCTTGCTCTGTAATTTGCGGAATTTCCGTACTTACTAGATCCTCGCTTGGATAAGTCCAGAGATCTTGCGCCGGGAAAAGTGTTTCAACAATAATATTCATCAGTACCGGGCACGTAGGTTGCTGTGATATTGGTCCTTTAACTTTGGCCATCACAGTTCTGTAGGCTGATCCCCAAGGATCTAGGTGGACATTATCCACCAGTTCTCTATAGCATAACTTCTTGCTCTTTTTTATGACATTTTTAAGTGCCTTTCTTTGTGCGACATAGGTGCTGTGTAGCTCGGCATATCGTGGTGATGAGCGTGCCCTCTGCGCTATTCTTCATGCTTTGTGACATTTTCTACACCCTTCCGCAATTTCGTCATTCCACCAATATACCGGAGTGCGCTGTGCTTTTCCGCGACTTCTGGGCATGTCAGCATCACATGCCATACATAGCAACTTAGTGATTTGAACCGACTGGTCTTCCGCATGCGTGAGTATGTAATGTTCGGTTACACCCGAACTTAGCCTTCTTTACTTGTTACCTTTGGGTTGCTTGCTGAAACAGCTGGGCGATTTAATTGCAACTCCTGTATACGACCTCTCAAAGCATCCACCTTGGCTTCGATTTTTTCATCAAACTGCGTTATTTTCTCGTCCATACGCGCTTCGAGTTTTGGTGATATCCGCGCCTCTTGCGCTTCGAGTTGTACTGTTATGCGTGCCTCTTGTTCTTTCAGTTGTGTTTCCATCTTTGATGCTATACTTGTCTTTTTTTCTTCCAGTTGAGATGACATTTGCGACAACATTTCTGAAATGCGTGCCTCCTGTGCTTCCATCTTGGATGTTAAAGGTGTCTCCCGTGATTCTGGTCGTTTTTTCATCTTGGATGTTACTGTCGACGTTTGTGCAGATACTGCAGCTAATATTGTGTTCAAGTCTGTGTTCGCCATTGTCTGCGGTGTTTCGTTTTTCTCCTCAATTTTTGTTGTTGTCTCGTCGCCATCAAGATGAAAGACATACTTTTCCACGTTAATTCCTTCTGTTTCCATTGCCTCTCGTAATTTTGTCTGAAGTTTGATCTTATTGCCGGTTGTATTAAATCCACGGCTCTCCAACTCCTATTTCAAATGCTGGATCTTCAATTCACTCAACTTTGCCATGTCCTTATTGTCCTCTTTAATTTATTCAACAATTCCTCTTCTGACACCAATTGTAACGAATTTACTGAAATTCCTCTTATTTGCAACCTTCTACTAACCTTCGAATCACTAAACTGTTGAATAAATAACTCCACTATTCAATAATGCAAAATGACCTTTAATAAATTACTTCACAATTAACACTTATACTTCGCAACTGATAGCTTGCTTAAATCAGACTGAATCGTCGTGCCTCTACTGTTGCTGCCTTTTATACTCTGTGATTTCTCGTTCGCATACTTCTAGGCGCTTCCATTTCTAGAATTTACTAGTTAGTTATCAGCTATAAAATTACTACGTTTATAGCTTCTCATATGCGCGTGTATATGTGAGTGATACTTGCATAATTATAATTGCCTACTTTTGGGAGCAACTCAGATGTGTTTGGGCGTCTCTTCTCCGCTGCTCATATGGACAATCCCTGCAAAAATCGCGAGTACTCCATGCATGCATGTATGGAGTACTCGCTATGGACCAACCGAGTGCTCCAAAATTAACCACAATTTATACAAAAAATATGGTCCAATTAACATTGCGATGTCCTAGGATGGGACCATATACTCCAGCTCCGCATTACATCAGAGTAATCCATGGAGTACCCACAGTCCAATAAACATCGTGTAGTGATTACAATCGTTAAAAACGAGCAATGATCGGCTTACAATATGTTCGTGAAGAAATATGAGTTGGTCCATTGCTGCATTACAGTGGAATACAATGGTAAGTACTCCAGTGGAACACATGATCCAACGATTTTTGTAGTGATTGGGTAGCCATAATGATTGATTTGTTGATGTGCATACGAGTCACTGCTTAGTATCGGCTTAGAGATGATAGTACCCCTTAGTTTTGCTAGTATTCGTCACAATATAATAAAATAAAATAAGAAATATCAAACTAAATTAGCATAAAAGGCAATATACAAATTTTACGTTATATCTTTGTAGCAAATTTATTTATTTTTTGTTCAGTATAAGACGTGTTATATCTAAAATGAGCATAAAATCTGGAAAGGCAAAAGACAGTTTGGGTCAAATTTGCAATTAATTGTTATAAATAAATAAATTTAGTGAGTTTGAACAAAAGTTGACCCATTATTTGTGATTTCATGTTTTTTTTGAAAGCACCTAAAATAAAAAACAAAGAATCTGTTAAATAAAGACCTGTGTATTTACGTGTAAGTAAAATATGTCCAAAAAAATAGGCCGGCTAAGTTATTACTTCTCCTTAAAGTTTTTTTGTGCGCTAACAATTATTTTAGAAAAATTTTTTAAAGATTTTGGTACAGACCAATATAGGTAAGTGGCAGCAATGGAAAACAATATTTTATTTGAACTGAAAATGAGTGAGGCAGTAGTTCTCTCACCATTTGGCGCGTACGAATATGTACATATGCGTATTAGTATATAGATAGTAGGGTATATTTCGGCAATATTTCGGCCTAAAATCGAAAACATTTTTGGGTCGTTTTTTTCGTTTAATATACAACGTGAAATTTTCCGATGCAATCAAGTTGCATTTAAATAATAAAAAACTAAGTTGAAATAAAAGATAATATTATAAAATAAAATAAGAAATATCAAAATAAATTAGCATACAAGACAATATACAAATTTTAATGTAATATCTTTGTAGCAAATGTATTTATTTTTTGTTCATTATAAGACGTGCTATATATAAAATGAGCATAAAATCAGGAAATGCAAAAAACATTTTGGGTCAAATTTGCAATTAATTGTTATAAATAAATTAATTTAGTGAGTTTGAACACAAGTTGACTCGTTATTTGTGATTTCATGTTTTTTTGAAAGCAACTAAAATAAAAAACAAAGAATCTGTTAAATAAAGACCTATGCTTTTACGTGTAAGTAAAATTTGTCCAAAAAAAAGGCCGGTTAAGTTATTACTTCTCTTTAAAGTTTTTTTGTCTGCTAAAAATTATTTTAGAACAATTTTTTAAGGATTTTGGTACAGACCAAAATAGGTAAGTGGCAACAATGGGAAACAATATTTTATTTGAACTAAAAATGAGTGAGGCAGTAGTTCTCTCACCGTTTGGTGCGCGCGAATATGTATATATGTAAATGAAACATTTGAGCAACGCGACAATGCAGCTTTTGGAATTTCGAATGGAGGGGGTTTGTGAACATAATGGGTCCTACATATGGCAATTTCGATATTTGTACAGATTTTCGAATTTACAAAAAAATTATAAACAAATAGAGTAATATTTGTTAACAATAGGCCTATGCACTGCGGCTGATCCATACGAATCGATTCATATAACTTTTATATGATTTTACGTACGCTAAGTATGCGAAACTGCCTGTCAATTGATTTTATGGAAATTTTGTTAAGGTATTAATATATAGATAATAATATAAGAATAAGCCAATATAAAATAAGTGAATAGCGGGTAAAATGCCACTTAACCGCACTCCTCCAAAGGGAGGAGAACCCCTGCTATCTCAGCAAACCCCAACCCATCAAATCGGCCAACAGGAACAAAAGCTACTGCTGACCCAACCGATCCAATCCCAACCGCTCACCTCAATAACACAACAGCAACAAAACTCGGAGCTACAAAAAACTCTCACAATCCCTGGTGGGAGCGCCGGAAGTGTTGAGCAGCAGATAGAGTTCCTCCAGCGACAATTGCAACTACTCTATAGTCAGCAACAAGTCCCACCCACCCAAAGAGTCACTAGACTGACTCCAGCAGCCAACGAATGGAAGAACACCACCCTCTAAGCACCAACGCTAAAACCCAGGTAAGAGTACAGAGTCAAAAAAACAGGCCAAGCTCTAACAATATTGGCTTGATAGGCTCCAAGTAAATGCCGTAGATACTGAAAATAAATTTTCCATGCTCGAAGTCGAAGAAGCAAGCCAACCCAAGTAAAAAGAACCGAAACCTCCCCCAATTTTCGTCGAAAAAGTCAGTAATATATCTCCACTGATGAGTTTATTACAAGGAATTGCCCCAAACTCGTTTCACCTAAAGCTAGTAGGTAATGAACAAGTCAAAGTCCAAGCATCTTCTCTCGATGTCTACAAAAGAGTTCTTTACATACAAATCCCACAAATTTTTTAGATATATTCTATGTATACAGTTGTCCAAATATATTGGATGCTAAAAAAAAAAAAAAAAACAAAAACAAAACAAAAAAAAATAAAAAATCTATCCCTGGGTAAACTTCCTGTTGCAGATGGGAGGGTGACTATACCTACGACAGGCGTTTCGCCTCCTTTGGCCGTCCGAACGTCCGAATATTATGCCCTTTAACCGAAAGTAGGAGCGCGATGCAAATTGGAAGAGAAGCTCGGCCTTAGATCTCTTCGGAGGCTATCGCGCCTTACATTTATTATTAATTTTTAACTTTAGACTTTCCTTCTCACTCACGGGTATCCTGTCTACACTAACGTCATTTTCTCTTCTTAAAATTTTTAATCTTATTTCCTTTTTCAATTTCAGTTTTGGGTCTCCCCCATACCCCAAGAGTGTCCGGACAACTCTTCCAGAGCCCGGTTTCCCGCTTCGGGTTTAAACACGCAGAACGGGGAGTGTCCACCACATGCAAAACATTTCATTAGATGGAATGATGACTTACACGAACTGTCCTTTGCTGCTTCTGCCGGGTTCTAGTTGTAGTAAACAACCGGCATGCCGCAGGCAAAGGACAACATGAGGTGAAATGGGGATGGACGAAACACTTTCACAGGACTGTTGGACGGATTGCCCATACTATGGTTGGGATGAAAGGATGGGGTCTGAGGTTTACACATTTCACGAGACGAGGTGGCTCCCGGCGTGTCCCTATATGATCTAGGCTCGTTATTCCCGTTCCTACTGAAAGCTTGTATCTCAGTTTGCCTATCTACTTTTCCCTGTCCTGAACTCTCACTTTTGTCTAACTCATGTACTCTTTTAAACCGCGACTTATTTTCCTTCATTAACTTTTCTGCTCGCTTACACTGGAGCTTCAGTTCCGCTAGCGTCTCCGTATTTGTGGCGAAAGTTAAATTTGCCAGATATGGCTTGAGGTTCACCTTTATTATGTTGACCAACTCGATCTCTGGTATTCTTTTTCGAAGACGAAAAGTAAGGTCATGAACATCGGCGTAGTATACATCAAATGTTTCTTGCGGTAGCTGCTTCCTTTCCATTATCTCTTTGATGACTTCATAATCAGACTCCGCTGACTTGAAGTGAGATATGGGGTCTGTATTTAGCACCTGGTAGTTGAAAGTGGACTCTCCTGCGTGGTGTTCTAGGGTGTGCCAGTACCACTTTAGTGCCGGGCCAGTCACCAGGCAGTGAAATTCTGAGAGTAGCTACTCGAACGATAGTTGATATTGTTCCCTCATCCTTTCAACTCAGAAAACAAAGCTCTCCACTGTCATGGTTTTGGTTTACCGGTCAAATTTCAAGTGCCACTTATCGAGATCTACCTTTTTCCTTGTTTGGCTGACACTTGGTCTGTCCCGACGCATGCTCTTCCATTGCTGGGCTCGTGCGTGGACGCGGATGCCGACGGAGGTTGCGGCGCTGCTGTCCGCATGGATGCCTCCATTTCGGCAATGCGATTGCTAAGATGCAACATGTCCGCTCTAAACTTTGGCAATTCGTCGAGGTGTATTGCATTGTCGGAGCTCTGCATTATCATTACCTCCATAACCTGACCCAACTGGTCAATACGATCCGCCAATATAGGGGTTTCGGCTCCAGCCGCCACCGCATGGTTTCCGTCTTCACTTGCGATACCCGCAACTGCGCCTGGTGCTGCCGTCTCATTGTCCTGGCCGTTTTCTGACATCTCTAAAAGTATGTCCAATTTCTTTCCAAAGCTTAATGACCTATCAGTTGGATATGTTTCCGTTCTATTTGGAAGAGGATAGTGCTGCTCCCCTCTACCTAGTGTAGCTCCCGAATACCCTAGCGGAACAAAGATTCAGGAAATCGACTGGTACGAAATCTACCGGATGTTCAATCCCCGTGTCTATTTGCGTAAAAAGAGACCCGGCTATTTGATCCTTCAATGCCCTAGTCTGGCTTCTGGTCCGTCGCCTATCGTCTAAACATTTAAATATTCCTAACCCGGGCCTCGGTATTTCTTCTTCTCCTTCTTTACGCTTATCCATGTACAACGCGTTACAGTGGCACAAGAATACAACAAAAAGGCAGCAAAAAAATTTATCAAAACTTTAGTTCAAACAAAAATCTAACAAAACGATTTGGATTCCCAAAAGGATGTCTGTTTTTCTAAGGTTCCTTCCCGAGAAGGATATATGTAAGTTAAGGAGCCCAAGGACTAGGGCTCCAAAAAGTTAAAGTTTGGGGCCGCCCCGCGGCCCCATTGCAACCTGTAAAGATCCCAATAAAAATAGTTTTTAGTCCGCTTAATAATAATTACCATTTATTTCCGTTCAATGTCAAAAACAGACTGACTTTATCATTAACTTAAACTAAGCTCTAAGCTTCTACATTAGTCTAAGTGATTTCATAATTGCTGACACTGCACTTCCCACGATTGGCCAAAATAATATTTTATCGTGGCGAATCACACGACTTGCATTTTGTCCGCATATCATATCGCTTACGCTGCAGTTCCCATGGATTGCATTTTGTCTGCTTACGCAATATGATATCGGATCAATTACGTTGGCTTTGCTTGTGTTTGTTGAAGTGTGGTGTCAGCACATTCTTACAAGTAAGTGTGTCTGCCCCCTTGTTAAGTACCCCCCCTTTAAACATCTGCGTCCCGCAGATGAGCTCCTTTTTCAGAAGGATCCTTTGCATGGCTTGCCTGGTCCTGATCTGTGGTCTGATTTAGTCTAGGAAAGTTGATTGTAGTAGTGAGTTTTCTCCAGATAATGTAGCATACGGCTGCCAGAATGGCCAAGGCAAGAGCATCAAAAATTAGCGAAAAGTGAAAATTATTGCCAAGTCGTTTAAGCTGATTAATATTTTCCATGCTCAGGCCGTGAATGTAGTTAAGGTTCAATTTTAGTCCTTTGCTCGTGGACCTGCGCTGTGCGTACTGATCTGCTGGTGAATGTTTGATTTCCCACCGTGACTGTTTCGTTGTTCAAAATAATGACGTACGTTCCATTTAGGGTTGTGGAGTAGTTTCTCCCTTATAATAGGCCTTCAAAGTTTGTAACAAATATTGTTGAGTCTGTGATCATCTCGACGGTTTTGGTGTTGTCTGGTTCAAAGCGGCATTTGGCATCGCCACCTTTAACTAGCCTAGCTAGGCACCCGTTTTCCCGAAGTTTAGTCAGGGATTTGGGAGAACAAATTGTTGTATTGCTGATCGAAGGGCAATCCTCGTTCACCCCGAACGTTTCAACTTCGTTTATTAGCATTTTTTTATAGCTGAGGTCAACGTGTTGTCCTTTTATAACAGAGGCCCGTGTTATTAGGAGTCGGTAGCCATCTGGTTTTACCTTTGGCATTGAGAGTACGTACAAAAGTGTGCTACCGTTTGAATACACGGAGGCCGACCAGTACTCTATGGCTTCAATGGTGTTCTGATATGGTAGGGAATCTTCCTCCATTATGAGCCTTCCAATCTCGTCTCGTTTAAGAAGATTTGTGTTGATTACGCCAGATTTCGCCATTTGGCACGCTTGGACGACTTCTGACACCTGTTCCTTCAAGATAAGGACTTTGCTTAGGTCAAGAAGTTCGATATTCTCCTCGCTAATGTTTTTGATTATAGCGTTAATGTGGAGCATCGCTTCGTTTGCTTTCTCGATTGCCTCGCGGGTACCGTTGCATAGTTTTTCGTTGACCCGATACTGGTGGTTGTTGTTTATTATCACGTCATTCATGCTTCGAGGAATATAGTCCCAATCCGCTGCATCTGGAGACCCAGCTATCCACTTCCATGCAGAACCAATCCAGTCAATGGAACGTACCCTTCGTGATTTGCTTATTTGTAGTTCGTCGAGACGCAGCTTAGTTTGATTGAGGTGGAATTGTAACACGGTCCACACAGCCCTGTTGTAATATCGTGCTCTGTTGACTCCATCAATTTGACCAAAGCCGTGTTGAAGTAGTTTAGGTCGACCACATGGACTAAACTGAAGTGTCCCTTCAGGATCCAACCACGCCCGTGCTCAATAGTTACCAGTGGGGAGCCATAATTGTAGATGTTGAGGCCGTACACGCCAGATATTAAAAATAAAATGTGTTCCATTATGGAGAGAAAAAAACTCATTAGTGTTGGTAAGATTAGTATTGACCATTTTTTGTTTTTAGGCACTTTTATTATTTATCCCAGGGACGGTGAACTAATAATAAATAGTTACATAACGTAAATCTTGTTTTCTTTTGTTTTTTTTTCTTTTATTATTATTTAAAAAACATTCTAAAACAAAAAAAATTCTTTCCACACTAAGGGAAGAATTAAAAAAATTAAATTTCTTGTTTGCTTTTTTGAATTGAAATGCAATTTAGTTATGTGTTTTTTGTTGCGTTTAAATGTATTCCTATATCCTACCACCGTCCCCGGCTACCCATCCCTTCTTTAAAGTTTTTTATGTTTTTTTTTTGTTTTTTTTCCCCATTTTTTTTTTGTGTTTTGTCTAATTTGTCTTTTTTAGTAAGCGCATAATTAGTTTTTTTGTTGTGGGCAGATTTCTGCTTAAGGAAAAAAAAAATTTATTTTTTATTTTGCCTCTTTTAATAATCGTGTAATTAATTTCTTGTGGGCAGATATTGCTTCATTAAAATTTTTTAAACGAAAAATCGTTTCCTCTGTTTTTTTTCTATTTTTTTTTTTTTTTGGAATATTTTATGCTGCCCCTTTAATCGCTTATGTGGTTTGTTATAGAAAAGATCTTTGATCTTGAAATTTGGCGGACGCCTTTTTTGCGTCGTCTGTGTTATAAAATTTCAAATCTTTCAAATCTTTGTGGTCCCTTATTGGGACATCTTTTTGTTGTTGACTTCCCGTGGTGACCATATTATATTTTTTTTTTTGTTTTTTTTTTTTACCTTATGTTGGCGTATTTTTTATCGCCGATTTATGAATCCTTTTTTCAGTGTCTGTGAGCAATGTCACTGTATTGTCCTTACAAACCGTTTCCTTTTTGTAAAGTGCCTTTTGTTTTGATTTTATCTGTTTATCCCTGACGTAAATCTCATCTCCTGGCCTAAATTCCTTATCTATTTTCCTTTTTTTATTCAATCGGAGATTTCTTAACTCCTGGTTTCTCTTGATTTGTTCCCTGATCTCCTTGTGGACCCTACTTTTGAAGTTGGTTAGGCCTTGGTAGTTAATTCTTTCGGTACTGTTGAAAAATATGTCGCTAGGCTTCCTCTTCGTTACAGAGTGTATTGTTGTGTTGTAAGGATCGACAGCAATATACACCAATTCCTTTGGTCTAGCGTTATTAATTTCTTCCCGGAGGCACCGATAAATCTCAATAATGGTAGAGTGGAATTTTTCGATCTGGCCGTTTACTTCACTTCTTTGAATTGGAGTCTGATATAATTCGATTCCCAAACCTCTTATGTAGTTACATACCAAGGGAGTCATAAATCTGCTCTCATTGTCGGTGACTATCATTTTAGGAGTTGTGAAATAGTGTATTACTTTGCACTTAGCTTAGCGCGGAGAGTGACGGATGCTTTATTTTTAATGTGAAAAAGCTTGGCAAATTTTGAAAATTTGTCTATGCAAGATAAAAATTTCTTCCCTTGAATTACAAAAGTGTCCACATGCACTATTTCGCATGGATATTTCGGCACTGGAGTCTCTTTTATCGGTGGTACTGCCGGATGCCTATCATACTTGTTAGCAAGGCAGGTTTCACAGTTAGAAGTGAAATTTTTTATCTTACTAGCCATTTTGGGAAAATAATACTTTTCCAAGATTTGTTCCCTATTTTCTTTTGAGTTTCTATGTCTCTATTATACCGCAAATCCTATCCTCGTTGGCCACATCCTCGACCACCCTCTGAGTTATCACAATTTTGTATAAAAGGAAATGTTCTATATATACTTCTTGTAGGAGTTGTAAGTAACTTTCTGGAATCTTTATTCCATTTATAAATGCCGGGTTTAGACGTTCCTTCAAGGCTTCGGTTAAGCTGGCCTTTTCAATTATATCTAGTCTCACATAATGACGAGTGAATCCTAGATGTGGGTTTTCAACACAAGTCATTGCATTCCCCTCCGCAAAAATTATTTGGTTTCGGAAAACGTTCAAAGGGACTTCTACGTGTGGAATAAGATCCGAAGAATTCTGTTCAGCACTGTGAACTGTCCCCTCGTCACTTCTAGCTTCTGTTGGTGGATCGTTGGGTTCCGACGGTACTGTCAAATGGTTTGCCTGGCATGGAATTCTGGAGAGAGCATCCGCCACGACATTCGATTTACCAGGAGTGTAAATCAATTCGTGGTTATATTCTTCTATTCTAGCCTTCCACCTCTTCAACTTGGCGTTATAGTTTCGACTTCCTAACGCAAAAGTGAGAGGCTGGTGGTCAGTGAAAATTCTAACTTTTTTCGCCCCATAGAGGTAGGATCTCAAATTGTCTAGAGCCCAAACTATAGCCAACATTTCCTTCTCGTTTGTAGCATAGTTTTCTCTGTTCTACTTAAAGATCTTGAGATGTAGGCAATGGGTCGATCTTTCCCTATTTCTCCTTGGGATAGCACCCTCCAATGGCATAGTTTGAGGCGTCGGTGGTAAGGTTGAATGGTTTTTCGAAATATGGGAATGCGAGAATATCTGAGGAAACGAGTAGTTTTTTTAGGGTATCGAAGGCCTGAAGGGCCTCGGAATTCATTTTGATACGCACTCTTCTAGATTGGTTTGCCTTGACCTGCGAATTCTCACCGCGTGTGAGATTGGTCAAGGGTTTAGCGACTTTAGCGTAATCTCGGATGAACTTTCGGTAATACGACGTCATTCCCAAAAATCTTTTTAGTTCCTTAAGCGTTTCTGGGGGTGAGAGGTTCTCTATAGCTTGAACCCTTGAAGGATCTGCCTTCATCCCGTGGGATGTTATTACATATCCCAGAAATTCTACTTCCGTTCTCATTAACTTAGTTTTTTCCAAACTTACTCTCAAATTAGCATCCGCAAGCCGTTTAAACACTATCTCTAAATTTACTAAATGTTCGTCGGTACTTTTTCCAAAGACAATAATGTCGTCGATATACACGTAGCATATCCTCCCTATATACGTCATCAATCATTCGCTGGAATATAGCCGGAGCGTTTTTTAACCCAAAAGATAATCTCAGAAATTCGTACTTTCCATTCATGGTTGAAAACGCCGTTTTGGGTATATCTGTTTCTTTCATTGTGATTTGGTGAAAGCCTGAGGTCAGATCTATGGTTGTGAAATATTTTGCGTTCCCTAAACTGGTCAGCATTGCATTAATATCTAGAATAGGATAGGCGTCCGGCACGGTGACTGCATTCAGACGTTTGAAGTCCACTACCATTCTATACTGCTTTTCACCAGAGGGTTTGGGTTTTTTCGGAACTACCCAAATAGGAGAATTGTACGGGCTTTTGGATGGTCGTATAATTCCTTCTTCAAGCAACTCAGTAATTTGTTTTTCTACCTCTTCCCTCATGTTTGCAGGATATGGATAACTTTTCGTGTATATGGGCTCATTCGTGGTAGTCTTTATCTCAGCTCGAACTGTGGTTTTAATATTTGTTTTGATGTTAAGTGGCCCGAACAAATGAGAATATTTTTCTATCAGGGCTTTTAGGCTTGGGAGAATTGCGTCGGGTATATCGTCAGTTTCGAAAAAATTTAGGCTTCCTACGACTTTGTTTTTGAGCGGAATTCTTATATTGGGATCTATTGTAAGGACATGTTTTTTCCTGTCTATGACGGCACCCAGTTCTTTGAGGGTGTCATCGCCTTTATCCCATAAAACGAGCTTAAACCAGGAAGTGCGTAAAAGGTCACCATAGCTTCGTTACCAGCATTTTGGAAAAATCTCCCACTGATTTTTTTGTTTATTACTACAGGTCCTGCTACGGTGGTTACTGAGAAAGGTGGATTGACTGGGACTGTATTATTTGCCAATTCAGGTCTTATAAAATTTTTATTTGCCCCTGTGTCAACTAAGAACTTTAGGGCTACTTTGTTTGGTGTCAAACAAGTGAGATAGGGTATACTGGATTGCGCGGTAGTCCTCATATGAAATAGGCTGGTGGCCCGTCCGCCATAAAATTTACCTGCTGGAAGTTGTCTTCTGTCGATTCAGCATACGCCGAAGGTCCGCTTTCTACATCTGCGCTGTTGGCTTCCATGTTGTAGAGCCTCTGCTGTTTGGGCATCTTTTCAATCGATGATGTAGGTCCCCTTTTGAAGGCGTTGTTATTCGTCGGTCGGTTCATGTAGGTCACCTGGCTGGTTTGAACACTGTCGTCGACATCCATTCTTTCCGCAGGTTTTGGGGCTGCGGGTCTACCAGGACGTGCCGTGTTTGTCCCTTGATTGCCTTGGAATCTGTTGTAGGATGACCGGCTATTCCCTTGAGTATTGTTCCGATTCGTTCAGTTGTATGTAGACCGTGAACAAGGAGGTAACGTTGGTCTCTGAGTAACTTGCGACAGGGTATTGGTGGGGACAACTACTCTATTTGGAGTGTTTGCATGGACTATTGTGTTCCTTAACGTTAGGTTCTGGAAGTCAATGCAGGCCGAGTACGCTTCTGGCAGTGTTTTTGGCTTCTGCACTATAAGCATACGCGACAATTCTGGACTGAGACCCCGTATGAAAACATCGAGTGCCCTGTTACGGCATGTTTCCACAAGGACCGACACGGTTTTCTGGCTATGGTCACCGCACTTGATTTTGTTCACTATTAGAGACAACTGATGATTGAGCTAGCTGATTCAGTTGGTGCTATAAAGTCCTAATGTCCCTTTTGCCGGCGTAATGCAGCGATAATACCCTTGTTATTTCTACCCAATCGCTATCGAAAACATTACACGCTACCAGTGCTGCATCGGCAAAGCCACGGATTTTCTGCCTAATATGTTGCAGGATGGCACGATACAGGGGCCTTTTCTTGACTATATCGTAGTCCGACAGAATTCCTTCAACGCTGTGAACCCATGAGATGTATTGAGAAGGGCTGCCTTCAAAAACTTGCAGCTCCTTCAGGCAGTCGGGAAGTCTGCCAATATCCTTTAGGTCTTGCTCCGACAGTGGTGTTCGCACCGCTGCCAATACCCCCTGTGGCTGCGTTCTTACGCCACCCTGTTCTACTATTCCCAATCGCTCATCGATCATCTGGTAAGATTTTGTTCTAAACTCGCGTTATTGCATTCAATTTTCCCTAGCCTAGAGTTCAGACCAACACCGATGCTTTCGATACCCCCTAGGCGTGTCTCAAGCCGCCTAATCTGCTCGAGGAGAGCATTGATGCCTCCATTAAGTTCATTAACTTTCGTGGCTAAAGCGTCCATTTCAGATAAAAAAAATTTTATTTGAGATTAAAAAATATATTTTTAAATTTTAATTTGGCACACGGTGGCTCTTTAAAAATTGTTTTATTTTTTTTTTTGTGTTTTGTGTGTGGATAGTCCTTATATCACAGACGATTTGTTCGTTTTTTGTTTTAGTTTTAAGGTTGCTCTTACACTTTGACAGTTTCCTGCAAAGAAAAAAAGGACTTTAGTTACATTTGTGAAACTTTTACCGTGTTCTTATGGCAACGGCGACATGTACCAAGTTGGCGTTTCACAGTACATTAGTCTTTAAATAATTATGGTTTTGTTCAGGGGAGGTTGTGTCATTCCTTTTTAGTCGTCGACAATCAGATTGAAGGCAAACTTCCTTAGGCACAGTTGCTCCACAACGCTATGGACATATTGCAAATCTTTAGCGTGTTCTTATGGGTACGCTGAACGTATCGCAAGTAACGAGTGACCGTTTCCAGTGTGTGCTGATGTGTACCCTGGAAACTCCACAAAAGGATAAGCTGGCCCAAGTGTGTTCTTATGTGTACGCTCGGGTTAACTTTTTCAGAAGGAAATTTTTGCCGTATCCTGAAGGGAGCGGCAAGTTGCATATTGCAAAAAAAATTTTTGTGTACATGACACGGTCACAGGAGTCGTTAACCATTTTTCGGCCTTTGGTATTAGGAGGTTCGTCCTAGAAGTATAGGTATGCGGACTCACCCAGCCAGTGTGATTATACGTGCACTTGGAATAGCAATAGTGGGGCCGTAGGATAATTCACTTATCTAATGTTTCAATTTTCGTGTTGAATTTTATTCGCGCGCCAGAGGATCTTAGGGGTCACAGGTCTTTTGATATTATTCTGTATAGCCCTCTGAGGGCTTTTAGGATTGGACGTAGTAATTTATTTTGTGTAGCATCACTTTTCACTCAATTTTTTATTATTCACTTGTTTTGTTTTTATTATTCGTTTTACCTCTCCTGGGGAGAGGGGCTTTTATACCCTGGAGGGTCCCGAAGGGAATCGCAAAGTTAAGCTATCGTTATAACCGGAGGGTCCCCTCGAAGGTTAATCTCGGTATTGGTATTTTCGTTATTGGCTGTACAAGCCTTAAATTATCTAAGCTGAAGTCTTGCCTCTCTATATTTTTTTATTCCTTTATCGGTAAAATTTCTATTATTTTTTTCTTTTTTCCTTAGCACTCCACTATCACTATCACTTTGTCACTAATCACTTTGGACCTCACATTTAAGGAGGTCCTTTTTGAAGGACCCACTTGCCAGTGGGTCCCTGCTCGGGCGCCAGTTAAGGAGCCCAAGGTCTAGGGCTCCAAAAAGTTAAAGTTGGGGGCCGCCCCAAGTGTGGTGTCAGCACATTCTTACAAGTAAGTTTGTCTGCCCCCTTTTTAAGTTGTATGATACGTGAATCAAAAGGTTCGTGACTCAAGAAACGTATACCGCTTTTCTTATTTATGTGTGGAATAGCAACAACGACCAAAGGAAGAAAAAGGGGGTTTTCATATGATAAAAAAAATCGAGTAAGAAAATAAGAAGGACTTATAGGGAAGGTGGTGCGAAAAAAAAAAAAATTTACAAAAAGTAGAAGTTTTGCAAAGAAAACAAATGCAAGCCAGAAAATAAGAAGAAAACACAAATAAAATAAATTATAAATTATGTGAATTAAAAAAATGTTAGCGAGAAATAAAGCAATTGAACAAATTAAAATTTTGTAGACTAAAATGCCTGGCCAACATGAAGGAGTGGTGTTACTAAATGCAGAACGTGTGAAGATTATTGGGTAAGCGGTGATGAAAATTATTAAGTACGTATAAAAAAGGAATATGGGGATAAAGAAAATTTGAATAAACTTCAACCACGAAAATGCATATATACGTATTAGAGAAAAACTAAGACAATGATCAAAGCTAGCAAAAAAAATATTTAAGCTTAAATACTAAAATATTTGGAAATCTTATCGGTCGCCGCCGTGCTTTACTCCCTTTTGGTTGGTAGTGTGATACTGGTGTTGTTGCGGCGATTTCTTAGAGGTGACGAGCACGCGTCTCTGTATTTAGGTGGCTAGTTGCGAGTGTTGGTGACTGCGATTTTGTGGTGTTGATACTTATCTGTATGATTGTTGTTGTGGATGCGTGTGCGTGGACGTGTATGATGTGTGTGCTCTTGATAACTTTCTTTGCATGTGTCGGTGTGGTTGATTATGGACTTATGGGTGATTGTTTTCTGGTGCTAGTGTGTATCTGGGCTTAGGTGACTGGCCGTAACTGCGTGTGAAGGTGAATTTGTGTATGATGTTGTGGTGTTGTTTGTGACTTGGTGGATCTCTTTATTTGTAGTTTGGCTGTGGTGTTTTATGCAATGGAATATGAGTTGCCTTTGTGTTCGGTGTAGTGTATTGTATCTCTGTGTATTTGTGGATGGGTGTGGTGACGGTCGGCGGTTCTTGGTGCCTCGCACCGTTGCTGGTGGTGATGAAACTGGTAGTGGTATGTATTTTAACCTAGTTAGGTTGGGCCCAAACAAAAGTTGTAATAAATCGTATTTATAAGTTTAAATTGTACAGTTGTTTTCATAAACTGTTACCATAAAAACACCACTTTATTTATTTTTCTTCACTTTCACTTCGCGAAATAAGACGTCCGACCGACACTTTGCGTTGCGACTTGTGACCGTCAAGATCGGAATAGTGGCCCTTTTATTGACCTTCCTTTTCTTTCTTTGTCCTGTTGCCACTACTGTTTTGGTTTTGCGGTGGAATTACTTTTGTAAGAAAATCACTGAAAGGCTATGGAAGGCTTCCAATATGTCGACCAGAATGCTAAGTAAGATACCGACACACATATGCGCATAATGTAGGAGCTGTTTGCTATCTGAAGTAATGTTTACTTGCGGGAATAACTTTGAGTGGTCATGCAAGCACAGGGGCGTAGTTTGGACAAGAGCTGTCGTTACACAGCTTATGCAACATACGTATTGTGACGAATATTATCACTAAGTGATACTAGCATCCCTAGCCGATACTAAGCAGCCACTGTTATGTACGTAAACAAATCAATCATCATTTACACATGTACATTCAATGCAACAGAGAGATACTCACCATCAGCTGAAGCATTACTCACATATACACCCGCATATGGCTACAAACTACAAACATCCATGTATAGGGCTAGTAACCAAGCATGAAGTTCACGAAATTACTAGACCTTGGAAGAAATGGGTGAACGACGAAACCAGGAGTATAAAACAGCGCAAGCTGAGGCATGACTAATCAGTTTTGATTTAAGCATGCTATTGGTTGCGAAGTATAAGTGTTATTGTGAAGTACTTTGAAAGTAGGCTAATAAAGACCATTTTGGATTATTTAATATTGGAGTTATTTATTTTACAATTTAGCGATTCGAACGTTAGCAAAAGATTGCAAATAAGCGGAATTTCCCAAAATTCGTTACAATTGGTGTCAGAAGAGGAATTGTTGAATAAATTCCAAAGGATAACAAGGACATGGCAAAGTTAAGTGCATTAAGGATCCAGCAACTGAAAAAGGAGTTGGAGAACAGTTGATTGAATACAACCGGCAATAAGATCGAACTTCAAGCACGGCTACGAGACGTTATGGAGTCGGAAGGAATTAATGTGGACGATGATGTCTTTTATCATGATGGGGACGAGACAACAACAAAAATTGAAGAGAAAAACCAAATATCGCAGACAGTTACGAGCACAGACTTGAACAAGATTTTGGCTGCAATATCTGCTCAAACATCGACAGTGTCATCTCAAATGGCAGAACAGAAGACAAATATCGCATCCCAACTGGAATCACAGGTGGACCGTATAACATCCAAGATGGAAGCACAGGAGGCACGCATTTCAGAAATGTCGTCGCAAATGTCATCTCAGTTGGAATCACAGGGGAACAGTATAACATCGAAGATTGAAGCACAAGAAACGCGTATTTCAGAAATGTCGACACAGATTACATCTAAGATTGAAGCACAAGAGGCACGAATATCCGAAATGTCGGCGCAAATTTCAGCACAGATATCGTAGTAGATCTCTGCTCAACTGGAAGAGCAAGAAGAACGTATTTCCTCGAAGTTGGAGGCGCAAGATACAAAAGTTTTACAACTCGAAAACAAAATCGATGCCGAGATTGAATCATTGAGAGGTCGGATACAGGAGTTGCAACTAAATCGGCCAGCAGTTTCAGCGACTAATCCAAAGGTAAAAATACCATCCTTTAACGGTTCTGTTCCTTTCCAGGTGTTCAAGCTTCAGTTTGAGAAGACCGCAACAGGGAACAACTGGAATGCTGAATATAAAGTTGCTGCACTATTCGTGGCATTGAAAGGATATGCTGCTGAAATCCTACAGACTATTCCTGGAGGAGAGCCGAACAACTACGAAACATTTTTGAGCGCTCTAAAGAGGTGATACGGAAGCGAACACAAAAAGCAGATATGCCAAATAGAGTTGCAAAACTGCTTCCAGAGGCCTGGTGAGACATTGCAAGAGTTTGCGTTGGATGCTGAAAAGCTGGCACATTTAGCGAATGCGGACGCATCCGTGGAATACACCGTAAGGGTAAATATCCAGAGCTTTATTAATGGAATATGGGATGTCGAAACGAAACGAGCGACATACACAAACCCAAAACCTACATTCACAGAAACGGTATCACATGCTCTGATTCAGGAAACAGCATCGCTTCTGTGTAAGCCTGCTTTCAAAGCACGCCGTGTTGAGGTAGAGAGGTACTGAAATGATCGCAAAAGTGGAGTGAAAGAGTTATCAAATGCATCAAATGCGGGAAGCCAGGGCACATTGCACGTCATTGCGGTCTTGATCCTAGTGGATCCAACAGCATGGGTGGTCTTAAGAACAAAGCTGGAGGAGATGAGCAAGAGCGAGTCAGATGTAAAGATCGAGAGCTAGCTCCAGCTATTAAATGTCCTGTGATACCTGTATTGCAAATCGGAAGGAAATCGAGCAGTCTTACCCCCAGCGGAAATGTGGATAACAAAGAACGTGTACTGACTGTAGATACGGGCGTATCTCATTCCTTAATCCGATCTGTTTTGGTTAACAGGAGAGTAAAGCCATTAACTGGAGCAAGATTGCGTACGGCCACTAGCGAGTATAACCAAGTCCAGGGAGAGGTGATATGTGAAGTCTTAATTGGAAAGGTCACGGTTCTACACAAATTCGTTGTGGCAGAGATTGTTCATGAAGTCATATTGGGAGTGGACTTCATTGGCCGTAATATCATTGGCCGAACAGCAGAGTGTGAGGGAACGGCTCAGGATAATGAGTAGTACAATGAAACACAGGTACGTTGAGAACAATAATTCGGAAGGTTTCCTGGAGGGAGATTTGATACTACTATACAACCCTCATCGGCAGTAATGTGTTCCATTCAAATTTTGGTGCAGTTGGGAAGGCCCGTTTAAAGCTGTGAAGAGGATCATTGATGCCATCTGCCGCATACAAACAATTGGGAAACCACGAAATAGAAGGGTGGTTCAGTTTGAGTGGCTACCAGCGGTTAGATCGAGAGATTTTTCTGATCGGGACGACCAGACTTAGGTGGAGGGCAGTGTGACGAATATTAACATCACTAAGAGCTAGCATCCCTAAGACGATAGTAAGCAGCCACTCGTATGTACGTAAACAAATCAATCATCATTTACACATGTACATACAAGGCAACAGAGAGATAATCACCATCAGCCGAAGTAGTACTCACATATACACACGCATATGGCTACAAATAACAAATATACATGTATATGGCTGGTAACCAAGCATGAAGTTCACGAAATTACTAGACCTTAGGAGAAATGGGTGAACGAGGAAACCGAGAGTATAAAAGCAGCGCAGGCTGAGGCATGACTAATCAGTTTTGATTTAAGTGTTATTCTGAAGTACTTTTAAAGTAGTCTAATAAAGACGGCGGCCGCCTTGGTGTGATGGTAGCGTGCTCCACCTATCACACCGAAGATCCTGGGTTCACGCCCCGGTCAAAGCAACATCAAAATTTTAGAAACAAGGTTTTTCAATTAGAAGAAAATTTCTCTAAGCGGGGTCGCCCCTCGGCAGTGTTTGGCAAGCACTCCGAGTGTATTTCTGCCTTGAAAAGCTCCCAGTGAAAACTCATCTGCCTTGCAGATGCCGTTCGGAATCGCATAAAACAAGTAGGTCCCGTCCCGCCAATGTGTAGGAAAAATTAAAAGGAGCACGACGCAAGTTGGAAGAAAAATTGGGCCTAAGATCTCTTCGGAGGTTATCGCGCCTTACATTTATTTTCTTAATTATAATAAAGACCATTTTTCATTATTGAATATTGTAGTTATTTATTCAACAATTTAGCGATTCGAAGGTTAGCAGAAGGTTGCAAATAAGCGGAATTTCCCAAAGTTGGTTACAGTATGTATGTATGTCAACCTAAATGCAGGGGGCTTCATCATCTCTGTATAATGGCTTTCAGAACCTGGTATTTTCCCTTGGATACTCTAATTGCCTCAGTCGCTCCATTTCGTGCATAGCCTCCTCGTCGCATAGTATTTTTCCCATTAGTTTAACGCAACCGAGTTCTTCTATACGAAGAATGTTCAAAGAGTTTACTCGGCTCAATACTACGTTGAATTGGCCTTTGGCAAAAATGCAGAGTCACCACTGCGTTATCCATCGTACACCCTTGCATTTTGTGAACTGTGCAAGCCCAACACAGAATAATATTCGGTCGTAAGATTCCCTCCGTTCCGTACGATTTTTCTAAATATCTCAATTCGTGCGCCCCTTTGCGAAACTTTTCTTACTATGTTTATACCTGTCATCGGCCTCTGAATTAAGTTTTAAATTTCAAGTCTCTTGCTCACCGAGAAGTTACCTAAAAGCCGGTTTAAGTTCTCATATAATTATTTCGATCCGTGCGCCACCTAACGGAATTTTTTTCATTTTTTTTGCATTGTCTCGGTGTCTACATATCTGTGAAGTTTCACGTTTGTAGCACAATGAGAAGTTACTTAAAAATCTATATTAAAATTCAAAATTTTTTAAGTTCCCATCTAATTATTTCGATCCATGCACCACCTAACGAAATTTTTTCTAATTTTGTTGCGGTGTCTTAAACTATCTATGAAGTTTCACGTTTGCATCTCTATGAGAAGTTACTTAAAAGAAAATAATAGCTGGACGACTATGACATATACTGGAAAAGCAACATATAAATTGGCAAATTTCTTTAAAAAATACAACATTAACACAGCATTCAAAACATCGAACAATCTAGGGCGAAAACTAAGTGTTTAAAAATTACTCGCTGCACTAAACACCTTTCAAAGGTAAAAGAGGGCACATAGGTTTACGTTACTAAATGTATTTTATTCACTCTTCAAACTTAACATGTGGAAAAAGTTATAAAAAATTAATGAACTATATATGTAAACTGAAATGGAAAACTGCGCGACGGCGGGCGGGCGGTAAAAAATAAAAAGGCGAACGTTGCTGGCACGATGATGCGTTTGCGTGGGTAGTTTAAGGTAAACTAAAAAACAATGAGAGTGAGAGCCGTGGTGGCTGGCAAGCCACAGCTGAGCTGCACTGCCTGCGCTTGGCCGCACTGGCCGGGTGTTGCCAGACGGAGGGGGGCGGACTTAGTCCGAAAATTGGATCATGTCTTCAACATGCTCCCCCCCCGCCCGACGTGTTGATGGGTTCAGGGCGGCATCAACCCTATCTAAGGCTGCTCGTGCCTCGGCTACTAATTTGCGAAGTTTGTCGTCGCGCTGTCTAGCCGACCGGCTGTGAGTTGCCCGTTGGCGATGTTGGGCTGTTGTTGCGCGCTGTGGGCCGCTGTCAGTGCGACGCTGGTTGCTGGGCGTGCGTCGAGCTCTGTGTAGGAGCGTGTGATGGCCGAGGGAGCATTTGCGGCAGCTTGATTTTGAGTCACATGCCCCAGTGCTGTGCGACACTGCCAGACAGTTGATGCAGTACCGGTGGTTCCTCGCGCACTCGTAGCGCTCCTCCGGCTTCATCGCGAGGAACGCCCGGCACTGCCTTAGCGCGTGTCGCTGGCCACACAGCCGACATTTTGGCATCTCCATACGTCTGCGGGTCCTGTAAAGACAAGAAAAAAATACGTATTTTTCAAAACAATGGGTTGGTGAGGGTAGCTTAGATATCTTTCCAGATTGCTAGGGGCATGAAGCAGAGCGTATCAGAGGTAGGGTTGGCACTACTAGGCAGTTGGTAGCACGCACAGTTTGGCAATATTTCGGGTTATTAGTCCGTTTTGTGTTTTGAGTTCCACAACTCGAACATGTTTATCCGATCCAGGGTGTAAAGTGATTACCCGTCCCAAACGCCATTCGTTCGGGGGTAGTAAATCATCCTTTACCACGACTAAATCTCCAACTTGAATATTGCGTTGAGGGCATTTCCATTTATACCGCTTATGCAGCTCCTTGAGATACTCGCTCTTCCATCGTGTGCTGAATTGGTGGTGAAGCACTTTCAGTTTCTGCCATTTGTTGACCAAGGTGAGATGCTCTGCAGTTGGCTCCGGTAACGACAAGAGCGGCGCGCCACGTAGGAAATGCCCTGGGGTTAGGACTAGGGGATCCATTGGATCTTCGGACATAGGGGAGAGCGGTCGGGAGTTGAGGACCGCCTCTATGCGTACTAAGAGGGTAGTAAGCTCTTCGAAGAATAACTTCTGGTTTCCTGCTACTTTCGTAAAGTGTATCTTGAAACTTTTCACGGCCGCTTCCCATAGCCCACCCATGTGTGGAGCGTATGGTGGGATGAATTTCCATGAGAATCCGTGAGTTGCATATTTTTCTGCGACGTCTGTAGCGACTTCCTTGAGAAATGTGGTGAATTCCCTTTGAAATACGCGTGGTGCGCCGACGAACGTCTTTCCGTTGTCAGAAAATATCTGATGGGGTAGGCCACGGCGACCAGTGAATCGGGCAAAGGCTGCGTTGAAGGCGTTGGTGGTGAGGTCAGAACACACTTCTAAATGAACAGCCTTTGTGGAAAAACAGACGAACACACAAACGTAAGCTTTCACATACGAAGCTCTGCGAAGGGGAGAAGTTTTTACCATAAATGGTCCAGCAAAATCGACTCCTGTTGTATGAAAGGGTAGAGAATATGTTGACCTCTCGGGTGGCAAGGCTGCCATTATCTGCGTTTTCATCTGCTGTTTATAGATGGTGCAGGTTTTGCAGTGGAAGACGAGCTTTTTGACCTTTTGCTTCAAACGTGGAATGTAGTACTGTTGCTGTACCATTCGGATCATCAGCTGTTTGTCGGCGTGCAGCAGGTGCGAATGGAGGAAGTCTAACAGAAGAGAACAAAATCGAGAGTTTTCGGGTATGATAATTGGGTGCCGCTCATTAAAGCTATAGGTGGCATATGCTAATCTTCCAGAAACTCGCATGATTCCTGAGTCATCTAGCATGGGGTTTAATGTCAGAAGGGTGTTCTTTTTGGGTAAGGGTCCTGACGTTTGAAGCAGCTCTATCGTGTCTCCGTAATGATTCCGTTGAGTTTGAATGATGATTTTGATTTTGGCATCATTCACTTCGGCGTGGGTGAGGTTAAGCGTGGCTGGAACTTTCAGTTTCCTTGCTTTCTTGATAAACCGCAACATATAGGCCACGACTCTAAGCGCTCGAGAAAATGACGAAAAACGGTCGATTATATCTATATTTTCTTCCTGCAGGGTGTGGAATACTTCCACATGTCGTTGTTCGGGGGGAGTTGGGTGGTGAGAAATATCCTTTGGCCACGAAGTTGATGGATGGATAAGCCAATTAGGTCCTTCCCACCATAATGGACATTGGACTAAATCCTGAGGCTTGCAGCCTCGAGTGCCCAAATCCGCTGGGTTATCCTTACTAGAAACGTGCCTCCAAGTGGCGTTGTCAACGTTCTTAAGAATTTCAGAGGTTCTGTTGGCGACATACGTTTTCCAGGTATGGGGTGGTTTTTCTAACCAGGCCAGTACGATGGCAGAATCGCACCAGAGAATGAGTTCGTGTTGGGGTAGATTCAGCTCACTTCGCAGCTGTTTCACTAACTTGGAGAGTAAAACTGCTCCACAGAGTTCCAACCGTGGAAGACTCACGGTTTGGAGGGGTGCTACTTTGCTTTTAGCAGCTAGCAAATGGGATGAAAAACTATTTTCATGGGTTTGTACTCGTAAATATATACAGGCACAAAATGCTTTTTCTGAAGCATCTGAGAATCCATGCAGCTGGATTAGTTTATCGGGGGAATACTGTACCCACCTAGGGATTTTAATGTCTCTGATATGAGGTAAATTTTCATAAATTGAGGTCCATTTTTGGAGAGCTCCGGGCTTCACGTCTTCGTCCCAATCCGTTCCTTCCATCCAGAGTTGTTGCAGCAACATTTTTGCAAGAATCATTATTGGTGAAAGCCATCCTGCGGGGTCAAACAGTTTTGCAACTGCTGATAAAATCTGCCTTTTTGTAGTCGTGTTTTCTGCTGATGGTGGATCATACGTGTAGGTGAAGGTGTCGGTTAGCGCGTTCCACTGAATTCCAAGGGTTTTTGTGGAACTCGAATCATGGAATTTAAGGAAGTCGACGTCTAGCAAATCAGGGTCGGGAACGGGTTTTAAAATTTCAGGGTGATTTGCCGACATCTTCCTCAAAGGGAACCCTGCCGATTTTAAGGCTTCGATAACTTGAGTCATAGAGTTCAAAGTGGACTGTATATTATGACCGCCTGACAAAATATCGTCAACATATGTTTCGTTTAATAAAATGTTTTTAGCGAGCGGATATTCGTCTTGACAATCGTGGGCGAGTTGGTGTAGGGTTCGAATCGCCAAATACGGCGCGCAATTTACACCAAAGGTAACTGTTTTTAGTCGAAAATCTTCTATCGGCAGAGTTGGGTGTTTTCGAAAAACGATTCGGTGAAAATCTTTATCTTCTTCGTGGATGAGTATTTGGCGATACATTTTCTCAATATCGCCGTTGAAAACAAACTTATAAAGTCGCCATTTGAGTATGACGAGCATTAAGTCATTTTGTAGAATGGGGCCTGTATGAAGCACGTCGTTCAACGAGTTGCCAGAATGCGACATTTTTGATGCGTTGAAGACGACTCGCACTTTTGTGGTTTTGCTGTCGGGTTTTATGACAGCATGATGGGGTAGATAAAACGATAGATATTTACCATCTCTAATCATCTCTTGTTGGGAGGCGGGTTCCATGTGATCCATGGTTAAATATTCATTAAGGACTTCAAAATATTTGTCTCTTAATTCGGGTTTTCTTTCGAGGGTTCGTTCGATGCTGATATACTGCTGTTGTGCCGCGGGTCGTGAATGACCGAGTGCCAGATTGGCTGGAAATTCCGATTTGAAGGGTAGTTTGACTCTGTAGCGTCCATCTTCCTCACGAATTGTGGTTGTCCGGTAGAGTGTTTCACAGTATTCATCATCTGCTGATCGTTGTTGGGTTTGGTGAACTTCTTCCTGTTCCCAAAATTGTCTCAAAAGTTGATTGATGGGGTCATCGGTGCATTCCGTGACATGAGTGCTGAAGGTTGATACCTTTTCAGCTACAGGGCCGCTTAATATCCATCCGAATATTGTGTTTTGGGCAAGTAATGTTCCACTCACATTTCGTAGGAGCCCTTCGGTGAGGATTTGCGGGGTGATATCGCTGCCGATTACCACATCGATTTTTGATGGTATCGAATACTGCGGATCGGCTAACGGTAAATGGGACAGTTCTTCGAGATCGATGCTTGAAACTCTGACTGTGGGCAAGAACTTCGTTAGTTTTGGCAAAATTATTGCTTGTGCATTTATCATTTGGGTTAAGTCTGCTGAACAGAATGTTATCTGGCAGACTTTATTGGCATTTTTCACAACCGTTCCACCCATTCCAGATATCTGGTGGAGAGACTCTTTTGTGGGTAGACCAAGAACCTTTTGTATGCGGGATGATACAAAGGTTTTTTGTGAACCTTGGTCTATTAGGGCACGAATTTTATGAAATTCGCCAGCAAAGTATACTGATACTATTGCTGTGGGTAGTAGGGTGGTTCCATGATTACTCGAGAAGAGTGAAGAAACCGGGTTTTTGTCTTGAGACTGTTGGGAGGAGGTGGCTCTTGCGGCGGCTTTCGATGTTGAGGCTCGCTCGTCGTCCGTTCTCCTAGGGGTGCCGGCTTGGGCATTTTGAGCTCTGGGGTTTGGTTGTGATTGTTGGGGTTTGGGCTGCAAATGCAGTAGCGAATGATGACGCTTTTGGCAATAAACGCACGTGAAACTACTTTTACATTCGTTCTTGGGGTGTGACGTAGACAAACAGTTTTCGCAATAACTATTTTCTCTCACAAATTTGATTCGGTCTGATACCGATAAATTTCTAAACCTAACGCAAGATTTGACTGCGTGGTATTGATTGCATAATCTACACGAAGCCGTTTTATTGAACTCCGTGTGATATGCATGGGTTCTATTATTGTTAGATTGGGTCGAGTTTTGATTCACCGTTCGTGGCGTAAAACTCGAAAATTGGGGTTTCGCCTTGCCTGGTCGATAGGTACTTATTCTCTCTACTACCTCGTATCTGCTGGTCAAAAATTTATTCATATCCTCCCAAAGTGGGAGTTCTTTTCGGGAGCTGAGGGATTGTTCCCATAGTGAAAGGCTTTCACTTGGCAGCTTGGATGAGCAGAGGTAAACGAGGATTGGGTCCCAGTCCGTTGTCGGGATTCCTTGGGTGTTAAGGGTTGACATGCAGTTGTTGATTGTTGTCTGCATCTTCTGTATTTGTTCTCCGCTTTCTGCGAATATTGTGGGTAGGTTGAACAGCGTCTTCAGTTGGTTGTCGACGAGTATCCTTTTGTTCTCGTACCTAGATCTGAGCGCTTCCCAGGCAAGCTCGAAATTATTATCGCTCAGTGGGTATTGTTTTACAATAAGCCCAGCTTGTCCTTTTGTTTTCAGGCGTAGGTGGTATAATTTTTGAGCGGGTGATAATTTAGGGTGGTTTTTATAGACTGCCGTGAACATATCTCTAAAGGATGGCCAGTCTTCGTATCCACCATGAAATACTTCGGTGTCGCATGGTGGTACTTTTAAATAAAAACCGTTTGCGTCTGAATTGTTTATTGGGTGAGCGGGTATTTGTTGTTGGTTGGTGCTAGCAGTATTAAAAAGCTGTAAGGCTTCTAAAATTCCTGATTTGCATGTTTGGTAAGTTTCCAAGCATTTAGCGAATTTTTGCTCAACCGAGCCGCTAACATCTGTGTAATTATCTGAGAAACTTACTTCTCGATGGGACTCTAGCACCTTTGCCCATATTTTATCAAGGTCTTCTAATTTGACCTTAAGCATACACTCTGATAAATCGGTAGCTTGGGAGGGTGACCATCTTGAGCAGTAAACCTCTACTTGGTTACCGTCATATATGAATTTCTGCAGGCATTTATCTGCAGGGGTCAATTTTTGGGTTTCGTCCGACGATTTCGGCATTATAAATTAGTTTGGTTTCTTAATAGAAATGGGAGCTTTTATTAAGCTGTGAAAATCGAAAAAAAAATTTTTTTTTTTTTGAAACCAGCCTAATGTACGCTTGGTTCTTTATACGGGCTTGTCTCAGCGCTTCTGAGTACAAGTAATGTGGGTATATAATAATATAAATATTATAAATTTGTGTTCACTGGGATTTTATTTTTTATTTTTTGAGACCGGCCTAATGTGTCCCGGCTTTTTGCTTTGTTATATGTACTTGTCTCAGCGCGTCTGAGCACAAGTAATATGGGTATATAGTACGTATGTATGTATATATATAAGTGGGTAAAATATATTTGCCGGTAAACTGTGGTGTACCAACAATACCTTTTGTTGCCGTGCCAATGCACTTGGTCTATTGTTGACAAAGTAAATGTATGCAATATGTGATCGATGATCTTTTGTTGCTTCCTTCTATTATGTAGTTACATATGGTCATGCAATTACTTTGTTGAGGGTGGGTTTTTGGCTTATGCAAAAAGATATACAAGTGCGTGTGGGTATTATGGGTGCATATAATTGTATGTTTGTATGCAAAATTAATTTTGGGTGCACCGGTAAAATAAACTTTAGGAAAAGTGACAAAAATTTGGCAAAGTTTGTTGCTATGGGTTTTTGTAAAATATATTTTATGTAATATATGTATATATGGGTAAATTGGGCAGCGGTGAATTTCACGCTGGAAAAATATGCATAGCTCGTGGATGATTACCGAACTAAGTGGGTATATACATATATTACATATATACGTATATACTTTTATAATTATGTAGGTATTTAGCGCAACGAACTTATTGGGTATATAGAACCGGGCAATAGATTTTCCGTTGGTACGGGAATGCAAATTTATTTGTTGAAAAATGTATGTGTTTTTGAAGGGACTGTACCTGTTGGTAACAGTGAGTAAGCAAATGAAAATTCTGCCGTTTAGGCTTTTGATGTGGGTTATATACCCAGGGTCCGGATCTTTAGATCGGAGGAGTATATAAGTTTGAGGGTTTTAGATTTGGGGTCCGTGCTTTAGACGGAGGGAATATATTGGGTAAACGGTGTACTCACTCTGACATTTTTTGTTGGTTTTATGTGTGACTTGTGATATGTTGTGTTGTAATGTTGTATCTCCTTTATGTTGTGTATCTCTGGTGTAATGGTGATGTTCTTTTGAGGTGTGTTTTTTTCTTTCCAATTATTTTCTCCAACTTTAGTTTTATTTAAAAATTGTATTTTTCCCCTGGTTTTTTCTTTCAAACAATTATATTTTTTATTTTTCAAATAAATTTTTATTTGCTTTAAACTTTTCTTTCCTTTCTTCACCCACTTTTTTTTCAAACCTTAATATTCTTTGATTTTTTGTAAATAAATCTTATGTTTTTTCAAAACTTTTCCTTTTTTTTCTTCAAAACTGTTTCTTTTTCAACCCCTCCTATGTTTTCCTTGGCTTTCCCTTTTCTATTTCTCAATGTAAATTTTATTATTTTTTGTAAAGTACGAAAATTTTTTCTTTTTCTAATGTGCACTTATATGTTGTATTTTGTTTGTGCCAAACTTAATTTCTGGTCTTAAAAATTTTTTGATGTTTTGTGAAATAATTTTTTTTGTGTCACAACCCTTTTTTGTTGTACAAATTTTTAAGAGTATATCACATAAGCTTTTCTTTTCCACCTTTATGTAGAGCTTATATTTTTCTTTTGTTTTGTATGTTGTATATTTGGATATATATATATATTTTTTTTTTTATTACTTGTTTTTTCAAATTTATTTATATATATATATTTTCTCAAATTTTAAATTTTTCCCAATTTTTTCTTAAAACTTTCGTTTTTTTCAAAAATTTTCACTTATTTTTTTTTTTTTTTTTTTTTTGTAAAAAAATGTTAAATTTATTTTATTTATTTTTCCTCAAATAAATCTTCACTTTATTCATGTATTTTTGGGTTTTTTTTTTTTTTTGATTTCTCACTAAAAATTTTATTATTATTTTTTTCACCTTAATGTTTTGTGTTAGTGCACATATGTATATGTATGTATTTTTAAATAATTTCTGTTTATTACACTTTTGTTTTTTGTGTCCGTGCCGACCGCGTTTACTTTTTTGGTTGTTATGTATTTATTTAAAAATATAAATTTTTGTGAAAAGCTTGTGTTGTTTTTTCTATTTTTACTTTTTTCTCTTTTTGCCGCTGATTACCTTTTTTGGCACAAAAGGACCATGTTTAAAAATTACTCGCTGCACTAAACACCTTTCAAAGGTAAAAGAGGGCACATAGGTTTACGTTACTAAATGTATTTTATTCACTCTTCAAACTTAACATGTGGAAAAAGTTATAAAAAATTAATGAACTATATATGTAAACTGAAATGGAAAACTGCGCGACGGCGGGCGGGCGGTAAAAAATAAAAAGGCGAACGTTGCTGGCACGATGATGCGTTTGCGTGGGTAGTTTAAGGTAAACTAAAAAACAATGAGAGTGAGAGCCGTGGTGGCTGGCAAGCCACAGCTGAGCTGCACTGCCTGCGCTTGGCCGCACTGGCCGGGTGTTGCCAGACGGAGGGGGGCGGACTTAGTCCGAAAATTGGATCATGTCTTCAACACTAAGAACTAACATTAACTCAGAGGATCCGTTTAGCAGCCACGGTGTATACAAGCTTACCTGCGGATGCCAGCATAGTTACATAGGACAAACAGGACGGCAAATAAGAACGAGATTCAGAGAACATATTAGAGATTACAACAAAAAAATACGGAATCCAAACATTATACCCGAGTATAACTTCGCGAATCACATGGTCGAGAATGAATGTTCCCCAGCAAACATCAATAAAACAGTTAGGGTTCTTCACATACAAGAAAAGGGCTTACGTCTTAACGTACTCGAAAACATGGAAATCTACAAACAGAAAACATTCGACGGTAGAATAATAAACGAACAGATAAACACCATTTCTGACACAATATTCGAGCCTTTAAAACTTGTTTACAGGAAACAACTTAATCACACAGGTACAACAGACAAACGCACAACAACAAATAAACACAAAACAATTAACACACCAAAACAAAAAACCGACAAAGAAGGTCAAACGACTAAAATCACAGATTTCTATCTACCCCAGTCAGCCACACAAATCGATTAGTAAACCACCCTCTGTTCTGAACGAACACACAGCACATACACATAACTAAATATACACAAGCATCAATTTGACAATACCTGCTCATATACCTACGAACTATAGATACAGGACAAATGACAACAACAGATCAGAACGAAAATCGACACTGATGATGGCACAACGCCGAAACCGGTTTGTCTCAAAACCAAATTTGACAAGGGATGACGGAAAATCGTTCCAATATACATCATCTTCTTCTTCGTTAGTTTAGGTTTAGAAACATAAAATTTGGATACATAAAATGATGCAGAGAAACTGGAATTAATTTTATAAAAGTTAATGGAATAACTAGTATTGTTATACTAACAATAGACTTAAAGAAAACCTTAAGGAGATTTTGGCCCTTTATTTTTACGTCCTACTATAGCTTAAGTTAGCCAACTTCCAAAAGTTGGTCAAAATGCATTACTTACCAAAGTGTAGTTAGCTAAACGCAACATATAATATTTTTGTTGTTTTGGTTGCACAGCAGACTCTCAAGCATTTTACGATCAAACACATGTGAGTGAAGTGGACATGTTTGAGAGAGCTGTATGACGCAATATTAACAAATGTTGTGTGACATTTTTTCAATGCAACCATTTTGTAACAATTGTATGATGCAGTCATATATATAACACTTCTATATCAATACCTTCCTATCTTCCTAATGTGCAAATTTTCTGTCAATCATTATTTGCTGAAACTGTGCAAATGTATGTTCTGCGCATTCGCGGGCTTTGTTAGTGTTAGTGAATTGTAGTAGCGTGTGTAAAAAAAGTATTAAAGGGGTTCAAAGGGTCACTATCCCCTTTACCTAACTTCTGCATACTAATTGTTATAAAATCTCAGTTTAGTCGATTAAACAATGAAAAGGCCAACAAATACAATACAAGGCTTGATGTATTTATTATCTAAGCATGGGCTGCAGCCATACAAAGTACATTATTTACATAAATAGTAAAGAAAAAAACTAGGCGAAGAATTCATATTTTTGAAATGAAAAAAATTCAAATATACATGTATAAAAATATACTTATACCATATATGTAATACTCCTATATTGCTAATAGAAAATGCTCGCAATTTGTTTTGAATTCGAAATCAAAACAAGACAGCCTATAAAATTTTTGTGATTGTAGCAGCATAAGTGTGACAAAAAAAATTAAAATTTAGGTACATTCGATTATTGAATACAAAAACAAAAACGTTTAAACAGCAATATGTCGGCACTCTGATATTTGGGAATGTACCTAGCCTTTTGTAGCAATATTACATATATGACTTATACTTACATCTCAACAAGCGTTTCTTAAAAAGTTTTTAAAAATAATTTAAAGTGAATTAGCTTGAACAAGCGATATATAAACGTTTTCAAAATGTTACTTATTTTGAGTTTTCTAATGAAGTAAATGTTTGATGAAGTAAACAAAATATGTGTAGGTACTGGGCTGGCTGCTATTGGAGTTGAAGTAATATCAATTTTTTTAATTTTTTCTAACATGCTCTTTTTCGTCCGTGCTGTTTTTCGTTTCAAAAAACAAACGAGGCTAAGGGCTCATTTACATACGTATGTATATCTGCACACTCAGCACAAATCGGTAATGCTATTCTGCGGAGTTCTTATAAAACAGTAAAAATTTTATAATACTAATGGAAAACAAAAGCTTACTTTTTCATTTGGAGAACGAAATAGCCTAATGTACAATATTGATAGAAGCAAGACGGCTTGTTGAAATATACATATATTTAAGCCCCTGTTTTACAAAAATTGAACGACAGCCTTGAGATTTTGTCTCCTTCCCTCGTTGTATATTTGTACTGTAATGTTTGGCAGGCTGCACAGTTCAGTAGTAGCGATATAGAAGTATTACATATATCGATGCAGTTCAATAGTTTTCGGTATGATATTTTTTGAAGAGAGTCTTTTGTATGACATCGTTCGAAGCAACCATTTATTATAGATATTTTTCTTAACTGAGTTCTCTTCCTAATAACTGAGTTTCTTCCTAATACTTTAATATAGTTAAACCTCGTTGCCAACATTTGCGGTTAGCTAATATCATTAAGTAATTTTCTTTTGATAATTTAAACAGTTATATTTTGTAATTGGCTTAGGAAATCATTTAATTCTTGTTTAAGGAATGAAAACGCATCTTTCCAAGCAAGAAGGCCTTCGAATCTAGGTAGAAATGTTATATATATATATGAATATGAAATTATTTGTGATTGCCTAAAAGATCCCTCTTACGGAGGATGAGAAGCTCTCGCGATCTCTTCTCATTCCATTCCGGCCTTGTGAGTTTTGCCGTGTGGCACCTATCATGATGCTTCCACCTAGTTCCCGCTTCCATCAGTAGATCCTCCTTTATCTTAAGCTTGCAGATGGAGAGAAGCATGCTCAACCTCTTCCAGGATGGCGAAAGTTGAAGGGAGGTACCCTTTCTTGCAAGCTCATCCGCCATCTCATTACCTGGTATGCCCTTATGTCCCGGAATCCATACCAGATGCAGAGTAAAATATTCAGCCATTACGTTAAGTGATCTGCGACAGCCTACTACAGTTTCAGAATTAGCTGTGAGAGAGCCAAGGGCTTTCAGTGCTGCTTGACTGTCTGAGAAAATATAAATGTGCTTCTGAGATACTGCCTTCTCCCTAAGGCAGTCCACAGCGTTTTGTATGGCCGCAAGCTCGGCCTGAAATACATATGTAAATCTACCAATTTACTAATATTGCATTTTTGATTATATACATTTACTCACACGCCTGTACATTAGACTGACCCGATTTTACATCATATCTTTAGATTTTTGATACTGAATGCTAAAAACCTTCGAATAGGTCTCAGAAGTCATTTCCCAAAGCTTGGAGGCGAATCTCGAAAATTTACCCGGTGCGAGTGTCCGTTTTTTACGAATTTTGGCCACTTCATTTTAGAGCTTCCTTGCAAAGAAGGCGAAGATAGTTGATGATAAAAAATTGATCCGATAATAGGATAACTATATGTTTTCGAGGTCGCTGAACGCGATGCCGGTGTTAGTTTTTCTCTACAACCAATATATCTTACAAAAATCACGAAAAATTGACAACAAATGTACAAATAATAGGAAATTTTCACTTTAAATGCTAAAATAAAAGTGTTAAAAAAATTTTTTTCCAACATGTAATACTGCATAATGTAGGAAATTTCAAGAGTGGTGCGATGCATAAAAGCCGGTTCAATTTGAATTTGAGTCTATGCAATACGGCTTTATTGCTTCGTTCCGGCATGTATAAGGTTCATTTTATGAACCTCCGAAAAATGGACGATGTGCGCCTTGCACGCCCCAACTCACTGCACACCAAACACGTATTTGTTGTTTAAGTTTTTGTTCTTTTATTTATTAGAGTTTTCGTATGATAACTGTTCTTCAGTTAATTGTACACTTTATTTAGTTTTAATTTTAGTTTGTACAAATTGATTTTAACTTCACCACTTAGTTCGTGTTTTCTTGTCGTCCAAATTTATATTAATTCATTTGCCAGCCGAATTGCTCTGTTTCCAAGTTGTTCCAACACCTGTTGTTCATTCACAGTAGACAATGGGTGTTGCAGCAATTTGGAAACAGGGGACGTTTTTATTATTTGTTAAGGCTGCTGTCACATCATCATTTTTGGGGAAAAGAAGAATTGAAAAAGTTATCAGTTTTGTCACATTCTTCTTTGGCCATAAACTTATAAAAATTGTTGCGAACAAACGAATATATTTATACTAGGGTGTACCTCGCCTTTTTAATTCGTTGGTTCGGAACCATTTTTATTATTAATTAAAAAAAGAACTTAGAATTAAAATACTTGAATTTTAGTTACATTTTTGTTTAAAATATTCTGTTTGTTGTTTGTGTTTTTTTGTTTTTTTTTTTTTGTTTGAATTTTCCTTTGTACAATATGTATATTTCAATATCAACTTAAGGTTTTTTTTTTTTGTTTATAAAATATTAATTTGTTATATGTAGAATATGTTTTTGTTTGTAGCTTGGTACATACAATTTGTTCGATAATAGGCTAAGCTTTTGTTAAACGTTTTTTTTTTTTGCTTGTACTATAATTTTGATAGGTTACATTTTTCATTTGAATGTACAAAGTTTTATCGAAGTATTAAAGTAACGTTAATTTACTTTACTTAGGCGATTTTTATGTACTACTTTTTCTTTGTTTTTAACTTCATCGAAAATAGTTACGTTAGGTTCGTTAATTTTGGTTATAATAAACGGACCTTGATAAATATTTTCGTGTTTATGATATGGTTCTTTCTGTAAAAGTACTTTATCTCCGATTTTGACAACTAAAGGTCATGCCGTTTTATCGTACAGATTTTTAATTTGTAACTTATTTTTATTAATTAGGTTTTGTGCCATTTTGTGCGTTTTCTGCATCCTAAACTTAACTTCTTTGGCATAGTTTTCGACGTTATAAATTGGGTCAATTGTTTCTTTTGTCAATTCATTAGGCAAAGTTGCTTTTTTCCCAAAGACTAACTCGAAAGGCGAAAATTGTTTGCCGAAAACTGTGCTACTCGTAGTATTGTGTAGGAAAGTAAAGTATTTTAAATAAACATCCCAATCAGAAAAGTATCTTTTAAATATGCACGTAAGTATTCATTAAAAACTCTATGATTACGTTCAATCGTGCCAACAGTTTCGTGATGGTATGCAGTTGAAAAATTATGTTCAATATTAAGAAGTTTATTTAATTCTTCAAATAATTCATTTTTAAATTCTGTACCTAAATCTGATTTTATGGCATTCATTGTGCCGCATGTCAAAATGAAGCCTTCAAAGATTGCTGAAGCGATTATTTTTGCCGATTTGTCTGGCACAGCGACTGTTACCAGATATTTGGTCATGTCGCAAATCATGGTAACTGCGAACTTGTCACCGTCTTTGGACTCAGGGAGAGGTCCTATTGTATCTATAAATAGAAGATCAAATGGTTTACAAGGAGTTGGTGTTAAAACGAGTTTTTCTTTCGTTTTAGGTTTAACCTTGTTTAAAAGACAATCATTACAAATTTTGATATATTTCGCTATATCACGAGTCATGTTCTTCCAATAAATTTTGTTCGCAGTTTTGCGTAAAGTCTTTTCATTCCGCAATGTCCACCAGAAATGGGATCATTATGGTAAATTTTCATTATTTTTAATTTTGTATCTTCATCTCTTACTGTCTCCACTGGATCTGTTAAAATAATTTCTAATGATTTTAAAATTTTATTTCCAATATTTTTGAAATTTGTAATAGTATACTGTTCGAACAAAATATCGTTTTTTGGCGATTCAATCTGCTTAATTTTGCGTTTGCCGGCTTCTGATTCAAGCCTCGAAAGTAGTTTCTCTAAAGTCATTATTTCGTTAACAAGCTCAAAACTAACTCGAGTTTTTTATGTTTAATATTCGCAAAAATTCTTAAACTTGTTGTTTTATTATTTTTATCGTACGTAATTGCAGATCTTATTCGTGGAACTTTTTTCGAAAAATTAAATGAAAATTTGTCGTAGACATGTAAAGTAAGTTGTCTTTCGTCGTTTTTGTCTGTTTTAATATGAAGATTATTGTCGTTTTGCCGTTTTGTCATTGATCTTGTCTGAAGTGCTAAAATTTGTTTGTTCGATTCCTTAATCTCATCGATTGTAATACGCGATAGTGCATCAGCACCAACGTTTGATTTACCCTTTATGTAAACTATAGTAAAGTTATATTCTGCTAATTCTAATCTTATTCTTGAAAGTTTTGAAGATGTGCCTTTCATATTGAATCAGTATACTAGAGGTCTATGGTCTGATTTTACAATGAAATGGGTGCCATAAGCGTATGGTCGAAATTGCTTGATTGCAAAGTAAATAGCTAAGAGTTCCAATTCTATAATTGGTTTTTTCTGCTCTGCTTTATTAAATGCTTTAGAAGCGAAACAAATTGGTAAATCACTACCTTGTTGTTCTTGACTTAAAAAAGCGCCACATCCAGTTGTGGAAGCACCAACGGTGATAATGAAGTGTTTAGTAAAATCTGGATATTGAAGTAATTTTGGTGAAAGTAACGCTGCTTTCAAAGATAAAAATGCTCTTTCGCACTCTACATCCCATACGAATTCAACTCTTTTTCTGCTTAATCGATTTGGAGGCGCTGCCAGAGACGCAAAATTAGGTATAAACCGTCTGTAATAGTTTGCAAACGCGACGAATCGTCGTACCGTGTCTTTGTCAGTCGGTTTTATATACTTTTTAATTGCGTTTATTTTAGAGTCGTCTGGCAACAAACCTTTGGCTGAACATTTATGACCTAAAAATGTAACTTCTGGTCGTAAAAAGTTGCATTTATTTGGGTTAAGCTTGAGATTGAAAGACCTACAAGTATCCAAATCTTTTGAAATATTTTTAGTATGGTGTGCTTCACTACAGCCGGTGACGATAATATCGTCGACGTATAAAAATGCGACATTGGGTGGTATACCCGAAAAAGCTATTGTCATCATTGCACGGTGTTTCGTGTAGAACAAGCTAGCTGGACAAAAACAAAGTTCTTATTCCTAGAAAAGTGTAATGAGAAATGAAAGAAAGCAAACAAAATAACGGGATTTTTGCTTTTTTTTGATATTTTTTCTCATATATATTGAGTAATTGAAGTAAGAAGGCAGGAGTGGCCGTAAAATCCATTGATTAATTTGCAAAATTCTTGTTGAATATTAAGCTTCATATTTCATTTAAGTGAACACTTTTATATAATTTTTTTGATGGATTCTAAGCTCGAAGATACGAAAAATTCTTTAATAGTAATTCTTTCGCAATTAGAGTATTTTCAATATATTTAACATTCCGTTATTAAGAAGAAAAGGTATTTTTTCTCTATATTTTTAAATTTAGGTACAAAAAAGTTACATACATCCGCCGATATCCGGGCTAAATTTTACATATGTTATAGTCGCAAGTATTCTCTAATAGCCCAAGAAAAAACCATTGCGAATTCGTTGCACATCTATTTTAAATTTTTTTTTTGTAGATTTAGTTATCTCTACATATAAAATAGGATGTATGTACGTACCATCTCCGACGAGATATTTGAACCTTTAAAGCTGATCTACAAACGGCAAAACCAATCCCCAGGTACAGGAAACAAACACATAGCCATAAAACACACAAAAATAAACGCGCAAGGTCAACAAGAGCACACCAAAAGCAAAAAGGCGAAGATCACTGACTTCAACCTGCCACAATCTACCGCACCAGTCACCAAGGCATAAAAACAGGTACATACAAAGCAATCCTAATCCAGGTATAACCACACAGGAACGCTACACAAAACAACCCCATTTGGGAGCATCTACGCCAATACCTGAATGTAATAAATACTGCGCAACTGATAACAAATCAGAACGATCAACGACACTTAAGATGGCAGCACAACAATCACCAACTATTCACCCTGTCGGAAAATCAAAAACACATAGCAGTTTAGTTATAACCGTACCAAGAACGGAGTTTTTTGACATTTGGGTTCAACACTCGAAGGAAACCAGATATAAAGAATTATTGAGTTTTGTTGTGCTTAAGTACGATTTAAGCGAAGCAGCCGAGTATTCGATAAAAAGTTTAAGCTTACAAATATCGGCATATTCGTCGAAGCTGGATCAAAAGTGGAACACTTCTGGAAGACATAAGGAGCGATTTTTGAATAAAAACTCGTAGTGGCTTTCGGGTCTAGACTTCACATTTACAATAACGGTGGATTTAAAGTTGCCACCAGACCAACCAACGACTTCTTCAGGTAACCCCGGCCCCGGAAGACGAATGAAGGACTTTGTTAGCTGCAGTGAAAAAACCAATCGGCGTCGAGTGGATGACCTCTTGCAATCTAGAAGTCCTGGTGAGTTACTTTATGCGGCAGAAGTATCAACGCGTATGTCCGGCAACAGAAATGGTGCTAACATTATAAAAAAAATCACAGGAAACCACTCAAATATCCGAAAAAAAGATGACATGTGAGCCAGATGCAAGATGCTTGAGGAATGTAGAAGCTTTAGCATACTACGTAGATAGCAAGTCGACGACTCATGGGTACAAAACGACTCGGAAGTGGAGCATCAAGGCAGGCCATAAGGTTTATCCATCATTTTATAGTTTAAGAAAAGCTAAGGAAGAAATCCAAATGAAATTGATGTGGGTGAAACACGTGCGGAAATTAAGGTCCAGTCCGTATTAGATAAAACTGTTGAGCGTTTAGTTTTAGCAAATCAAGAAGTTTTTGTTAGTTTATTACCTACAAACTTGACGTATACATTAATCAGCAAGTGGGGTTGCGATGGAAGCTCTGGCCATAGCACATATAAGCAAAAGTTTACATGCAGTTATGACACTGATGAATTTTTGTTTATATTTTCCTTCGTTCCTCTTCAATTACAGGATGAAAAAGGTAACATTGTTTGGCAGAATCTTCGACCTTCTTCTACCATGTATTGTCGTCCAACTAAATTTATTTTTTCTAAAGAAACAAAAGATTTTATTGTTTTTGAAACGAAAAAAGTTTTAGAGGAGATAAATGCGTTGTTGCCAACAAAGTACATGCTCGAAGAATACGAAGTTTCCGTAAATCACAATATGCTTCTAACAATGATTGACGGAAAAGTTTGGAATGCTTTGACTGAAACTTCTTCCGCACAAAAGTGTTATATTTGTGGTGCCACTCCAAAAGATATGAATAATGAGTTACGGGACTTTACGCCTAACCGAGATAATCTTGATTTTGGTTTGTCTACTCACCATGCATGGATAAGATGTTTTGAATGCTTGCTTCATATAAGTTATCGCCTAGATATAAAAAAGTGGCAGCTTAGGAATGAGGCAGATAAAGAGAGTGTAAAGATACGTTCCAACGAAATCCAGAATAAATTTAAAAGTGTACTTGGATTGATAGTAGATAAACCAAAACCAGGCTTCGGCAATACCAATGACGGCAACACTGCTCGTAGGTTTTTCGAAAATTCTGAGGCTAGTGCTGAGATTAAGGGATTGGATGTAACGCTCATCAAAAGATTCCACACTCTCCTTCACGCATTAGCATCTGGGTACAATATAAATATCCAAAGATTTGAAAAGTTTGCGGTCGAGACTAAAAAACTATACATAGATCCATATCTATGGTTTACTATGCCTGTTACAGTACATAAAATCTTAGTGCATAGTACTGATATTATAAAATCAGCAATTTTACCTATTGGTCAACTTTCTGAGGAAGCACAGGAAGCCCGTAACAAAGATTTGAGACGATTCAGGGATGATAACACACAAAAGCAGTCGCGTGAAGCCACGAAAAGAGATCTTATGAATATGTTGCTTATAACATCGGATCCTTTAGTTAACAGTTTTAGGGAGATACCTAAGAAAAAATTTAAAAGTCTCACTTCAGAAGTCTTAAATTTACTGTCCCCCGATAATGTTGAGGAGTCAATAAATACCCCAGTTGTTTCAAGCTTTCACAGTAGTGTTGCTGATGCTCATGACTATTCCACAAGTGACTCATCGAATGAAAGTGATGATAGCGAATAATAACATAATTATAAAAGATAACCTACCCTATAACTTTTTGTTGGATCAGGTTTTATTTAATTTAAATCTATTGTCTTTTTTACTTTGTATTATACTTTACTTTTAAGTTTTTGTAATAAGTTATTTTCACATAATTAATTTAATTATTTACATTGTTCTTATTATTATTGTAATTCATTTTTACATTCCTGACTGGTACTATAAAATAATTTTGTAAAAATTGTAGTGCCAGGATAAATACTCAAATAAATACAAAATATGTATGTACATATGTACAGTCCCTCACATAAATAAGTAGACACCCCTTTTTGGACAATTCTTACAATCTTCGCTTTCGCAAATTTATTTTAACTAATTTCCCATAAGAAAACTTGTCACGATCTATAACAAAAACTAAATTATATTTAAAAAATGTTTGAAAAATTCGACGAATTTTCATAAAAAATTTTAATTTTTTTTTCGGAATTTTTTAGAGTATTGAGATTTGTAGTCCATTCAATTTAAGTACAATAAAGTAATATTCTTAAGTCCTTTAAATTTTTTTGGATCTATGTCACTTATCCACATTAGTTACTGTATAAGAAATAAGCAAATGTATGCATATGAAGTAAAATTTTGGAAAAAAAAATAAAAAAAAGAACATATGCCTGAAAAAAAATGACGTAGTTGTAATAAATGACTGCATATGAAACGGAAAATCTCATAAAATAATTTTGTCCAGCTAGCTTGTTCTACACGAAACACTGTGCATTGGTGAGAAAGAATTTGGTGCTATATTTAAACCGAATGGAAGCACTGTACATTTAAATGCGCCGACCGAGGTGCTGAAAGAAGTAATGTCACGAGAGTCAGGATGCAAGGGGATTTGATGAAATCCTGAAAAAAGATCTAATGTGGAAAAATACTTTGCTCTACCGAGATTATCTAAAATATCGTCAACTCTAGCTAGTGGAAATTTATCAGCAATGAGTTTTTTGTTTACTGCGCGAAAATCTACGCATATACGATAAGCTTTTTGACCATTAGTATATTTCTTTGGGACTACAATCAAAGGACTATTGTAATTCGATTAACTGGGTTCAATCAAATCGTTGTCTAATAATTTATTTACTTGGCGATTTATTTCTTCGCGTTGAGAGTATGGCAATCGATAGTTTTTAACATATACCGGTTCGTTGTCTGTCAATCTTAATTTTTGCTCGTAGAAGTTGTTTAAAGTCATTTTGTCCGTATCAAGAACGAAAATGTCGGCATAATCAATGCAACGGTCAATTAATTTACTATGAGCATGTTGAGGTATTTGATTTTTTAAAATTGAAATACGTTTTTTCGTACATTTGTCTTCTGTTTCTGTCTTGTTAATTGTATAAACATTATAATTTGAAAGTTTTTCTGTCCGAATACTTTTTCTTTTGTCATACTTTATATCATCCGTGGTATTTAAGTATTGGGTTACTGGAATTAACAATGCACCTAGCTGTGAAAACACCTTTTTCAATTTCCTGCGAGTCCACGAAAAGTGGTTCGGTTGAATTTCCTAAATCAAAAAGTCTGAATTTTTCACATCTTGGCGGAATGATACATCTGTCACTTTCTGTTCCGTGTAGGATTGGTATTGCGACTTTTTCATTACCTACCCAAAAGGAAATACTATTTTTTTCATAATTAATAATGCATTTGTTAATTTTCAGAAAATCTTTACCCAGTATGCCATCGGATGGAATATTAAAGACTTCATTTACTACATGTAAAGTATGTTTAATGGAAAAGTTAGAAAAATTTAAATTTGCTGTAATTTTACCTAAAGTAGAAACTGAATTAGAAGTGACACCGGTAATGTTAATAATGACGATCGTATTTAAGGAAATATTTCTGTATAAACATGATATCTTTATTAAAGAAATGTCCGCTTGAGTGTCTACTAGGAAAGAACAATATTTTTGTGACTCGTTAAGTTGTAAGTCAATGAAATCAGAGTAATTTAAATTTAAACAATAAATGCCTATTGGTGAGGGAAGTTCGCTTACTGGCTTAGTTCGTCCTCCCCCAGTGTTCGCTCCTGAGGGGCACTCGTGTTTAAAGCGCGAACGTTTGCGTTTCTACCTCTACCATTGGCTGCTCTCGAATTGTTACCTCTATTGTTACTATTGTTTGAATTAGGATTTGTATTTGAACGCGTGTTATTATTGTTATTATTCTGGTATCTATTTCCGTTATAATTACTATATCTTTGATTATTGTTGCCGTTATAGTTGCTATTGAATGAAAATGAACTATTATTGTTTCTATACCCAGATAGCCGCGGTTTGGGTAAAAGCCTCGATAACTACCACGTGAATTTCTGAATGTGTTGTTACCACGTGATCGAAAAGCTAAAACCTGACGCTCAGTTACTTCGTTGTTTTGTTCTACAATTAATTTTGCTACCACGTCTTTCGGATCTGTAAATGCCGTTGAGGATAAAATGGTTTTTACTAAATTGGATTTTGCGTTTAAACGACACACGTTAACAGTTTGTTCGACTGCCATTTCATGAGCTTTCGCTTGAGTGATCCCTTCAATAATAAGAGACCGCTCAAGTGGGTCAGCTAAATCTTCAAATTTTTTCGCAAAATCTGTATAATTATTGTTATTAACGTGCAACGCTGCAATTTTTCCTGCTAAAACTTTCGAGTTGTCCGGTTTGATCCTACTACGTAGAGCTGTTTTAATTTCCTTAACTGAATTTACTTGTCTTGGTATTGCTTCACGGGCTTTACCCTCTAATTTTGATTTTAAGAACGCTATAAAAGTATCATTTAAATCTGCAGTAGCGAATTGTTCAAGCAATGCGATTTTGTCTATAAAAGAATCAAGTGCTAGAGGATCGCCACTGTAGTTTTCTCTAATAGAATTAGCACATGTGTTAATGAAAATTCTCTTTTCTCAGGTGTCGCCATGATTTGATCGTTAAGATCTGGAGCTGAATTAGCAGAAGGTGAGGCCAAGTTTGTACTAAATGGATCGTTAAGATCTGGTTTTAAAGTAAAAGGAGTTGAAGTTAGTTTTGCACTATTTGAATCGTTAAGATTTGAATCTAACTTAGAAGTTGAATTTTTAATGGAAGAATTTTCGAATCCTGGAAAATCTGTTGACAAAAAAAATCAATTTTCTTGGTTTGTGACTGCTTCGGTCGAGGATGAAGCTAAACTTTCGTAGCTTGAGGCTGAATTATCGGAATCGGATTCTGAGTCTGATTTTTTTTGCACTTGCTTACCACTTCGAAGGTACATATGTAGTTATCAGAATAGCACAAATAATTCAGTTCAAATTATGAAATTAATGCAGTACTTATTTGAATGTCTGAATTTGTATTTGAAGTTGAATTGTTGAGGAAAAAGATAGAAGAAAAAAAATGTTTATAAAAGGGAACTGATTTGCAGGTGAATAGTCGCTAAAGGAGTATTTAACTATTTATTGGAGAAATGAATTAAAATTGCAGTATTTGTACGAAAAATCTGTAAAACGTAATTGAATTTAAAATATCACAAAAGTATATAGGTATGAATTGTTAAAAAAAATCTCAAAAATGTGATAATCACGGACGCACCACTTTATTAAAAAAAAATCTCAATTTGGTTTTTCACGGAACCACCGCATGTATTAAACAAATTTTAATTGGTTTTTAACGGAACCACCGCATGTATCAAAAAAATTGTAATTGGTTTTTAATGGAACCACCGCATATATCAAAAAAATTATTTGGTTTTTAACGGAACCACCGCATTTTCTAACAAACCACCGTTTATCAAAATCCAAAATTTATATGAAATGCGAAATTAATTTTTCCTTTAATTTTTGAAATGTTAAGTTTTTGATTGAAATGCGAAAGCACCGAATTTTATAAAAGTTTTATAAATGTTTTAATATACATACATAAAACGTAAGAAAAATAACCGTAGGCAACATGTTAAATACATATATGTATACTTATTTTTTCTTCTTCTTGTCACTGCTGCTGCTGCGCTGGCAGACCTGAATCGCTGCTGTCGTTGTTGCTGCTGATGGTATGTGTCTTTGCGTGTTAATGTTGTTGGTGGTGGAAAATTTTTGGGTGCCGTTAAATGCGCCGTTATGTGTGGCGTGGTGCGAGTGCCGTTATGTACAATTTATAGAATTTGTAAAATTTTGAGTTAAATTTTCATTACTAAATTGTATTTTAATTTTGTTGAATTTTGCTTTTGTTAAATGTTGATTAATAAAACTGTTTTTGTGGTTTATTAAATTCAATGTAGAAAATTTGTACTGTCGTTTTTAAATTTAATTTATAAAATTGAATCGTAGAATTGTTTAAAGTTGTATTAGAAAAACAGATTGTAGGTTTGATAAATTTTGTTTTAAGAAATTATATCGTAGTTTAGTATAATTTTATTTAGAAAATTGTATATTTAGGTTTTGTTGAATTTTAGTTAGAAAATTGGATGGTAGTTTATTAAAAATTTATTTAGAAAATTATGTATTGAAATTTAGTTGAATTTTATTTAGAAAATTATATCGTAGATTAGTAAAATTTTATTTAGGAAATTATGTATTGTATTTTTATTGAATTTATTTAGAAAATTACGCCGTAGATTAAAATTTTAATTAGCAATTTATGTATTAGAATCTCAGAATTTATTAGAAAATTGTATTATTAAGTTTTTGCACACTTTTCGCACCACACTCACTTTTACTTTTTTTTTTGTCCAAAAAAACTGCTGTCCTCCGAAAAAAAATTGTCCACTCACCGCTGCTAATGTGAAAGACGTCCGGTTCGCTGCTTTGCCAAATTGAAAAGGGCGAGGCTCCAGCCTCACGGTCGCCATATTAGGTTCATTTTATGAACCTCCGAAAAATGGACGATGTGCGCTTTGCACGCCCCAACTCACTCCACACCAAACACGTATTTGTTGTTTAAGTTTTTGTTCTTTTATTTATTAGAGTTTTCGTATGATAAATGTTCTTCAGTTAGTTGTACACTTTATATAGTTTTAATTATAGTTTGTACAAATTGATTTTAACTTCACCACTTAGTTCGTGCTTTCTTGTCGTCCAAATTTATATTAATTCATCTGCCAGCCGAATTGCTCTGTTTCCAATTTGTTCCAATACCTGTTGTTCGTTCACAGTAGACAATGGGTGTTGCAGCAATTTGGAAACAGGGTGACATTTTTATTATTTGTTAAGGCTGCTGTTACACATGCTCGACAAACTTTTTCGCGGACTCCCACAGTTTTTCGTGATTTGTATGGATTGATTCTGTTGCGAAAATTTCGAAAGGTTTATTCCGTCCGACGAGGTCAAAGTACGGTACCGCACTGTTATTTACCTTCAAACTATCCACAACCTAAGAAAAGAAAAGACGCGCGCAAGTTACATCTTTATACTACCCACTCTCTCTTCTTCATCTAATATGTACTCTTATTGCTACATATGTTAACTTGCCTACATAACTTCTCTTTTAAGCTACTATTGACATAAACAAATTTAACCTTTTCTCTTAGTTCTAAATATTAGTACATAATTAGTGATCAACTTTTTTTGAGCGCTGTTTGGGTGATATTTCCGATAAAACGAGAGCACGCACGAGAACTATTGGTATTTCTGACACCAAAAAAAACTCCAAAAATGATTAAAACAATACAATATCGGTAATATTAACGAAGTAAAAGTTTAAAAACTTAGAATAAACCTCAAGAGTCCATTCCCAAAGTCATTGACCCGGTTACATGTAATATTACTGTTTTTCGTATTAGGATCATTTCAGTGTTTTGCTCATATCTCGAAGCGAGTCAATTCAAATTGAGCCGGCTTTTATGCAGCTCAAAGCTTTTGAAATTTCCTACATTATGCAGTATTACATATTATTTTAGCATTCAAAGTGAAAATTTCCTATTTTTTGTACATTTGTCAATTTTTCGTGATTTTTGCGAGATATATTGGTTGTAGAGAACAACTAATACCGGAATCGCTTTCAGTGACCTCGAAAACATATAGTTGGCCTATTATCGGATCAATCTTTTATCATCAACTATCTTCGCCTTCTCTGCAAGGAAGCTCTAAAATGAAGTGGCCAAAATTCGTAAAAAAAGGACACTCGCACAGGTAAATTTTCGAGATTCGCCTCCAAACTTTGGGAAATGACTTCTGAGACCCATTCGAAGGTTTTTAGCATTCAGGATCAAAAATCTTAAGATATGATGTAAAATCGGGTCAGTCTAATGTACAGGCGTGTGAGTAAATGTATATAATCAAAAATACAATATTAGTAAATTGGTAGATTTACATATATTACATATACAAGACGCTGTGGACTGCCTTAGGGAGAAGGCAGTATCTCAGAAGCACATTTATATTTTCTCAGACAGTCAAGCAGCACTGAAAGCCCTTGACTCTCTCACAGCTAATTCTGAGACTGTAGTATGCTGTCGCAGATCACTTAACGTGATGGCTGAACATTTTACTCTGCATCTGGTTTGGATTCCGGGACATAAGATGATTAAGATATGATGTAAAATTGGGTCAGTCTACGGTACATACATATGTATATGTACATTTGTACATAAATAGATATTAATATATCAAGTGAAGTCTCTTTTTCTTCAACGATACAGTTTTTGGTTTAAAAGTTTTTTTGCATAAGCGTAATGATATGCGCGCATACAGCTTTACATACATATGTATCTTCATTTTAGTGGCAAGATACTATTCAGTGTACGCGCAGGAATGATTATTGTTCTACAATGTCAATTTTGTTATATTTTCCTTCATATTACTTTCTCTTGTTTAAAATTAAAATCGATTTCGTGAATTAAGTTCAGGTCAGTTAGGCTAAAATTAAACAAACCTGTATAATGCATTGAATTTGTGAATAATAATTACTAATGTGTACATAATTTTGTTTTACTTGGTTTGTGACACGGGAGTTTATTGGTAATACAACGGGGCCGCAATAACATCCATGAGGCCAATGGTTGGTACCGCTCTGTTGGGCGGGTACAGAAGCAGCCACCAAACGTTGCAACAACTAGCTGCCAAGCATAAAGATAAGTTGAGTTATAGGGTGTATCGTGTTGGCGAAGTGTGACATGCAAGTGCGTTTGTTTTTTTTTTTTATTGCATATTTTCTTTTTGGTTGAATATCCCCAGTGTGCAAAATAAATTATCCTGTTTGACCATTGACTGGAGAGAGCAGTGCTGTGTGATGACCATGTATAAGAATCCACGAAGCTGAAGCTCCGGGCCTAAATGCCAGTGCACACGCCGTGGTCATCGCACCTTGCCACAAGCACTGCTGCTCTTTTGTCCGTGAATGTGCCTATCGCACACTCAGTCAATGAAGATCATAAGAATCTTCATCCGTGAGCCTCCTATCGGAACTTTTTGTTATGCGTTTTATACTGTCAACGGCCTCTGAATGAAGTTTGAAATTTCAAGTCTCTAGCTCGTGGAGAAGTTACCTAACCCCAATTTAAGTTCTCATCTAATTATTTCGATCCCTGCGGCACTTAACAGAATTTTTTCTCCTTTTGTTCCTTTGTCATGGTGTCTTAACTTATATGTGAGGTCTCACGTTTGTAGCTCAATGAGAAGTTGCTTAAAAATCGATCGCAAAATTCCCTCCGTTCCGTAGGATTATTAAATATCTCGATCCATTCGCCCCCTAGAGAAACTTTTTGTTATGTGTTTTATACTGTCATCGGCCTCTGAATTATATTTGAAATTTCAAGTCTCTAGCTTATCGAGAAGTTACCTGAAAGCCGGCTTAAGTTCTCATCTAATTATTCTATTTTTCCCCCTTTTGTTGCATTGTCCCAGTGTCTTAACCTTTATGTGAAGTTTCACGTTTGTGGCTCAATGAGAAGTTACTTAAAAATCGATTGCAAGATTTGTATTGAAAATGCGGACAAACATTCAACCGACCTAATATAAACGAAATAAAAAATGTTAAAATTGTATGATGTTATTACGTTTTGGTATGCAACGTAATTTTGGGAATGATTCGTAATGGCTAAATTTGCTAGTTTTTTGTTCCCATAAAAATAATTACATAGGAAGTGCCTAAGGGTGCACTTATTCATTTCAGTTTTCATATTTCTCTTTAATTGTATCCTCAACATATTGTGACGAATATTAGCATGACTAAGCTGCTAATATATCAATGCACAACAACAATAAAGCAGCCACCCTTATGTAGAAGGCGACGAAGAGTTATCTCACACACACAAATATGTAGTCATCAGCCGAAGTAGTTACTCACACATACACACGCATATGGCTATGGGAGAGGCATGTACTACAGATATACATATATTTAGCTTGTAATCAAACAAACATGAGATAAACTGTTCGAGAAATTACTAGACCTTAGGAGAAATGGGTCAACGAGGAAACCGAGAGTATAAAAGCAGCGCAAGCTGAGTAATAACTAATCAGTTTTGATTTAAATACGCTATTGGTTGTGAAGTATAATTATGAAGTACTACTCCCAAAGTAATCTAAATAAACGACAGTTTGCAATACTGAATATTGGAGTGATTTATTCAAAAGTTTAGCGATTCGAGCGGTAGCAGAAGGCGCATGAATATCAGAAATCCCCAGAATTCGGTACAATTGGTATCAGAAGTGGGATTGTTGAATAAATTCCAGAGGACAACAAGGATATGTCAAAGTTGAGTGAATTGAAGATTCAGCAACTGAAAAAGGAGTTGGAAGCACGTGGATTGAATACTACTGGCAATAAATCTGAGCTACAAACACGACTAAGGGAAGCTATGGAATCGGAAGGAATCAACGTTGATGAACACACATTTTATCCTGATATGGAATAGTCATCTACTAAAATGGAGGAAAAGATAGAGACTCCCAATCCATTGGCAAGTGTTGACACTAACGCGATACTAGCAGTGCTGAAGCAAATGTAGTCACAAATATCAACCGATGTGTCAGCACAGCTCGCAATAAAGGAGACACGTATAACATCCAAGATGGAAACACAACTGGATGAACAGAATACATATATAGCATACCAACTAGGATCACAGGAGACACGTACTTCAGAAATGACGTCGCAAGTGTCATCGCAAGACCAAAAAACATATATGGCATCTCAACTGGAGGCGCAAGAGGCACGTATGTCTGAAATGTCGGCACAAATTTTGGAACAGATATCAGCAAAACTGGAAGCGCAGGATGCAAAAAAAAAAAAATGTAAAACTTTAACACATAACTACATACGAATTATGTGATGTGTGAAAGATAATATATGCGTAAGAAGGCAATTGGGAAAAACTTTACAACAACTAAGGCATGACGTAGCTGAATGCGTCTATAACCATTTCAACTATCTTAGGAGTGCGGGTTCGACTCCCACTCCCGGAAGAGAAGGCTTTGAAGAGATTTACAAGGTATAATCGAAACAGCTGTCGCCTTGTCCATCCTGATGTCACGTTGTTTAAATTTTTCCCAAATTATTAAATAAATTATAAAATTAAAAATTGCTTGAAATAAATGATTTCATACATTAAAAGCAATACGGGCAATCCCCGGCAAACTCATAAAAATATTCTATTTAATTTCTTTAAATTCCTTTTATTTAATTTCATTTCGTTTCATTTCATTTCATTATATTATTTTTAATTTTTTTAAATTTTAAATCACTTCGTTTTATTTCTTTTGATTTCTATTAAATAGTATTTTTTCTATTTCATTTCATATCAATCATTTCATATAGTTTTATATTTTTCGTTTTATTTCACTTCATTTTCATATATTTTTTTATTTTTTTCCTTTCATTTCATTCCGTCTCCATTTATATCATTTCATCTCATTTCATTCCATTTCCTTTAATTTTATCTTAATTAATTTTACAATTGTTTTTGTTTTATTGGCCTAAGTATTGATAAAAGTTACAAAGTTCGATTGGAGCTCAAGGCCAGAACAATAATTTTATTAGTGATATTTATAATTTTTTTTTAATTTTTCTTTAATTGAGAAATTGTGTTTTTTTTTTTTTTTTTTTTGAATATTAAGTAGAAAAGTTTTCAGACAACCTGCCATAGCTGCGCAGATAGATCCATTTTGAAGAGCGCTTTAGGCACGCTGCGCTAACCATTAAATTATACAGTGAATGTTTTATTTCAAAGCCGGCCAAAAGTTGGACTTTGTGCAATTTGAGTTCGTATTTTCACACAATGGACAATGGGCGTGGAACCGCCCACTTTTAAAAGAGGTTATTTAAATTTTTTGCAAGCTGTAATTTGACAGTCGTTGAAGATATCATGATGAAATTTGGCAGGAACGTTACTCCTATTACTCTATGTATGCTTAATAAAAATTAGTAAAATCGGAGAACGACCACGCCCTCTTTTAAAAAAAAAATTTTTTTAAGTAAAATTTTAACAAAAAATTTAATATCTTTACAGTATATAAGTAAATTATGTCAACATTCAACTACATTAATGATATGGTGCAAAACAATTAAAAAATAAAAGAAAATTTCAAAATGGGCGTGGCTCCGCCCTTTTTCATTTAATTTGTCTAGGATACTTTTAATGCCATAATTCGAACAAAGATTTACCAATCTTTGTGAAATTTGGTAGGGGCTTAGATTCTGGGACAATAACTTATTTCTGTGAAAAAGGACGAAATCGGCTGAAGCCACGCCCAGTTTTTATACACAGTCGACCGTCTGTCCTTCCGCTCGGCCGTTAACACGATAACTTGAGCAAAAATCAATATATATTTACTAAACTCAGTTCACGTACTTATCTGAACTCACTTTGTATTGGTGTAAAAAATGGCCGAAATCCGACAATGACCACGCCCACTTTTTCGATATCGAAAATTACCAAAAACGAAAAAAATGCCATAATTCTATACCAAATACGAAAAAAGGGATGAAACATGGTATTTGGATTGGTTTATTGACGCAAAATATAACCTTAGGAAAAAAACTTTTGTAAAATGGGTGTGACACTTACCATATTAAGTAGAATGAAATGAAAAAGTTATGCAGGGCGAAAAAAAAAACCTTTGAAATCTTGGCAGGAATACTGTTCGTGGTATTATATATATAAATAAATTAGCGGTATCCAACAGATGATGTTCTGAGTCACCCTGGTCCACATTTTGGTCGATATCTGGACCACGCCTTCACATATACAACTACCACCACCTTTTAAAAGCCTCATTAATACCTTTAATTTGATACCCATATCGAACAGACCAATTCTAGAGTCACCCCTGGTCCACCTTTATGGCGATATATCGAAAAGGCGTTCATCTATAGAACTAAGCCCCACTCCCTTTTAAAATACTCATTAACACTTTTCATTTGATACCCATATCATACAAACATATTCTAGAGTCACCCTGGTCCACCTTTATGGCGATATCTCGAAAAGTCGACCAGCTATAGAACTAAGGCACACTCCCTTTTAAAAAGACTCATTAACACCTTTCATTTGATACCCATATCGTACAAACAAAGTCTAGAGTCACCCCTGGTCCACCTTTATGGCGTTATCTCGAAAAGGCGACCACCTGTACAACTACCACCACTCCCTTTTAAAACCCTCATTAATACCTTTAATTTGATACCGATATCGTATAAACACATTCTAGGGTCACCCCTGGTCCACCTTTATGGCTATATCTCGAAAGTCCACCTATAGAACTAAGCCCCACGCCCTTTTGAAATACTTATTAACACCTTTCGTTTGATACCCATATTGTACAAACGCATTCTAGAGTCACCCCGGGTCCAACTTTATGGCGATATCTCGAAAAGGCGTCCACCTATAGAACTAAGGCCCACTCCCCTTTCAAATGCTCATTAACCCCTTTCATTTGATACCCATATCGTACAAGCAAATTCTAGGGTCACCCCTGGTCCACCTTTATGGCGATATCTCGAAACGGCGTCCACCTATTGAACTAAGGATCACTCCCTTTTAAAATACTCATTAACACCTTTTATTTGATACCCATATCGTACAAACAAATTCTAGAGTCATCCCTAGTCCACCTTTATGCCGATATCTCGAAAAGGCGACCACCTATACAACTACCAACACTCCCTTTTAAAACCCTCATTAATACCTTTAATTTGATATCCATATCGTACAAACACATTATAGATTCACCCATGGTCCACCTTTATGGCAACATCTCGAAACGGCGTCCACCTATAGGACTAAGGCCCACTCCCTTTTAAAATACTCATTAACACCTTTCTAGAGTCAACCCTGGTCCACCTTTATGCCGATATCTCGAAAAGGCGACCACCTATATAACTACGACCACTCCCTTTTAAAACCATCTTTAATACCTTTAATTTGATACCCATATTGTACAAACACATTCTAGAGTCACCCCTGTTCCACCTTTATGGCGGTATCTCGAAAAGGCGTCCACCTATAGAACTAAGGCCCACTCCCTTTAAAATACTCATTAACACCCTTCGTTTGATAGCCATATTGTACAAACGCATTCTAGAGTCACCCCTGTTCCACCTCGAAAAGGCGCTAACCTATAGAACTAAGCCCCACGCTCTTTTAAAATACTTATTAACACCTTTCGTTGGATACCCATATTGTACAAACACATTCTAGAGTCATCCCTGGTCCACCTTTATGGCGATATCTCGAAAAGTCCTCCACCTATAGAACTAAGGCCCACTCGCTTTTTAAAATACTCATTAACACTTTTCATTTGATACCCATATTGTACAAACACATTATAGAGTCACCCCTGGTCCCCCTTTATGGCGATATCTCGAAAAGGCGACCACCTATACAACTACCACCACTCCCTTTTAAAACCCTCATTAATACCTTTAATTTGATACCCATATCGTACAAACACATTCTAGAGTCACCCCTGGTCCACCTTAATGGCGATATCTCGAAAAGGCGTCCACCTATAGAACTAAACTCCACGCCCTTTTGAAATACTCATTAACACCTTTCGTTTGATACCCATATTGTACAAACGCATTCTAGAGTCACCCCTGGTCCACCTTTATGGCGATATATCGGAAAGGCGTCCACCTATAGAACTAAACTCCACGCCCTTTTGAAATACTCATTAACACCTTTCCTTTGATACCCATATTGTACAAACGCATTCTAGAGTCACCCCTGGTCCACCTTTATGGCGATATATCGGAAAGGCGACCACCTATACAACTACCACCACTCCCTTTTAAAACCCTCATCAATACCTTTAATTTGATACCCATATCGTACAAACGCATTCTAGAATCACCCCTGGTCCACCTTTATGCCGATATCTCGAAAAGGTGACCACCTATACAACTACCACCACTCCCTTTTAAAACCCTCATTAATACCTTTAATTTGATACCCATATCGTACAAACACATGTTAGAGTCACCCCTGGTCCACCTTAATGGCGATATCTCGAAAAGGCGTCCACCTATAGAACTAAACTCCACGCCCTTTTGAAATACTCATTAACACCTTTCGTTTGATACCCATATTGTACAAACGCATTCTAGAGTCACCCCTGGTCCACCTTTATGCCGATATCTCGGAAAGGCGACCACCTATACAACTACCACCACTCCCTTTTAAAACCCTCATTAATACCTTTAATTTGATACCCATATCGTACAAACGCATTCTAGAATCACCCCTGGTCCACCTTTATGCCGATATCTCGAAAAGGCGACCACCTATACAACTACCACCACTCCCTTTTAAAACCCTCATTAATACCTTTAATTTGATACCCATATCGTACAAACACATTCTAGAGTCACCCCTGGTCCACCTTAATGGCGATATCTCGAAAAGGCGTCCGCCTATAGAACTAAACTCCACGCCCTTTTGAGATACTCATTAACACCTTTCGTTTGATACCCATATTGTACAAACGCATTCTAGAGTCACCCCTGGTCCACCTTTATGGCGATATCTCGGAAAGGCGACAACCTATACAACTACCACCACTCCCTTTTAAAACCCTCATTAATACCTTTAATTCGATACCCATATCGTACAAACGCATTCTAGAATCACCCCTGGTCCACCTTTACCCCAATATCTCGAAAAGGCGACCACCTATACAACTACCACCACTCTCTTTTATAACCCTCATTAATACCTTTTACTTGATACCCATATCGTACAAACATATTCTAGAGTCACCCCTGGTCCACCTTAATGGCGATATCTCGAAAAGGCGTCCACCTATAGAACTAAACTCCACGCCCTTCTGAAATACTTATTAACACCTTTCGTTTGATACCCATATTGTACAAACGTATTCTAGAGTCACCCCTGGTCCACCTTTATGGCGGTATCTCGAAAAGGCGTCCACCTATAGAACTAACGCTACTCCCTTTTAAAATGTTCATTAACCCCTTTCATTTGATACCCATATCGTACAAACAAATTCTAGGGTCACCCCTGGTCCACCTTTATGGCGATATCGCGAAACGGCGTCCACCTATGGAACTAAGGATCACTCCCTTTTAAAATACTTATTAACACCTTTCATTTGATACCCATATCGTACAAACAAATTCTAGAGTCAACCCTGATCCACCTTTATGGCGATATCCCTAAATGGCGTCCACCTATAGAACTATGGCCCACTCCCTTATAAAATACTCTTTAATACCTTTCATTTGATACACATGTCATACAAACTCATTCCAGGATTACCTTCGGTTCATTTTCCTACATGGTTATTTTCCCTTATGTTGTCACCATAGCTCTCAACTGAGTATGTAATGTTCGGTTACACCCGAACTTAACCTTCCTTACTTGTTTTAAGTAAATTTTGCATTGAATAAACACAAAAGTTTTATCTGACTAGCTCGACCTCCGCGTTCTTAGTTATACGAATATAAGTAAATATAGTCAGGATTAGCTTGAAATCAAATAACCAAAGTCCTTTTAAATTTCAAACTGCACAGTCCACATTTTCTTTTAGCACACTGTGGGGAGTTGTCACTCAATTTTTACACACTCTTATGCAATTGTTTTAGTATTTGTGTGGCCGGCTCTGTTTTATTTGATAAATTGCTACTTCTATTACTCTTTACAAACTAAATTTACCCAGCGTTGTGTCATCTGTTGCAATTAACTGATAATGCTGGATTTGTTTATTGTCCATTACTTTGTTTGCTTTTGGTTTATTAACAATTGTTTTAGTTTTATCGGCCTATTGATAAAGGATACAAGGTTCGATTCAAGCTCAAGGCCAGAACAGTAATTTTTTAATGATAATTATTTTCTTTTTGTTTTCTTTTTTTAATTTTTCCATAATTGAAAAATTGTATGGCAGGTTGTCTGAAAAATTTTCTAAAAAAACAAAATACAATTTTTCAATTATAGAAAAATTAAAAAAGAAACAATAATTATCATAAAAAAATTATTCTGGCCTTGAGCTCGAATCGAACGTTGTATCCTTAAATAATTTTATTTCATTTCAGTTGATTTCATTTCATTTCGTTTCATTTCTTTTCATTCCATTTCATTTGACTTCATTTTGTATATTGTATATTATTATTAGGCATGGAAGCACTGAGACCTTTGTGCAGAACTACTGTGCGTGACCTTTCAGCCTAGTTTTCTTTATGGAGGCTTTTGATATATCTAAGTACCTCTTAAGGCTTTTTACTCCATATCACATAGGGATTAAGAGTCACACCACATAGATGGGAGAGGCTTTGCTTGCCACAGCAACGCATTCGTAGAGAATGTGAACCGGCGTTTCATCCTCCAGCACACAGAATCGATAAATTTAAGTATCGGATAAATTTAACTTATTTAGGTGATATCGTTTACCACAGTGTCCCGTATAGTATCCAGGGAGCGTAGGTCCTCCCTGCTTAGATTAATGAGTTTGGCTAATACTTTCATTGCCAGAAGTATAAACACTTTGGCATGCCATTTCCTTGGGCCGTCAATCCAATGACGTCTGAATTGTTTTGTTTCCCAGTTACTTATGGTTTCCCTGGTGTGTGTTTTTGTGAGTCCACAAGCTGTTTTAGCACTCTGTTTTGCTAGGTAACCTGCATATTCATTACTTTCATGACCCTGATGTCCAGGAACCCATCCTAGCAAAAGCTTGCTTTTGGCTCCCAGGTCATTAATGATTTCAATGCAGTCATCCACTAGCTTCGATGTAACTGCGTAAGATTGCAAGGCATGGCGCCCGGCTGTCCGACATAATGTAGATGCTCTTCGAGGATGAGCTTCTCCGCAGACATTCTCTACCGCAGACTTTTATTGCATGGATTTCTGCCTGATATATGGTGGGGTAGCATCCCATTGGTATCGATTCCTTGAAGTTCCGTCATCGAATTTCGATCCATCCGTGAACCAGACCTCTGAGTCAGGGTCCTTATAAGGATTTTCTGTTTCCCAGTGGGTCCTACCCACAATGGACACTTCAAAGTTCCATGAGATTCTGAGCTTAGGGGGCATTAGATCACGCAATTGTTCAAAGTTCCGTAAGCTTCTGAGCTTAGGGGATATTAGCTCACTCAGTTGTAATGTGAGATTTCCTATTAATTTTCTTATTACTTTCATATGCCATATCACGTTTCCTGGCTTCAACTCCGAAATATTTAGTCTTAGTGAGCCTAATGTTGCCTCTTTCTATATCAGAATAGGGAAGGGAGGTATTATCACTAAAGCACTAAGTGCATCAGAAGGGGACGTTCTCATCGCATGCGCTATGCCAATGCAAACTAGTCGCATTTTGTTTAGTTTTGCTGTTGCCGTTCTTTGCATGGCCTACCACCAAACCAGGGAAGCATAGGTGACTATTGACCTTACAAAAGTTTGAAATGTCCAGTATACCATTTTTGGAGATATCCCATTTCATTTTACTCCGGTTCAGTTCTTTTCATTTCCGTATCATCAAACAATTTTTTTATCTCATTTCTTTTCATTCCATTTATATCGTTTTATATTTTTTGTTTCATTTCATTTCGATATTGTTTATTTTTTTTTTCTATTTTATTTCATTCCGTTTCATCTCATTTTATTCCACTACCTTTCATTTCGTCTCAATTCATTGATTTTTTTTATTTTAATTCATTTTATTTCATTTCATGATATTTCATTTAATTTAGTTTTAGTTTACTCAATTTGTTTTTTTTTTTTGTAATTTTAGTTATTTTATTTCGTTTTATTTTATTTTATTTTAGCACATTTTTAAAATTAGTTTTCTCATTTAAAAATATTTGTTTATTAGTTTTCTTTTATATATTTATTTTATTTTATTTTATTTGACTTCATTTTGTTCAATTTATTTTAATATATTGTAATTTTTTTAAATAAATTTAATTTTATTTTATTGATTTATCTTTATTGGTTTCAGTTTTATTTAATTTTTTTATATTTTCATTTAATTAAAATTTATTTTATTAGAAATATAAATTTTAATATATTTGTATGAAATTTGTAAATAAAAAAATTTAAGAAAAGATTGAGCATTTTGATGGGAATTTTTGGAGCATTTTGAATTTTTGGGAATTTGGAAAACTGTTTTTGGATGTTTTAAGACGGTATGGCAGCACTGAACATTGAGTTTCAAAGCTGTCATTTTCACCTAAAAGTATGCAGTCGTTGCAGACTAACAGCACACACGTACACGAAAAATCCCATTTCACCATGGGTCAAATCGGCGCTTATTCCTTACCCAATTCGTATCCTATTTTTTCGTTAGCGTTAAGATATGATTAGGTACCAAATTTTTAATCAATCAAACCATAAACCCGGTCTTGAAGACAACAAATTTATATAATTAGTATCAAATGAAAAAAATTTAAGATATTATTTTCACCGCCTACTTACCAAGAAAATATGTTTTTTTATCTTCTAGTGTCAGTGCCAACTTCTCATTATTTTCATCGTTAGCAATTTTAACATGGGCAATTTATGGTATGGTGCTGAAGCAAGGTTTATTAAGTACTCCCAAGGGCCAATACCATCCTCACAAAGTGGACGAAGATATTTTGGTGGCACGACGATTGGTACCGCGTCCAAAGTTATGCTTGATTATGGAATAGATTCTACTAATTCTGGTCTAGGAACATCTGTCAGTAGCGGTGCAGTTTCTGTTACTCCTGAAAGCCCTTCTTATAATACAGCTGAAGTTGTTGGGCCCAAAAGTTCTTCATTAAACACACAAGAGCCAACGTGCGAGGAGCTACGTGCCATGTGGATGTGAGTATATAATTAAGGAATGCGTAATTGTTCCGCTTTTGGCTACTCCTAGGCCTGCCAGTTTATCAGTTCATTTATTTATTTATCTCGAGATCGATCCCACAAACCCTTTTTGTGTGTGAATGTGGAGATTGAAACCACGTATATATTTTGTAGTTATTTTTAAATTCGTAAAATTTAATGAGTCATAGACGTATTGCACAATTATTTCTTTATTAAATGATTGTATTTTTATTATGAATAAAAACTGAAAGGGATAAAACATACTGGCTGATATTATAGCTTTTTCCACACTGCGTAGGATCTCTTCAGATATCTTTGTATTTTTAAATTAAAAACTATATTCTCCCCGAGTGAGTTTCGAAATAGAGTCGCCTACCACTGAATGTATGAAATCGTTAGCTTAATGTGAAAATGTGCTAAGTCACTTTTTACGAATTTTACAGGAGACGAAAAAAACTGAATAATTTTTGAAATAAACTTTTTTTCAAAACTGTAAATGAGGATACCTTAGTTGCAATACTTTTGAGTGTAAAAGCTTTGAAAAAGATAAATAAAAGTCATTTATGCTAACCCAACAGCTATTTTATGTCTTATCACAATTTCCTCACTCAAAACAAATTTTTTCTCCTGACTTAGCACTTTTTACTCAATATGTTTCCCCATCACTCTTCCCTTTTAAGGATTGAAATATAACACTAAAATTATATATATCACAAAAAATACCATTTATTTGTCAAACAATTTTTAACTATTGGCGGCCACCGTGGTGTGATGGTAGCGTGCCCCGCCTACCACACTGAATGCCTGGGTTCATACCCCGAGAAAAGGAACATCAAAATTTTAGAAATAAAGTTTTCAATTAGAAGAAAATTTGTCTAAGCGGGGTCACCCCCGGCAGGGTTTGGCAAGCTCTCCGAGTGTATTTCTGCCATAAGCAGGTCTCAGTGAAAACTCATCTGCCTAGCAGATGCCGTTTGGAGTCGGCATAAAACAAAGTAGGTCCCGTCCCGCCAATTTGTAGGAAAAATTAAAAAAAAGGAGCACGACGTAAATTGGAAGAGAAGCACGGCCTAAAATCTCTTCGGAGGTTGTCGCGCCTTACATTTATTTATTTATTTTTTTTCTAACGGTTCTTATCTGGACTCTTTTGCCGGATGGTGCGCAGAAAATAACTTATTTTTAAATTCAAACAAATGCTGTGTTGTGTCTTATTCCATAAAGACAACTGCCACATACTTTATCTACAAACTAAATGCTAAATCTCTTAATCGTTGTCAGGAGAGTAAAGACTTGGGTGTAATTTTTGACTCCAAACTCCCTTTTTCTAGTCACATTGATTTCGTTGTTTCAAAATTTGTTGTAATGGTTGGGTTCAGTAGACGTAACACCAGTGATTTTAAGGACCCTATGACGTTGAAGGCACTTTATATATCCTTGGTCAGAAGTTGTGTTGAATATTGAATGAATCTAACTCCTATAAAATTGAGAAAGTTCCAAAATTTTTTTACAAAATTGCTTTTGGTATGCTTCACTGGCCAGTCACAAATTGCTTGGTCTTCAGGCTTTGCATTACAGAAGAACTTTTATCTCACTCATGCTTGCCTATAATGTAATAAACTTTAGCAAGAATTGCTCTGATTTATCTACTTTGATCATTCCATATATTCCACTGCATGATCTTCGGCATAAGAGATTATTTATCGAAATAACTTCATAAAACGAATTATGCTATGAAAGAACCTATAACTAGTACTATACATCTAGCAAATCGATTCAGTAGTTTTATTAATTTTAATAAGAGCTTATATAAGTTTAAGCTTGAATTGTTTTCTATTTTTAACTAGTTTGTAAGAAAGCATGTAGTTATCGACATGTAAGAATTGAAGTAGATTATAGTCAGCGCAAAGCACTTATCATACAGCAAAGCATGTCTCAATTGGGTAAATCCAATTTCAAGGGGTTGTGCTCGCAACCCTCTCAAAGGGTTTCCAGCACAATATATAGCTTCTCCAACCCAATTTTCAACTCACCTAACCGTGGCGAATCCTGTTTCATTGACAGCCGAGGCTCTGGCGACCCCAAGTTCCTCATGGAACTAGGGGGTGGGGTAGCGGGATGGCCTAGAAGATTTAATGTGATTATATAAATCGTTCCCGAGATGGTCGAGCTAGTAGTACCTTAATAGTGCTTTGTTACCGGAACGTACCGGATCTATATCCGGCAAAGGGCCATCAACATCGGTAACACTCCCCAAAGCCTTCGGGGAGTGTCTTTATCGTTAATACAACAACAACAACAAAGCATGTACTTTTAGACTGAATGAATCAAATAAATAAATAAAATGCGCGCACAAAGAAATGACTAGTAATTCAGATTGATATTATTGCCAGGTTGACTTAGCACAATTTTTTTTTAAGAGCTGACGACTTAGCACATCATTGCCCAAAGCACGTAAAAATAAAAAATTTAAATAATTTTTTTTTATCGATGTATTTTGAATTCAGTTTTAAAACTGTATTAAAATACAATTTTTCAAAAAAAGTGACTTAGCACATTTTCACATTAAGCTAACGAAATGTGTGTGACTTAACTTCAGTTTTACCCGTTTATTGTTTTATTTATTTTTGGGGGTCAATTCACGTTCGATGAAGTGAAAAAATAATTCATGCTCATTTCATTTTATCACATCACTTTTTCATGTTAGGCGATTCGTGTTCTTTGCAATAATCGTTGTGAAAATATAATAACGAGTACTGTGGTGAGTAAAAAAAATTATGTTTTCTGTCAAAATAACAAAAAAATTTATAAAAGTGGTAAATATTTTCAACTTTTCAATAAGAAAATGCCCAATATTCCCTTTTTAATTGCACTGAATTCTCATCTAGAATATCAAAGATAAGTACATTATTGCCATTTATTATTTAAATGTACAATCCAAATTTTATATAACTTTCGATATAAGAATCATCTCAGAGTTACTAAGAGTCAACTGCGGGACTCACAAGATCCATTCACTATGATATCGGAGGAAACCTTCATTCATTTATATAGATTTCCGAAGCACATTTGCTAAAATTTGGTTGACGAACTAAAGCCATACTTGCGAACTACAAAGAGACGGCATGCAATTCCCATTCATGTGTTTTTTTAGCACTGGAAGTTTTCACTGGGCAGTTGGTCAAGATTCACTGGAAGTAAAAGCAATTAATAGAGTTCAGCAAAGTCACATTAAATTCCCAAATAGTGGCGAATTTATGGCAACCAAAGCTGCTTCTATCAAATGAATGATTTTCCTGGAGGACTCATATAAAAATATGCGTTCTGATGTAGAAAATGTATATTATTGCCGCAATGAAGCATTATTATATTATATGCAAGTGCAAAATTTCGGGGAACTGACATTGATGCTTTCGTATGGCGGCGTTCAAATTTAAAGCAGCACATATACAATTTTTACAATAGGCATGTCTCAATTGGCATGTCGAGAGAAACTTTTGATTATTGGGAGAGAGTGGGTATCCTTTGCAGGTACACAAACTTTTGTATATTTCTATCATGTTGTGATTCTTCCTTTTTATTAGCCTTTGCTTATGACTCCAATTACCAACCCTACATCAGAAGCAGAACAGCGTTATAACTGCTCGCATAAAGCTACTCGGAGTTTGGTTGAAAGATATGTCGGTTTGTTTAAGAGCAGATTTCGATGCCTATCTAAAGAGAGAGTTTTGTTTTACAAGCCACCAAGAGCAGCGGTTGGGGACAGATAAGAGGGAGGAAAAAGGATAGAGAGAAGGATGAAAATACGGAGGGAGAGAATGAAATGTGGAGGGAGGAAAAAGGATAGAGAGAAGGATGAAAATACGGAGGGAGAGAATGAAAAGTAGAGGGAAAGTAGGGAGAGACGAACGGTGAGGAAGAGTGTGGAAGGATATTGCCAGCGTGTGGGAAACGAGTGGAAAAAAGGGAAAGGAGAAGAAAAAGAGCAGGGGAAGGAAAAGGAAAATGGGAGAGGAGAGGAGAGGAGGAAGACGCTACAGTGACCAGCCAACTTAAATTTGCTACTTACATTTAGCTCTTGACAAAATACCCCCCCCCCCTCCCCCCCCCCCCCAGCCTTTCCGACCACATTCGACCTATCCGTGTACAATTAAACCGGTCGCTTTACACTATTGAGTTCTCTTCTCCTTTCCTCTCCCGTCGAATGACTGGGGTGAACGTAGCACAGGGAGCAGTCGGCATACAATAGTCCGTCCTGTCAGGGATAAATCGAAAGCTAGATTGTCCGAAGTCAGAAAGCCCATAGCCCATATCAGTGGATCTCCTAGTAAATAATAAACAACCTTTTAAAGAATTTTGGAAATTAGTGCGTCTAATTTATTGTTGGTTTTTTGGGGATTTAGCATCCCTTCAGCTATATCAAGCCTTCACCGTTTTTTATCTAATCTCTCTTTCGATTTCTAGAAACCGATCGTATTCTTGCGCGTGTCGCCAACTCTCCTTCTCCGCTCCCTTTCTACGGGAGCAAGCTCCTCCGAAGCTGCGGGATCGACACCATGGCTAAGCGAGGTTTGGCCCATGTTAGTCAGTGTTGGATCAGAATTCGTAATTGACAATGTCGTATTTACAGCTGAGATTTCTTCGGTGATCTGAAAAGGTATAAAGAAACAATGACATTTATTCATATGTGCAAATTATAAAATAAGCACGTTGGCATATTTTTATAGACTGCCCTCACCCTCAGTCTTATAGCTCTTTCTCTCCTCCGTCTTTTTATCTCCCTCCCTCTCATTCTCCTTCCCGGCGGCCAGACCCTCTCCCTCCACCTTTCCTCTCCACTCCCTTTCTTTTCCCTCTTCTTTCCCTTTTCCTTTTCCGTTCCGCTTTCCTTTACCTTTCTCCTTCCCCTTCTCCTTTTGCTTCCTCTTCTCTATTTCCTTTTCCTTTCCCCTCTCCTTTTCCTTCACCATATTTTCCTTCCCCTACTCTTTTTCCTTCCCTTATTTTCCTTTCCTTCTCCTTTTCCTTCTTCTTTTCCTTTCCTTCTCCCTTTCCTTCCCCTTTTTATTTCCGTTTTTCTTCTCCTTCTCAGTTTCCTTTCCCTTCTCCTTTTCCATTTGTTTCTCCTTCGCCTTTTCTTTTTTTCTCCTTTACCTATCCATCCCCCTCTCCACCTCTTTTAACTTGTTATCCCTCTCCTTCTCAGTATCCACTCGGCCTCTCTCTCTTTCACCCGCCCGATCTCTTGTTCTTCTCCGTTTCCTTTACACTTCACTTTTCAATTTTCGTTTCCGCTCCCTTTTCCTTCTCCCATGCCTTCTACCTTTATCCGTATTCTTGTATCTATTCTCTTATCCTTTTATATATAATATATATATATTAGTGATAAAGAGTGATGCATACCACTTGAGGTGAACCCACTTCTTGGGAATGGTCTCCATCCACGGATGCCTGATGTCAAATTTTAAGGATTGTCTCCTCCATACTAGGGTCTTAAATAGAAAGATCCGTTAATTAAAGTCAAATATGTTAATAATTACATAAAAAAATACCTTAGATCACACCACTTTGCGCCGTCTTTTTGAGCACCAAATAGAGCGTTTAAATGATTGGCCAGCGATTGCCAAGATCTCTCAATTTGCTTGGCACCATTGGCAGACATAAATCTGAGTTTGGAAACAAAAATAGTAATTTGCAACTAATTCAACTAATTTAAAAACTTATTCATACCTTTTATTGGCAAAATCTGCATTTGTCTCCGAATGTTGCACCAAATATTCTTTTTGGCACTCCGACTTTTATTTTTTTGTTTTAATTTAAAATTTTCACGGGCAAATTCAACGGTGAAAAAATATTCGGTAAATTGAAAAAAACTGAATCGCATATCAGCTGAAGTGGTGAAAAACGCTTTCAATTCATCACTTCATAGAACATGAATTGACCCCCTGAGCTATTCTGGTTCTATGTGTTACTCTGTGCACAAGGTTTTTTGTTTTGTTCTTTGGTTAAGCAGCAACTGTCACCTGAATGTGTGCTGGTTATGGTATTCGATTTAATCGTCTGTTCATCTTTTACATTCGTCAAATTTAATGAGCTTTGGACGTATTGCAAAATAATTTCTTAACTAGGTTAGGTTAGGTTAAGAGGGCGTGCGTGGGCGCTACCCACACTTCCACTCGCAGACATTTTTGTCCATTGTGAGTGCCCTCAATAAGTACAGGGTGGCAGCAAATTCTTTTAGTCCCATTACCTCCTAGCGGTCCTCAACGAACCAATTGCTTTCCCTGATGAACCCAAGAAGAAGCGAGACGTCCACCCTCCCAACCTCTGCCAGGCTGTCGAAGAAGCGTGAGCCCAAAAATCTGAGCCTTCGTCTTTGAAGCGCCGGGCATCGGCAGAGAAAGTGGTAGATCGACTCCTCTTCCTCCTCATCCTGACAGCTTCTGCAGAGGGAGCTTGTTGGTATTCGCCACCGTCGGAGCATTGGTGCGATAGCACAATGAGAGGACACCCGTAAGCACACTCACCGCAGATTTGTTCAGTTTGAGAAGGTAGCTGGTGGCCATAAGAACCTTTAGACTTCGCAGTCAACCCTATTGGTCCATAGCAAGTCCGTTGCCCTGTTCTCATATTCGTAGATTCTCCCTAGGAGACAACTCAGCGGCGGTCGGACGGAGCTTTCCAACTCACTTATGTCTAAGTCGGAACCTTTCCTAGCCATCTCATACGCGAGTTCATTCCCTTCAATACTGCTGTGGCCAGGGACCCAGCAAAGGGAGACATTGAAATGACTTATAGAAGCCAGAGAGGCTCTACACCTCCGCACGATGTCCGAATTTATCATGTTGGACTCTAATGCCCTTAAGGCGGCTTGGCTGTCGACAAAGATTGTTACGTCGGTGTTGGAGACCGCGCTATCTTGGAGCAGCTTTGCCGCTCTGTCTATAGCATAGACCTCGGCTTGGAATACACTGCATGCGTCATCGGAATGATTGGCTTCGCTGTAGATGTGTCGAGTACATCTCAGCTCCAGTTCTCTTTTCCATTTTCGAGCCGTCGGTGTATATTGTGATGTCCCTCCCGTTGTCTAGGCCTACTTCCCATTCCTCCCTTGAAGGATATCGTATGTTCTGAACCTGGAAGTCCAAAACCCCCGTGATGTGGTCTGTTTTGAATGTTAGGTCAGTTATTATTCCGTTTAATTGCCCCTTCGTCATATCGTCCAGAATTGTCGCGTGACCGTGCTTAGCTGTTTTCCACATGTTGGATTCTCCTAGTCGTAGAGCTCTTCTAGCGGCTGATTCCTGCACGAACACTTGTAGAGGCGTCAAGTGAAAGATGACATTTAGCGCTTCCTGAGCTGTGCTGCTCACGGCGCCTAACATTCCCAGGCATGCCAGCCTTTGTACCTTCCGGAATTTCTGCTGATTACTCTTTTTGTCTAGCACCTTCCACCAGACTAGAGCTCCATATGTTAGTGTCGGTCGAATGACTGTGCTGTACATGCCATGAACGACATGTGGTGCCAGTCCCCAGTTCCGCCCAAAAGCCCTTTTGCACGCTTAGTATGCTGCTAGAGCTTTCTTTGATCTCATCTCAACGTTCCTTCTCCAGCTTAACTTGGAATCGAGTATAATTCCAAGATATTTCGCTTCCGAAGATAGGTTTAATATTGTGCCGTTTAGCATCGGTAAGTTAAAGGAGGGTATCTTTGTCTCTGTCGTGAACAGGACAAGTTCGGTTTTTGTTGGGTTTACCCCAGCCCATTTTGCACTGCCCATCGCAAAATGTCGCAAAGTGCCGACTCCATGAGTTCGCTGATGGTTGGCAAGAATTTGCCTGTGATCAGAATCACTAAGTCATCGGCGTATGCAACTACCTTCCTTCCTTTTCTTCTACAGATTTCAAGAATTTTGTTGACCATCAGTAGCCAGAGAAGAGGCGATAGCACCCCGCCTTGGGGGGTGCCTCTGGTGGTCATTTTGCCAATAGAACCAGCCCCTAAAGTCTCGTTGACAACTCTACTCCTAAGCATAGAATCGATCCATGCAACTATAGAGCTTTGGGTTCCATGTCGTGTAAGAACCTTGCAGATGGCCTACGTCTGCACGTTGTTGAAAGCGCCCTCAATGTCGAGGAAAGCTGCCAACGTGTATTCCTTGCAGCTTAGTGAGTTCTCGATGGCACTGACTGCCTCATGAAGGGAACTTTCAACTGACTTGCCTTTTTGTTATGCATGCTGTGCTGCATCTATCTGCAAGAGATTGTCATTGTTCCTAATGTGTAGATCGATAAGTATCTCCAGTGTTTTAAGTATAAAGGAGGAGAGGCTTATTGGTATATAGTCTTTGGATTCCGAGTGGTTAAGTTTTCCTGCTTTGGGATTGAAAACCACCCATACATTTCTCCAGGATTCGGGTACATGATCATTTTATAGGCATCTTGAGAAGATGCCTTGTAGATATGGTATCAGTTCGTCACAAGCGGCTTGTAACATAGCCGGTATCACACCATACGGTCCCGCCGATTTGTAGGGTTCGAATGATTTTATAGCCCATGATATTTTATCCCGGCCAAAGATGTCCGTGACGTCGGTTTCCGGAGGGTATGCGCGATTTTTTGGCATCATCGTGCATGTCGTACCCATGCATCCAGGAAAGTATGTCTCCATCAAGACCTCTAGAGTTTCCTGACTGAAGACGGTCCATGAGCCATCAGACTTCCTTATGCTACTAGGGGCTGAACTAGATCCTGATAGTATTTTGCGAAGTCTTTATGCCTCATTTGCCGTCGCCAAGTTCTCACAGTATTGCTCCCATGATATCCTTTTTTCCTTCTTGATGCAGCTTTTGTATTTGTTAAAGGTGTATCTGTAGGCATCCCAGTCCTCTTCCAGCCGGCTATGTTTGGCTTTGTTGAAGAGTTTTCTTGTTGTTGACCTGAGTTGGCTTAGCTCGGTGTTCCACCACGTAGTTCTAGGTCTTACCCGTGGTCTAGTAAGGGGACAACAGAGTTCAAAACTGCTTGTCAATATCGTTGTCAGTCGGTTTACCGCTCTGTCTATATTGTTAGCTCCCCGTCTGACTTCCATTTCCGTGGATGCCAGTTTGTGAAATGCTACTTCAGAATATTTGTTCCAGTCGGTTTTTCTTGGATTTCTATATGGCCGGGGAACTTCCACTTCAAGATCGATGTTAAAGAGTATCCTACTGTGGTCCGAGAAGGAGTATGTGTCTGACACCCTCCAGTCATCGATTCTTACAGTGGGAGAATCTGTGGCCAGGGTGATATCTATGACTTCCTCTCTAATTCTATTCCTAAAGGTTGGCTGGTTGCATTTGATGCATACAATTAGGTTAGTAGTAAGTAAGTAGTCAAGAATGAACTCACCTCTTGCATTTGTGCCGCTGTCTATGTCTTCACACGTTCGCGAACGGGCGTCGGTGGTGGCGTGTCCCCCTCGTACGGGAAGTAGGCGGACGATAGCAACAGCTTGCGCCCCTGCTTTTGTTCACATACTAGAGTGACGAGGTCTCCGTTGCAGAGCTGTGTATAGATAAATAGATTAATATTTTTCTTAGCTACAATGCATGCTCTAATTTTACCCACTTGTGGTGCAAGTAGGCGGTAGCCGTCTAGCCCTAATCCGCAAACCCTGCCCTTAACCAGCCAGGGTTCTTGGATTAGAGCTATGTCCACTCCATTCTCTGCAATGTATTTCGTTAGGTCGAGCGAGGCGGAAGCTGAGTGGTGCAAATTAATCTGCACCACCGCGAGCTTCTCCCTTTGTGGCATCTGACCTGTCAACAGGCACAAAGACCTTAAGGGAGCCCAGCCCAAACCCAACGACCCCGTTGGGCCTCTTTATGGCTTGCAGCGACGTTTGATCGATTGCGATCAGTAGGTCGCTGCCCGCCCTTGTCTTGGAAGGGGTCAACGAGACCACCTGCCATTGGTCCACTTTCAGCTCTTTATTCTGCTTGCCCAGTAGTTTCAGTATGGACTCCGTTCCTATTACTGGAGGTGGCATCCATACTGGAACCACCGGACGAAGCAGTAAACTGGAGAGAGGGATCACCTCCAACTGTGCTCCCGGCCAAAGAGCGCTCAAGCCGTGGACTGCCTTCGTTAAGAAATCCACAGATTTACTGTTGCAGCAGCCGATGACCTTGACGCCCTTCTGCCAGCCTGAGCCGTCGAAGGATATCTCATCGCTTTCAGCCTAGAGCATCCTCTCCATTAGCTTGCCTTCTACAAGCAGCCACCTTTCCGGCGTTATCTTCCCGTCAGTGTTGATTTTGTCGATGATGGCTACTTGTAGACCTGAGGGGCAGTCGAAGGTAGCGTGAGGTCTCCACTTTTTCGAGTCCTTTTCAGGTACCTCATCGGATCTGATTCTCTTCCGGCCTTGTGCGCCCATCGATCCGGACGAGGACACTTGGTTAGCGTCCCTGCATTGATCGTTTGACGCTTTCTGGCCATCAGCTTTAGCAACGTTAGTCGCTTTGTACTTTGCTAATACCTTTCTGTGTTTCTTAATAAGACCCTTTTCCCTCACAGCGAGAGTGGTAGGATCTTTATTCTGCATCTTCCGAAGGTAGCAGGAAGAGTGTTTGTAGCTCTTCAGGGCTTTCTTCTCCCTTTTTACCTTCTCCGAATCTGACCCTTTGTCCTCCGCAGTTCCTGACATCTGGGCTTGGTCCTTCAGCAGAACTCTCTCGGCCTCGGATTCTATTTCATCGTCGTCGCTCACCAGTGATGATAGTTCATCCTCGGTGGCGCTGACGATGGTTAGACTCCTCAACCGAGACCTAACGCTTCCCTCAGCACCAGACTCAGATCCTGCCTTTGCCGTGCTCCACAGAGCGTGCTCGGACAGGGACAGAGCTCTTGTTCTCCCAGTAGCACTCGAAGACTGTGTACCCTGGGGTTCCGCTCCACAGCCTGGGAAGTCGCTGGATCTCGACGCCAGATGGCCTTCTCGCCCACCATCTACCGCCGGTACTGGGGATCGGACCCCCTGCACAGTAACTTTTCTCCCTTCGTTTACACTCATACCCGACGAACCGAATTCGCCATTACCCTTGGAGTTTCTTTTAAGTCTACCACTCCTCCAAAAAAGACTCGGACTCGGCCGCCCCTAACCTGGGGAAAACAGACGTCGTTGTGTGCCGCCCCTGACATGGGGAACAGACGCACACGTGCCGTTAATGCTATGTGTGCCAGGTGCCGCCCCTGACCTGGGGAAACAGACGCATCTGACGACTTATTGACCCGTTAGGAGCTGTATGTATGGGGAAACAGACGCATCTGGAGTATAAGAGGTGCTGTCCCTAACATGGGAAAACAGTCGCATACTCGTAGCCGTTAAGGCAAAAGTAGCAGTTCTTGGTTACCTGTGTACGAAGTTCGAACCATACGGGCGGAGGATGCCGGATCTCCTCCTCTTGTATGTTCAGAGCCTCGTGAAAGCGGCGTAAGCCCCCGCACCGCGAAAAGGTGCCTGCCATAGCGGAGGATTTATATTTATATTTATATTTATATTTTTATTTTCGGTCTAAAAAGTACAAACTTCCTTACAGACTAGTTAAAAATAGAGAAAAGTTCAAGCTTAAATTTATAAATGCTATTATTAAAGTTAAGAAGACCACTATATCGATTTGCTAGGTGTAAAGCCTTGGATATGGGTTCATTCAACGCGTAATTCGTTCGATGAGTTACTTCAACAAATAGTCTGGTGTGCCTTAGATCACGTGGTGGAATATATGAAACGAATAAATTAGATAAATCAGGGCAGTTTATATTACCGTTGATAACGTTATAGGCAAGCATGAGTGAGATACAAGCTCTACGGTCATACAAAGCCTGGAGTGCGAGCAATTTACGTCTGCTGATATATGATGGGAGGCCATCGGGCCAGTGAAGCATACGCAAAGCAATTTTGGTGAAAATTCTTTGAACTCTCTCAATTTTATGTGAGCTACCTTCATAGAATGGACTCCATATAATCGAGCAATATTCCAGACGACTTCTTACCAATGCCGTAAAAAGTGCCTTCAAAGTCATCGGATCCTTGAAGTCCCTGGAATTACGTCTAATAAACCCAACCATTGCAAAAGATTTGGAAATAATAAAGTCGATGTGACCAGAAAAAGAGAGTTGGTTGTCAAAAATTACACCCAGATCTTTTATCTCTCGACAACGGTTTAAAGATCCAGCATTTAATTTGTAGTTGAAAAAGGTGGTAGTGACCCTTTTAGAATAGGAAACCACGCAGCATTTGTTAGTATTTAAAAGTAGGTTATTACTTGAACACCATTCATTAAAAGAATCGAGATCATATTGCAAGTTAATGCAGTCAGAAGTATCCCGTACGGTTAGAAAGAGTTTGACGTCGTCTGCAAACATTAAACATTTAGCAAATTTGAATTTTTGAGGTAGATCATTAATAAAAATTAGGAACAACAGAGGGCCACAGTGTGTTCCCTGTGGGATTCCAGACCAAGCGTTAATAAGCGCAGTAGACTGGTTGGCTCCGATTGACACAAAAAGCTTTCTATTCGATAAGAAACTTGAGAAGAACTTCAACAAACTTCCGGTCACTCCGTACATCCCCAGTTTTTGCAATAGTATAGAGTGGTCGACCTTGTCAAATGCTTTCGAGAAGTCAGTATAGATGACGTCTAGTTGCGCATGGTTCTCAAAGGCATCTATAATTTGGCTAGTGACTAAAGCCAGATTGGTAGAAGTAGACCTGCCAGGAAAAAACCCATTCTGACACTCAACAATAGCCTTGATTATGTAGTCAAACAATTTGCTATGAACGATACTATCGAATAGTTTTGCCAGAGTACTCTGCTTAACAATAGGTCTGTAGTTGCGAATATCATTGCGGTCACCAGACTTAAATACCGGATTTATGGAGCATAACTTCCAAGAGTCTAAAAATATCCCATGGTTCAAGCATCCTTGGAAAAGAATTGCCAGGGGTTCAGAAATTGTATTTGAACATAGTTTGAAGAATAACGGAGAAAATCCCTCGCTATCTGATTTCGGACTATTATTCAATTTTGAAATTGACAGAAATACATCTTCGGCTGTAATATCAAAAGAAGAAATTTGACGCAGAGAACCAGAGTAGAATGTCGGACTAGGTGAAGAGGTAGGATCTGAGTATACCTTCTGAAATAATTTGGCAAATAAGTTACAAATATCTACCGGATTACTGGACGATACACCGTCATACTCCATGCACGTCGGAAATCCGTTAGTCTGCCTCTTGGAATTAATCACCGACCAGAAACTAGATGGATTCGTCTTCAGTTTTGATTCCAGATTATTCATATATTGTCTAAACAAGAACTTATTGAGACAGTTAAAAGTCGATTTAAGCCTGACAAAGGTAAGACGATCAGATTCACTCCTGCTCCTTTTATATTTCTTAAAGGCTTTACGTTTTTTATTTTTAATATTATTAAGATTAGTATTGAATCAGGGTGGCCTGTTGTTCAGAATTTTCCGTTTTCGCGGAACAAAATTCGAGACTGCTAATGAAAGCCTTTGCTTTAAGAGTTCATAAGAAGCCTCAGGCCCATTTCTTTACTAAGTTATTGTAGTTTTATTATGATGGAAAACTGAAAGGAACCAAACATACCGGCTTTATTATAATAGCTTTTTAACGCTGCCATAGATCTTTTCAGATATCTTCATATTCTTAAATTGGAAATTATATTCTCCCATAGAAACAGAATGGTTCGGATCTACTGTATTAAACAAATAAAATAAAATAAAATTACAAAAACACAAACGGAAAAATTTAAGTAAAGCCACATACATACGGACGCAGTCATATCATAATTTAAAAATACGAGTACATAGAAATTACTGTGCAATAAGCCTAAAGTACATGCACTTTTAGCAATGTAATAGATGAACAGACGATTAAATCGAAGATCATAAGTCAGTTTTATTTAATAAAAAGTATGCCTATAGGTAGGTTTGTACTAAAATATATTAAACAAAGTAATAGTGAGCTTGACAGTTCTCTTTTTTCTGTAGGAGCTCTTGTGTCAAATAAAAACAATGTTTAAACATTAAATTTCAGAAACTTTTGAATTTTTCGTAACATTTTTTATTTTGAAAAATTATGCACAAATATACAGCGCTGAATTCGAAACGTTACGCTTATTCGCAAAAAAAAAAAAAAGTTCAGAGTTCGAGAACATTGACGCTTGTGCTGTTTGCTGGAAACAAATCGTACAGCGCCAGATGGCATTCAGTGGGGATTACGCGAAAAATTAAATGATTTGGATTATGCGGAATATAAATTATATTGTTTGTTATTTTTAAACCAGGCTCGGACACGATAAGATGCAGACTGAAGACTTACTTTGTAAAATTGTCATATTAAATCAAATAATTCGCTACCGCGTTAATACAACAAAAACAAGAAAGACATGCAAGTATTGGTTATTGCTTGTGCTGAGGTGTGCTAGATGCTAAGTCAGCATTTTAGCGCAAGCAACAGCTTTGTAGCGGATGCGCGTGCAGTGGCTTGTTGTGCTAATTCTTTGAATTAGCTCAACTTCGCTTGTGAAGCAAAATTTAGTTACGTTTGCTTAATGAGAATTTTTATTTATTGATTGCAAAACAGGAAGTGCAAAATATTAATAAGGTTTATTATTACTTCAAAATTAATTGGCATTTCATTTACTGTGGGAACCACAAAAGAATTGAAAAGCTTTTTATAAGGTACGCAAAAATGTAGCCAAAAAGGTAAGTGAATTTAGTATGTGTTAACTTCTCCGCCCTTAAACTCGAGCGTCCTCGATCGATGAGTTTACCTAAAATTTAGGCAGGTCTTCAGTCCCTACCTCAATGGTGCTCTGGTTTGATATTTGAACTTTATTTCTTTTAATTTTTTAGTAATTTCATTACAATTGTGAATACAATAATTATTATAGAAATTGTGTAAACTGATATTAATATAGTGTTTTTCTTTCTTAAAATTGATATTTCTTTTACATCATTTAATTGTAGTTCCTTAATTAAGTCTAGAGATAACATATCTTCCATTTTATTATTTGTTGCCCTTGGCTGTAATATAGCCGGCAAGGGGTTCCTTATCGTTATTTCTTTTGAAAAATATATTTTGTTATTCATTTCTATACTTGTGTTGAATGTTTAATTAAATATGAACCTTGAAGTTCTATACTTTCATTTTCAAATTTTACATTACCATTAAAATTATTTAGAAAAATTATGTCATCTGAAATCATTTCTACTGATTTTACATGTTGGTTATTTATTTTAGTACAATTATTTATTTTACTTTTTAGCAGGTGTACTATGCACGTGCCATTCGTAACATCTTTTATAATATCTCTTGAACAAATTGATAAATTCATATATGGTTTAAAATTTTCTGTTTTTCCATAAATTTTATTTTCACATGTTAAAATTGACTTATACTCTATTTTATTAATGCTTTCTCCTATTTTTATCGGTCTTATTTCTAAAGCTCAACAGTCGATTTTTTCTGTTGTAGGTAAACTTATAACGTAAATAAGACTTTCTTTATTTGAAGCAATTTTTATTTCTGCAAACTCTAGTGCTTCGCCCAGATTTATAAAAGGTATGTTTTCATTTTCGAAAAAACTTTTCGTTATATCCATTTCCTTATTGGATAAAATGTATGAGTTGACTATGTTTGATTTTGCCCAGTGAATGGCATACGCTAAATTAATAAGTTCTTCCTTCAAAATTTCTAACTTTAATTTTATTTGTAATACAATTTCATTATCTATTTCTTTCTCTTCCTTCACTAATTTAGATATTTTATTAATATTTTCAATGACTTCGTTTATTTTTTCGTAGCTTAGTTTATTTATGACAACATGCCTATTATTATTTTCTAAAACATTATTAATTTTTTCGGTGAGGATTTCGAAGTCGCTGTGGTCTGGATTTCCAGCTATCCATTTCCACGTTGAACCTATGAAGTCTAATGATCTTTTATTGCTATGTTTGACTAACCTAATTCTATCTAGATAAATTTTCTATTGTTTGACAAGGGATATGAGGATTGCCTTTAGGGGATGGTTTGGTAGCTGTTCATTGATTGCTGTCTCTAAGTGATTTATAGTATCGTCATAGTCTTGTAGTTCTAAAATATGTATGATTTTAAAGTTTCCTATTTGTAATTTCGCTGGTCCGCAGTCTACTGTTACAAGTTGAGATGACGAGTAGTCCAATATCCGGACATTCGCGATAATTGGTACGACCATCGCGATCAGTCTAAAAATTTAACAATAAAATTAATTGGAATAATGTACAATTTATTTTAACTGTTCAAATTTTGTCTGCTATTTATGCCTAATTCCTATAACCTTTTAGGTCATACCTACTCGTCAATTTTTCGAATTTTGATTTTTAGTTTTCCTCTTCTTTATTCCGAAAAAAAATATATATTTTTCTCTTTTCGAAAGAGAAAACTTAAAAGTCCAATACTAACTTAGATGCAAGTTGATTTTTTTTTGTTAAACAATTTTTTGATTTTTTGTTTTTACTTTTGTTTTATTAGGCTCCTTTTTCCGATTTTGTTATGACCGTTGATGTCTTTTTTTCCTTAACTATCTCTTTTTTATAGCGGGGGGCTAGTTTGGTACCGTATCGTTTATTGATTTTAATGTAGATGGTCTGACCTGGGATATAGTCCTTACAGGGTGTCCTATTTTTGTTATGGTATTGCAGATCTTTTTCCTGTGTATATTTCAGTCTCTGTATGCTATTTCGTCTTGCTGCTTCGTATTGTTCAGGTTTAATGTGAGTTCTACGTCCGAAAAAGTTGTCTATAGGTTTCTGTCCAGTTGTTGAGTGAATTGAGAAATTGTATTTGTAAATGGCTCTGTCGAGAATTCTTCAAAGGTCCTGTCTATGTTTTCGGCTTTTAAACACCTTAATATTTCTGCAAGGGTTGAATCGAAACGTTCGACCTGTTCATTGGATTTGCTTGTGTGGGGTGGGGTTTTGTAGATTTTAATTCTCAACTGATCTTCTAGCATGAAAGTTATCGAATGGGAGTTAAGTGACTTTTCATTATCTATAACTATTGTTTGGGGTACTCCAAATGTGAAAAGGATTTGTTGTAAAGGCTCGCGTATGCCTTCCATTGATCTAGATTTAATTACTCTTGCTTGGGCGTACCTTGAATACTTGTCTATAGCGGTTAGCACCAATTTTTTTGGCTATAAATATGTCTATATTGATGATTTGCCCTGGATATTCGGGAATTGGAGTTGACTTTTTTTTGGGTTTGTTTGGATTTCTATCGTATTTGTTTTCGGAACAGATTCTGCACTGTTTGACTAGTTTGTTTATTTTAGCCTGCATTTTGTGGAAGTAAAATTTTTCTATAATTTGTTTTTTATTTTCTATTGCATTCTTATGGGCTCTTTTGTGTTCAACCAAAATTTGTCGTTCTTGTTGTTCGTCCGTTTGTAAGTCCTCTACTTGCGATTGGGTGAATCTAATTTTGAAGGTGTTAAAATGTATGGGGTATAACTTCTAATTTGGCCCATTATCTCCTCTGAGGTAAATAAGCCGTTGATTACAGATGGGCTTAAATATCGTTGTAATAAATGTCTAAGATCTTCGGTGGCGTAATGTGGTTGACTGATTGTATGTCTATGGTATGTTGGAAAGGGGATTTTGAAATTATAAGCTTTTTGTTGTCCAACAAGTAACCAAATTTGATTTTTAAATACGTTGGTTGGAGCTTCTGTTGCTGGTATTAGATTGTGTCCTGAACTATTATCCGAATGGGTGGCAATGGTTACTGAATTAATTTCTGGAGGTCGGGAGAGGGTGTCGGCTACAATGTTAGTTTTACCTGGTTTGTATTTAAGTTCGTGGTCGTATTCCTCCAAAATTTATTTCCATCTTTTCAGTTTTGCGTTGTCGTTTTTAATACTTAGGGCGTAGGTGAGGGGTTGGTGGTCCGTGAATATTTTGATTTTGGCTGTGCCGTAAAGATAATTTCGTAAGGATTTAAGTGACCATATTATTGCCAGCATTTCCTTTTCATTAATGGCGTAGTTTTCCTCTGTCTTTGTTAGCGTCCTTGAAATAAACGTAATCGGCGTCCTGTTCTAACACTGCACCAATGGCGTGTTTCGAGGCGTCTGTTAGATGGAATTCTTTTTGTTAGTTGGGAGAGGTCAGTATTACTTCTCTTGAAATTAATGCATTTTTGATTTGGTTAAGTGCTTGTTTTGCGCTGTTGTGATTTTTCGATACTCTTTCATCTTCTCCTCTAAGAAGACTAGTGAGAGGTTTGGCTATTTTAGCATTGTCTTTGATAAATCGTCTGTAGTAGCCGGAGAGGCCTAGGAAAGATCTTAAGTCTTTCAGTGTTCGTGGGTATAGAAAGTCAACTAGTTTGTAGTGATTCCCTTAGATGAGACCAGAAATCCCAAAAATTCTATTTCGGTTTTAAAGAATTCGCATGTTCATGTTTGCTTCCAGTAGGGTTTCAAAGACTTCATGGATATTATTGACATGTGTTTTTTCGTCTTTGCTGAATATGATTATATCAGCGATATAAACATAGCAGATTTTTCCAATATGTTTCCTTAAAATGTCATCCAACGTCCTTTGAAAAATGGCAGGAGCATTTTTGAGTCCAAAAGGCAATCGCGTAAATTCATATTTTTCGTTTTTAACTAAAAAAGCAGTTTTCTCAATATAAGATTCTTTCAATGGAATCTGGCGGGAACCACTTTTCAGGTCTATTACTGAAAAGACGGTATTTTTACCTAGTTGTGCTAAAACTTCATTGATGTCGGGTATTGTATAACGATCAGCTATCGTTATGGCATTGAGTTTCCTATAGTCTATTACTAGTCTGTATTTTTTTCTAGAGAAGCATCCTGGTTTTTTGGTACAATCCATATGGGCGAGTTATATGGGGGCCGTGAAGGTCTTATGACTCCGTCGTCTAACAATTTCTGTATTCGTTTTTCGACTTCTCCTTTTGAGGACATGGGATAGGGGTAGTATTTCCTGTAGACTGGTACGTTCGAGTTCGTCCTAATGGTGGAAACGACTTTGGTGGTATATGTTAACTCTTCATTGGGGTCAGGGAAGAGGTCAATACTTTTACTAACTAAGGAATTCATAACTTGTTTTTGAAAATTGTTCATGTGTTCATTTCAGACGTTGATATGGTTGACATCCTGTGAAATAAGCTGTTTTAGTTGTATTTTAATTGAATTATTTATGGTCATGAAACTTTCTTTTGTGTGAATAACTGCTGCTAATTCTTTCAGGCTATCATTTCCGAGTATCGCGTGAAAGGAGACGAGGGAGGGAAGGAGTTAGAACTTTAAATTAACGTTTCGCAAATTGAAAAGGTTGACATATGTGTTATGGGTTATTTCTATTTGTCCTCCTACTGAGTTTGCTAAAAAGTTGCTGTCATTTTGAATTTTCGTTTTCACTAATTGAGGCTGAATGTAATTTTTGTTTGTTCCTGTATCTACTAAAATTTTTAATATTTCTCCAATCTTCGTCCTGCAGCTAAAGTAAGGCAACGAAGACTTACTTATTCTAAAAAATGGATATCTGTAAAATCTGTGCTCTCGTAGTTGTGCGGATGGTATTGGGGTTTATCCTGATATTCAGGGATATCAGCATTGTATTGATCGTAGCTGCTGTTTGGGTGAGTGTATGGTGAATGGTTAACGTCTTCTGGGGTAGTGGTTACGTGGTAATTCCTTTGATGTTTTGTAAGGTTCGAGTTGCCTTGCCTTTTACCAGCATACCTAAGGTCAGCTCTATTGGCATAGTTCACGGCATTTGTCCTGATGCTCGGAACGATTTCTATTGGTTCCGGCTTAGGTTGCGGTTTCAGTGCTGTCGGCCTAGGAGGTGGGTTATGATGCAAATTTGGTTGTGGATTGTAATATCCTGCATTGTATCCTTGTAAGTGCTGATATGGTCTTGGGGCATTGTTGAACCTTTGTTGGTGTTGTTGCGGGTTTATGAATCCTTGTTGCAGTATTGGAGTTACTTGGTCTCGTATTTGTTGTTGAGGTCGAGGTAGGTACGCTAGTTCTGGATGAAATTGGTGTGGTTTGTAGGTAAAGTTTCGAGGTGGTAGAGGTGGTTTTTAGTCATAATCACTAAATCCATTCTGGTGATTAGCATTTGTGCTTCTAAATTTTTGATTTTCTAATTTCAAACATAAGTGAAGAGCTTCCGGGAGGTTTTTAGGCTCCTTCATGCCTAGTAGTCGAGGGATATCGCCGTTAAGGCCTCTAACGAAGGTGTCGAGGGCTTTTATTCTGTAGGTTTCAGTAAGTAGCTTAGTTGACTCCTGGCTGACGTCCATGCAACCAATTTTATTCAGAATCAAGGAGAGATGGGAGTAAACTTTTTGATAAAAGTCTTGAATCGAGAGCCTGCTCTGGATTAGACCAGTCATTTGGTACTCCAATGTACCTAGGTCTCTCTTGTCTGCGTAGTGTGTCGTGAGACACATCAAAATAGCTTTCCAATTTAAGGGAGTGTTGTATGATTCTAGCGCTATGTCAGCGCTGCCCACGATTTTGTTCCTAATTACACTTAGGATTCCAAAGTATTTTGAGGTCCCTTTCGTGTGTTCGTAAATTTGAAGAACTCGTTCACCACTTTTCCTCTAAGAGTTGAACCCTGCTGGTTTACCAGAGAATTCTCTCAACGATCTCACCACATCAGGGATTTTATCTATTTCTGAGAGATTGTTTCTGTACACCTCGTCTATCGTCTGGTCGCTAATGGGTGTTTGTTGCGTTTCAATCCCTATAATGTTCTGTATAATACTTGTTATTTCGGTATTTAGTACCTGTGTTACTAAACTCCTGATAAGTGTTGTTAGTTCGGGAGAAGGTTGTAAAGTAGGATTAGGATTGGGCTGTGGGTTGGGATTTGGGTTGTTGTTTCCTAACACTTGTGGTCGTATCAAATTGTTTGGGTTTGACATCCTTCTTCCTTTTTGTTCTAATAGTCGTGTTAATTAATTAATATTTGGATGGAAAAGACACCAAAAAAATGTTTCCTCCATTTTCAAAGAAATTCTCAGAACTTTTGCCTTTGGCTTGCGGAAAATCTTGTTTTATTTTTCCTAAAGGCTCAGACTTTAATAATAACAAAAAGTTTTTTATCTTTTTAATTAAAAATTCTTAATAACATTTTCCTTTTTTTTTTAATTAAGGTTTTTGGCTTATGTTCTGTATTTAAAAAAAAATATAAATGTAAGGCGCGATAACCTCCGAAGAGATCTAAGGCCGAGCTTCTCTTCCAATTTGCGTCGTGCTCCTCTTGATTTTTCCCTACAAATTGGCCGGACGGGACCTACATGTTTTATGCCGACTCCGAACGGCATCTGCAAGGCAGATGAGTTTTCACTGAGAGCTTTTCATGGCAGAAATACAATCGGAGCGCTTGCCAGACACTGCCGAGGGGCGACCCCGCTTAGAAAAATTTTCTTCTAATTGAAAAATCTTATTTCTAAAATTTTGATGTTGCTTTGCCCGGGAGTTGAACCCAGGGCATACGGTGTGATAGGCGGAGCACGCTACCATCACACCACGGTGGCCGCCATGTTCTGTATTTTACTTTAAAAAAAAATGTCTTACTTACTACTTGAGTTAGCATGCTAGGGTCCACTTTGCTCGGTGGGGGTTTGCCCGTTTCCCTTTTTACTTCGGTCCTCCTGCCGGTACCCGTGGCTATCTTCTGTCCGGTGTATGGTCTTTGTGGCACGAGTGGCACTTTGGTTTGGTGGTTTTTAGTGGCACGATTGGCACTTTGGTTTAGTGGGTTTTAGTGGCACGAGTGGCACTTTGGTTTGATGATTTTTAGTGGCACGATTGGCACTTTGGTTTGGTGATTTTTAGTGGCACTTTTATTTTAAAAGGTTGTTTAGTTAAAAGTTCAAGTTTTTAGCCTTTTTAATTTTTGACGCTGAACTTATTAAAGTTATTAATTCACACTTTCAAGCACTAAGCCTTTTTTAATTTTTAAACTTTTGGCACTTTGGTGGCAATTTAATGTTTAAAGTTATTTAGTGTTACTTTCTTGTCTAAAGCTTTTTTAAGTTTTAAACTTTACTTAACTTTTAAAACTATTTAAATTTCAACTTTTAACTAATAATATGCTTTTTTTAACTCGGGCGCCAATTATATTGTTTGTTATTTTTAAACCAGACCCGGACACGATAAGATGCAGACTGAAGACTTACTTTGTAAAATTTTCATATTAAATCAAATAATTCGCTACCGCGTTAACACAACAAAAACAACAAAGAAATGCAAGTATTGATTATTGCTTGTGCTGAGGTGTGCTAGACGCTAAGTCAGCATTTGAGCGCAAGCAACAGCTTTGTAGCGGATGCGAGTGCAGTGGCTTGTTGTGCTAATTCTTTGAATTAGCTCAACTTCGCTTGTGAAGCAAAATTTAGTTACTTTTGCTTAATGAGAATTTTTATTTATTGATTGCAAAACAGGAAGTGCAAAATATTAATAAGGTTTATTATTACTTCAAAATTAATTGGAATTTCATTTACTGTGGGAGCCACAAAATAATTAAAAAGCTTTTTGTAAGGTAGGCAAAAATGTAGCCAAAAAGATAAGTGAATTTATTATGTGTTAACTTATATATGTCTCCTGTCGCATTCTTTTACTGGTATTAAAATGAAAATAAACGTAAAGACTAAGTTAATGCGACTCCAAACACAAAACACGCAAGATCTGACAGTTCTGCTCGACGACACAACCGAAACTATTGAAAATGTTCCTCAGTTTTGTTATTTCGGAAGTACAGTAGATAGTGATGGCGGAGCTGAAACTGATGTAAGCTGACGAATAGCTAAGGCCTGGGTGGCCTTTCAAACCCCGAGAAAAATATAATTATAGAAATGATTAATAATTTAAAATTTTTAATATAATAAATTACTAATTATTGTCAAATTAATAATTTTATATAGTAATTTACCTCCCTAAAAATTTTTTCATAAATTAATTTAATAATATAAAATACAAAATAATATAAAAATTATTAATAATTTAAAAATTTTAATAAAAATCAATTTCATAACAAAATATAAAATATAAACGACTAATAACTCTAGAATCTAAACTATTTTTTTTCTAACAAAATAAAATAGTTTATTTAAATTTTTATTAAAATTCATATTTTGTGTAAATAAATAATTATATAAAATAATTTAAATTCAACTTTCATTTATAAATTATTTTCAATCGATCTAGGATATTCTGCCGCAGCACTAAACTGAAAATATTCAACAACTATACGGCTCTGAAACGTGGAAAGTGACGGAACTTATCAGTAGTAAACCACAGGTGTTCATAAACAAATGGTTGCGCACAATATGCCGTATATACTGGCCCAACATTATTTCAAATGAAGATCTCTTAAGACAGACGAACACTGAGCTGATTCAAACAACCATAAAGAGAAGAAAATGGCAATGGATCGGCCATATACTAAGAAAAAGCGAATCATGTATAGCAAAAGGGGCACTTGACTGGAACCCACAAGGAACTCGGCGGAAGGGACGGCCCCGGACGACATGGATTAGAACTCTTCACGCCGAGTGTCGAACTCGTGTTTTCCCTATGCTCCTAAAGGAGCGACATCTGTTTTTGTAATTTACTTAACAGAAATATCAAGGATAAGTATCAAGGAAATAAAAAAAAAATAGTAGTCTTCCGAAAGTCAAGTGCCTAAGCTTTAAAATTAATATGCAAACAGAACTGGCCGGTCCATGAAGACCTCACATAGACCGAACGAGTCCGTAATGTTACCAGAAGTTTGTTTAACAACCAAACTGAAAAACCTTATCAATACCAATGCCTATGTTATAAAATAACTCCATCCTCTTACAAATACTAGAAGTTTTCTGTGACCTGTGCCATTTGCTGCTTCTATATCTGACAGCTGTATCACTCCAAATAGCTGGAGTCTTAGCCTGGCAAGCGCAGGGTTGAGTACAAAACGTGCTTGAGCATTTCCTCATTAAACCCGCACTTCCAACATCTGCTTTCACTGACAAAGCCTAACTTGAAAGCGTGTGAAGCCAGAAGGCAGTGTCCAGTCAGAATATTCGCCAATAGTATACAGTCCTCTATTTTTAATGATAGGAGCAACTTTGTTACTCTAAAGTCGTTAAACCTTCACGTAATCTTCGTCAGTTTACAGGCCCGCGCTTGACCTACGCCTTTCCTGCTTGGTAGATCATGTGCACCTCTCGCCTTCTCTTAATCTCGCCCAATCTAATTGGGACATCTACGGAGCAAAGCTTCAAGGGATCAGTTCTTTTTAGCTAGTCCATCTGCATTTTTCTTTCCATCTGTTCCCAGACCTTAGTCATTCCACTACTTTGGAACCTTCGGTGTAGACATGTATCGCCTGGTCTGCTATTTGGGCGCCAAACATCAACCTCTATTGTGGCGTTAGGAGCCCTTTTGAAGCGCAGATGGGGAATCAGGTAGTCTGTTCGTCTTGTAATTAATGACGCTATACTACTGTGGCAGTATGGTCTGCGCTCAAGCTGCCCTTAGACTCACTGCGATGCAGTTGTTAGCGCTATGTTCTCTGCTACCAGGTCTACAGGTGGAATGTGCAAAATGGCATACAGTGCAGCCTTCGGGAGCCCGTATTGCCAAGTATTAATTAATTCTTAAAATAATTGATATTTATTTAAAAGCAAAGTTATCTTAACAATTTGAATATATTTTTATAACTATATACAAATTTAAGAAAATGTTAGAAAGTATTTTATTTGCCTACTTGTCCTCTGTTTATTGTTTTAAAATTAGAGAAAGTTTTTATTTTATAAAGTATATAATGTCCATTACATTACCTCCCCTCCAAAAGAAGTAACGCAAAAATCATGCTTTCAAGTTTACAACTTTCTTCTTATTTTCCGAAGAGATATAAGCTGGTTTTAGCCTATCAATTGATATAGGCTCCAGATTTTTCTTCGTTTTACCTAAACGAATAAATAAGTGTGAGCACGACTTTAAATCATTTGGAATATACGACGTGATTGTAGTAGGTTTTCTTTCCTCTAAACGAATGTTTTTAAAATATTCACGAATTTTATTAACAAAATCTAACGGACCTGTATTCGTGTTGATATGTGCTGTGGGAAAAATTGCTCCTGGAACCTTAATATTTTCACCATATAACATTCGTGCTGTCTTCTTCAAAGGTAGTCCAAGGACTCAACAAATCAATGGTAATGCTTCCGTCCAATTAGCTGCATTGTTAGAATATCTTATTGAATTCTTTAACGTTCTGTGAAAGCACTCAAGCAGCCCATTTGCTTGAGGATTGTATGGTGATGTCCTGGTTCTTATAGCACCTCGAAGATGGCAAAGTAGACGAAACAGTAGGGACTGAAACGGAGAACCCTGATCTGTTGTAGTTCGTGTTGGTACACCAAATCTCTAAATATATTTTCTAACCAAACATTGAGCAATAGTTTTAGCCTCAATATCCTCTAAGGCATGCGCTTCTGGTAATCTCGGAAAACGCTCAACAATTGACAAAATGTATCTGTATACATTCGATATTGGTAAAGGCCCAACCAGGTCTATGTGTATATGCTCGAAACGACCTGGAGGTATAGGAATCGTGTCTAACTGGGATTTCGCGTGCCTTCCAACTTAACATTTTGGTACTGTAAACATTTCTTAGACCACTCATTTATATCCATGTTCATTTTAGGCCAAAAATACAATCGATTTATTTTCTTCTGTGTTGATCTAATACTAGGGTGGGAAATATCATGAATAAAATGAAATATTCTCTTTCGAATTGTAGAAGGTCGATATATGCTAGTTGACAAATGACACCAGAGTGATTTTTTAGGAAAAATTCAGTTTGTCTCAACTGGTAAGATGAACTTTCCGACTGATTAATTACTAAATTTTTGAGCTGCTTATCCACTTTTTGCTATTCTGCCAAAATTTCAAAGTAAGGAATATCGAATTCAACGTAATCAATTCCCGGTCGTGATAATGTATCTGAAAAAATTTTACGTACCGAATATCCCAAGTGAATGTCGAAATGAAATCTAATTCGCGGGCTTGTCTGGGAGAACGTTCAGTTTTTGTAAAAACGTTCAATTTTGTGTAAAAGGCTTGTGATCCGCAAGAACAACGAAATCTCGGCCCTCAACAAAATGTTGAAAACACTTACTTGCTAATAGTTCCTTGTCGAAAGTGGAATTCATTGTAACCCCCTCGCCCCAATGCTGTGTTTGAGGCATTAGTGCCGATAGAAATTGGAGCGCATTTTTTTTTTGGATTGCTAACAATACAAATTTTGCAGCCTTAAATGCAATTTCACATTCTTCAGGCCATATAGACTTTTTTGAATTGGAATCTAGCTTCTGCAAATTGGTAAGATGTGAATATATGAGGGAGTCAAAACAAGATTTGAAATGAAACGATGATAGAAATAAATCATACCTAAAAATCTTTGTAATTGCTTGACTGAGGTAGGAGCTAGAAATTCAGTTAATTCTATACCAAATACGAAAAAAGGGATGAAACATGGTAATTGGATTGGTTTATTGACGCAAAATATAACTAAAGAAAAAAACTTTGTAGAATGTGTGTGTGACACCTACCATATTAGGTAGAAGACAATGAAAAATTTCTGCAAGGCGAAATCAAAAGCCCTTGGAATCTTGGCAGGAATACTGTTCGTGGTATTACATATATAAAAAAATTAGCGGTACCCGACAGATGATATTCTGGGTAAAACTGGTCCACATTTTGGTCAATATCTCGAAAACGCCTTCACATATACAACTACCACCACTCCCTTTTAAAACCCTCATTAATACCTTTATTTGATACACATATCTTTCAAGCACATTATAGAGTCACCCCTGGTCCACCTTTATGGCGATATCTCGAAAAGGCGTCCACCTATAGAACTAAGGCCCTCCCCCCTTTAAAATACTCATTATCACCTTTCGTTTGATACCCATATAGTACAAACGTATTATAGAGTCAACCCTGGTCCACCTTTATAACGATATCTCGAAAAGGCGTCCACCTATAGAACTAAGTCTCACTCCCTTTTAAAATACTCATTAACACCTTTAATTTGATACCCAAATCGTACAAACAAATTCTGGAGTCACCCCTGCTCCACCTTTATGGCGATATCTCGAAAAGGCGCCCACAGGCGAGCCATAATTACTGTTGTTATGATACACTTTTTCTTAATTGATAATTAATAATAAAATAATTATTGTTAGGCCTTGTTCTTGTTGTAATATTAATAACTTAAAACTGTAATAAAAATCAGTAAATACCATAGTGTTGTTATTGTAATGAAAGAGGTTAATCTAGAAATATGTAAGTGGTGAAAGAATTTATGTACTAACAAATAAAAAAAGAGTAGAGAGTAAATACCGAACATACGAGTTGCTGGTAGTAGGAGAATTAGTATGTGACTCCTCCACCCAGAAGATATTTACGGCCTCGTAAATTAAAACTAAAACTACGATAAAGCAAAGAATATTGGTTTTTTTTAACATAATTTTATAAACTTTTTATTTTGATATTTCTAACGCCGTTTACATTGAGCTTTATAATATTTAGTTTTGCGGTTATTTCATGTATCAGTACCGTAATTTCCATTTTTACTATAAGTAACCAGTTTTTTATACTCAGTTGAGCAGAGCCCACATAGTATATTTACTTTGATTGAATAACGTTTGATTGGATAACGGTTGGTATAAAGGAATCGAGATAGATATAGACTTCCATACATCAAAATCATCAGCATCGAAAAAAAAATTTGATTGAGCCATGTCCGTCCGTCCGTCCGTCTGTCCGTTAACACGATAACTTGAGTAAGTTTTGAGGTATATTGATGAAATTTGGTATGTAGATTCAATGGCACTCATCTCAGAGCGCTATTTAAAATGAACGATATCGGACTATAACCACGCCCACTTTTTCGATATCGAAAATTTCGAAAAACCGAAAAAGTGCGATAATTCATTACCAAAGACGGATAAAGCGATGAAACTTGGTAGATGAGTTGAACTTATGACGCAAAATTGAAAATCACTAAAATTTTGGACAATGGGCGTGGCACCGCCCACTTTTAAAAGAAGGTAATTTAAAGGTTTTTCAAGCTGTAATTTGGCAGTCGTTGAAGATATCATGATGAAATTTGGCAGGAACGTTACTCCTATTACTATATCTATGCTTAATAAAAATTAGCAAAATCGGAGAACGACCACGCCCACTTTTAAAAAAATTTTTTTTAAAGTCAAATTTTAAATATCTTTACAGTATATAAGTAAATTATGTCAACATTCAACTCCAGAAATGATATGGTGGAAGAAAATACAAAATAAAAGAAAATTTCAAAATGGGCGTGGCTCCGCCCTTTTTCCTTTCATTTGTCTAGGACAATTTTAACGCCCTAAGTCGAACAAAAATTTACCAATCCTTGTGAAATTTGGTATGGCCTTAGATTCCAGGACGATAACTGTTTTCTGTGAAAAGGGCGAAATCGGTTGAAGCCACGCCCAGTTTTTATACACAGTCGACCGTCTGTCCTTCCGCTCGGCCGTTAATACGATAACTCACTTTGTATTGGTATAAAAAATGGCCGAAATCCGACTATGACCACGCCCACTTTTTCGATATCGAAAATTACGAAAAATAAAAAAAATGCCATAATTCTATACCAAATACGAAAAAAGGGATGGAACATGGTAATTGGATTGTCTTATTGAGGCAAAATATAACTTTAGAAAAAAACTTTGTAAAATGTGTGTGACACCTACCATATTAAGTAGAAGAAAATGAAAAAGTTCTGCAAGGCGAAGTCAAAAGTCCTTGCAATCTTGACAGAAATACTGTTCGTGGCATTACATATATAAATAAATTAGCGGTACCCGACAGATGATGTTCTGGGTAAAACTGGTCCACATTTTGGTAAATATCTCGAAAACGCCTTCACATATACAACTACCACCACTCCCTTTTAAAACCCTCATTAATACCTTTATTTGATACCCATATCTTTCAAGCACATTATAGAGTCACTCCTGGTCCACCTTTATGGCGATATCTCGAAAAGGCGTCCACCTGTAGAACTAAGGCCCTCTCCCCTTTAAAATACTCATTATCACCTTTCGTTTGATACCCATATAGTTCAAACGTATTATAGAGTCAACCCTGGTCCACCTTTATAACGATATCTCGAAAAGGCGTCCACCTATATAACTAAGTCTCACTCCCTTTTAAAATACTCATTAAAATCTTTCATTTGATACCCATATCGTACAAACAAATTCTGGAGTCACCCCTGCTCCACCTTTATGGCGATATCTCGAAAAGGCGTCCACATATAGAACTAAGGCCCACTCCCTTTTAAAATACTCATTAACACCTCTCATTTGATACCCATATCGTACAAACAAATTCTAGCGTAATCCCTGGTCCACCTTTATGGCGATATCTCGAAAAGGCGTTCACCTATAGAACTAAGGCCCACGCCCTTTTAAAATACTCATTAACACCTTTCATTTAATACCCATATCATACAAACAAATTCTAGAGTCACCCCTGATCGACCTTTATGGCGATATTTCGAAAATACGTCCACCTATAGAACTAAGCCCACGCCCTTTTAAAATACTCATTAACACCTTTCATTTGATACCCATATCGTATAAACAAATTCTAGAGTCAGCCCTGGTCCACCTTTATGGCGATATCCCTAAATGGCGTTCACCTATAGAACTATGGCCCACTCCCTCTTAAAATACTATTTAATACCTTCCATTTGATACACATGCCATACAAACATATTCTAGGGTTACCCTAGGTTCATTTTCTTACATGGTGATTTTCCGTTATTTTGTCTCCATAGCTCTCAGCTGAGTATGTAATGTTCGGTTACACCCGAACTTAGCCTCCTTTACTTGTTATATTTGGGTTTATTTTTACCTATGTCTCTGCTAGATACAATTTTATCTACCTGTTCAGTAGGTATTCGATCCCTTTTTTTTTTAATCTTCTCAATTCTTTCCATTTTCCCTTTTTCATAAGTTTTACATAATGTTTCAATATTTTCTTTATCAAAATTTTTATACTCAGTTGAGCAGAGCTCACAGAGTATATTAACTTTGATTGGATAATGGTTGGTTGTACAGGTATAAAGGAATCGAGATAGATTAGACTTCATATATCAAAATCATCAGCATCGAAAAAAAATTTGATTGAGCCATGTCCGTCCCTCCGTCCGTCCGTCTGCCCGTTAACACGATAAGTTGAGTAAATTTTGAAGTATCTTGATGAAATTTGGTACGTAGGTTCTTGGGCACTCATCTCAGATCTATGTTTAAAATGAACAATATAGGACTATAACCACGCCCACTTTTTCGATATCGAAAATTTCGAAAAACCGAAAAAGTACGATAATTCATTACCAAAGACGTATAAAGCGATCAAACTTGGTAAGAGAGTTGAACTTATGACGGAAAATAGAAAACTACTAAAATTTTGGACAATGGGCGTGGCACCGCCCACTTTTAAAAGAAGGTAATTTAAAAGTTTTGAAAGCTGTAATTTGGCAGTCATCATGATGACATTTTTCAGGAACATTACTCCTATTACTATATGTATGCTTAAGAAAAATTAGCAAAATCGGAGAACGACCACGCCCACTTTTAAAAAAAAATTTTTTTAAAGTCAAATTTTAACAAAAAATTTAATATCTTTACAGTATATAAGTCAATTATATCAAAATTCAACTCCAGTAATGATATGGTGCAAAAAAATACGAAATTAAAAGAAAATTTCAAAATGGGCGTGGCTCCGCCCTTTTTCCTTTAATTTGTCTTGGATACTTTTAATGCCATAAGTCGAACAAAAATTTACCAATGCTTGTGAAATTTGGTAGGGGCTTAGATTCTAGGACGATAACTGTTTTCTGTGAAAAAGGGCGAAATCGGTTGAAGCCCAGTTGTTATACACAGTCGACCGTCTGTCCTTCCGCTCGGCCCTTAACACGGTAACTTGAGCAAAAATCGATATATCTTTACTAAACTTAGTTCGCGTACTTAACTGAACTCACTTTGTATTGGTATAAAAAATGGCAGAAATCCGACTATGACCACGCCCACTTTTTCGATATCGAAAATTACGAAAAATTAAAAAAAATGCCATAATTCTATACGAAATACGAAAAAAGGGATGAAACATGGTATTTGGATTGGTTTATTGACGCAAAATATAACTATAGAAAAATGTGTGTATATAGAATGTGTGTGTGACACCTACCTAAGTTCTGCAAGGCGAAATCAAAAGCCCTTGGAATCTTGGCAGGAATACTGTTCGTAGTATTACATATATAAATAAATTAGCGGTACCCGACAGATGATGTTCTGGGTCAAACTGGTCCACATTTTGGTCAATATCTCGAAAACGCCTTCACATATACTACTACCACCACTCCCTTTTAAAACCCTCATTAATACCTTTTTTTAATACCCATATCGTACAAGCACATTATAGGGTCACCCCTGGTCCACCTTTATGGCGATATCTCGAAAAGGCGTCCACCTATAGAACTAAGGCCCACTCCCTTTTAAAATACTCATTATCACCTTTCGTTTGATACCCATACTGTACAAATGCATTATAGAGTCAACCCTGGTCCACCTTTATGGCGATATCTCGAAAAGGCGTCCACCCATAGAACTAAGGCCCACGTCCTATTAAAATACTCATTAACACCTTTCATTTGATACCCATATCGTACAAACAAATTCTAGAGTCACCCTTGGTACACCTTTGTGGCGATATCTCGAAAAAGCGTCCACCTATACAACTAAGGTCCACTCCCTTTTAAAATACTCATTAGCACCTTTCATTTGATACCCATATCGTACAAACAAATTCTAGAGTCACCCCTGGTCCACCTTTATGGCTATATCTCGAAAAGGCGTCCACCTATAGAATTAAGGCCCACTTCCTTTTAAACTATTCATTAACACCTTTCATTTGATACCCATATCGTACAAACAAATTCTAGAGTCACCCCTGGTCCACCTTTATGGCGATATCTCGAAAAAGCGTCCACCTATAGAACTAAGGCTCACGCCCTTTTAAAATACTCATTAATACCTTTCATTTAATACCCATATCGTACAAACAAATTCTAGAGTCACCCCTGGTCCACCTTTATGGCGATATCTCGAAAAGGCGTCCACCTATAAAACTAAGGCCCACTCCCTTTTAAAATACTCATTAACACCTTTCATTTGATACCCATATCGTACATACAAATTATAGAGTCACCCCTGGTCCACCTTTAAGGCGATATCTCGAAAAGGCGTCCACCTATAGAACTAAGCCCACTCCTTTTTAATATACTCATTAACACCTTTCATTTGATACCCATATCGTACATACAAATTCTAGAGTCACCCCTGGTCCACCTTTAAGGCGATATCTCGAAAAGGCGTCCACCTATAGAACTAAGCCCACTCCTTTTTAATATACTCATTAACACCTTTCATTTGATACCCATATCGTACAAACAAATTCTGGAGTCACCCCTGGTCCACCTTTATGGCGATATCTCGAAAAGGCGTCCACTCATAGAACTAAGGCCCACGCCCTATTAAATACTCATTAACACCTTTCATTTGATACACATATCGTACAAACAAATTCTAGAGTCACCCGTGGTCCACCTTTATGGCGATATCTCGAAAAGGCGTCCACCTATAGAACTAATGCGCCCTCCCTTTTAAAATACCCATTATCACCTTTCGTTTGATACCCATATTGTACAAACGCATTATAGAGTCAACCCTGGTCTACCTTTATAACGATATCTCGAAAAGTCGTCCACCTATAGAACTAAGTCCCACTCCTTTTTAATATACTCATTAACACCTTTCATTTGATACCCATATCGTACAAACAAATTCTGGAGTCACCCCTGGTCCACCTTTATGGCGATATGTCGAAAAGGCGTCCACCTATAGAACTAAGGCCCACTCCCTTTTAAAATACTCATTAACACCTTTCATTTGATACCAATATCGTACAAACAAATTCTAGAGTCACCCCTGGTCCACCTTTATGGCGATATCTCGAAAAGGCGTCCGTCCACCCATAGAACTTAGGCCCACGCCCTTTTAAAATACTCATTAACACATTTCATTTGATACCCATATCGTACAAACAAATTCTGTAGTCACCCCTGGTCCACCTTTATGGCGATATCTCGAAAAAGCGTCCACCTATAGAACTAAGGCTCACGCCCTTTTAAAATACTCATTAATACCTTTCATTTAATACCCATATCGTACAAACAAATTCTAGAGTCACCCCTGGTCCACCTTTATGGCGATATCTCGAAAAGGCGTCCACCTATAAAACTAAGGCCCACTCCCTTTTAAAATACTCATTAACACCTTTCATTTGATACCCATATCGTACATACAAATTCTAGAGTCACCCCTGGTCCACCTTTAAGGCGATATCTCGAAAAGGCGTCCACCTATAGAACTAAGCCCACGCCCTTTTAAAATACTCATTAACACCTTTAATTTGATACCCATATCGTACAAACAAATTCTAGAGTCAGCCCTGGTCCACCTTTATGGCGGTATCCCTAAATGGCGCCCACCTATAGAACTATGGCCCACTCCCTCTGAAAATACTACTTAATGCATTCCATTTGATACGCATGTCATACAAACACATTCCAGGGTTACCCTAGGTTCATTTTGCTACATGGTGATTGTCCCTTATTTTGTCTCCATAGCTCTCATCTGAGTATGTAACGTTCGTTACACCCGAACTTAGCTGTTGTTGTTGTTGGTGTTGTAGCGATAAGGTTGCTCCCCGAAGGCTTTGGGGAGTGATATCGATGTGATGGTCCTTTTCCGGATACAGATCCGGTACGCTCCGGTACCATAGCACCATTAAGGTGCTAGCCCGACCATCTCGGGAACGATTTGTGTGGCCACATTAAACCTTCATGCCATTCCCTCCCTCTCCACCCCCAAGATCCATGAGGAGCTTGGGGTCGCCAGAGCCTCGCCTGTTAGTGAAACAGGATTCGCCGCGGATAGGTGAGGTTGACAATTGTGTTTGGAGAAGCTATATATTGCGCTGGCAACCTGAAGGGTTGCGCTACACAGCCCCTTCAATCTGGTATTTTAGTCGCCTCTTACGACAGGCATACCTACCGCGGGTATATTCTGATCCCCTAACCCGCTGGGGGGACCCGCACTTAGCCTTCCTTATACTTGTTTATAATAAAACCAGTGGGTCTTTTCTTTGTTATCGAATGAATTGTATTATTATAACAAGTGGAAATTTTAAAAAGTTTTTCGTCTAATTGTAAGCTTTTATGTTCCTTTTCAACTTCTAACAGTCTTAAGTGTTCATTTAAGGTCCCGTGTGGGCGCTCGATGTCAGAGTTTCCGAGTTTGTAATACAATACGCTGTAGTTGTGTGGCTTTCGATATTTTGCTCTTTGAAAAATAAACGCGCTATGGAATATACATCGGTCGTTGTCAAATATTAACTTATTCATTTTTCCTAAATAAAGTATGCGCTGCTTTATAGCTTCTAATATGGCCACCCAATTTCTGTCATTTATCTTGTGAAACGTAGCGTATTTCGAAAAATTATCAATAGTAGTTTCATACATTATATTTCTGTATTGAGACAAAATATCGATATGTACTATATCATTAAACTGGGTAGGAGTTTCAGTGACTTGGAATGCAATTTTTCCTGGATTTCTGTCATATTTTGCGATTTGACAAACTGAATAGTTATTGATTACGTATGTATTATTTTGTACAATTTGGGGTACAAAAATTTGCTTTTTAACTGTATAAAAACTTCTTGTCTGTGGTTATTACGCAAATGCTCGTTTTCTATTATTGTTATTATTTCATTTTTGTCTGTGATTTCCTTTAAAACGAGGTTTGACTTGTACAAAGTGAGATTATTATTTTCAAAAAAATTTACATATATATATTGTAACTTGATAAATAGTTCATCATCCTCACAAAAAATACACATGGTCCCTTTGTTTATCAAAAATCATCCCATGATCTCTTTTAAATTCGAATCTTTTGTTACTACCATATTAGTCTGACACTTTTTGTTAATGATTTTTATAAAAAAAATTTCACTTTCGCCATAGTTGAGATATATTTGATTTTTAAAATTTTTTATAATTTTTCTGTGATAAAAATATACTTCAGATTATCCTCAAGTGCGCTGTGTGCCGTATCTACAGACATTGTATCCATAATACCAAACTTTTCGTCGGTAATTTCCATTTCATTATCCTCAATATTATTGTACATATTAACCACTTCACTATTTTTATTGTATTGCTGGAAATATCTACTTAACGTATCTGTCTTTATTATTTATACTTCTTTCTGTGATAAAAATATACTTCAGATTATCCTCAAGTGCACTGTGTGCCGTATCTACAGACATTGTTTCCATAATACCAAACTTTTCGTCGGTAATTTCCATTTCATTATGCTCAATATTATTGTACATATTAACCAGTTCACTATTTTTAATGTATTGATCAAAATATCTACTTAACGTATCTTCCACGTTATTATCTTTTCCTTTTATGTAAGTTATTTGAAAGTCATACTCATTTAGAAGAATCTTCCATCTTTGTAGCTGCATATTGGGCTCTTTTAGGTTATGTAGCCAAGTAAGTGGTTTGTTTGCATAATGAACCTTCGTTCGTAACGATAAGTTCTAAAATGCTTTACAGCCCATACCATAGCCAGAGCTTCTTTTTCAATGGTAGAGTATATTATCTCATGATCACACAAAGTGCGAGAGGCATAGCAAATAGGATGATTATTTTGGCTAAGTACAGCGCCAATCGCAAACTGAGACGCATCAGTTGTAAGCGCAAATTGTTAACTGAAGTCTGGTGGCTGCAATACGGGTTCATTTGTAATAAGTTTTTTTAAAGTATTAAAAGCTTTTAAAAAATGTGTATCATCAAAATCTATTATTGCATTTTTCTTTAAAAATCGATCCATGGGGTAAGCTACTTTTGCGTAGTCCCGTATAAATTTTCTATAGTATCCTGTCATACCGAGGAATTGTTTTATTTCCTCTCCATTAGTTGGGGAATTCATATTATTGATTGCTGTTATTTTCGAAGGGTCCGGCTTAATACCCTCTTCTGATACAACATGTCCCAGAAATTTTGTAGCTAGTTCAGCAAACTGACATTTATTAAATTGTATTCTTAAATTAGATGCTCGAAGTGTATTGAATATTTTTTTATTGAGTCTATATGCTCATCAAAACTAGTAGAAAATATATAATATATTTTGTTCATATATATATATAACTAGCAGACCCGGCAGACATTGTTCTGCCCTAAATTTGGTCTATCTGCATACATTTTAATAAGCGTTTTCCGTCTAACTCTGCCCTCCCCTCTTCACTTTTTCTTAATCCTTTTATTCACCCCTCCCTCCGTATTTTTCGCTTCATCTATCTCTATCTTCGCTTCACTCTATCTCTTTCTCAGTCTCCTTCTCCTTCCCTCTTTTTTTGTCTCAAGTTCTTCTCATTCTACTTCATCCCTTATTGCCAGTCGCAGAGGGTGGTATGTTTTTTGTTCCAGTCCCATTCTGAGTCCCAGTCCCACTCCGAGTCTCAGTCCCAGTCCGTATTTGGTCTGCTTTCCGGAAAAAAGGATCGTAAATACTAATATAGGCAAATTTATATACCAAATTTCAGGCAAATCGAATATTACGTATGTAAATAGGTATGTGGGTGACTAAATCGAATATCACAATGAAAATTACTTTTAAGCTCTCAGCAACAGCTTTAACTTGATATCCATATTACACACGCATTCTAGGGGTATCCGGGTCCACGTTTTGGCCTATATCTGGAGACCATAGTCACCAATAGGTATGAAAACTACCCTGTACTAAAGCAAACATCAACACTTTCAATTTGATACCCATAATGTAAAAACACATCCTAGTGTTACCCTGATCCAAGTTTTAGCCTATACCTTGAGACCCTAGTCACAAATAGGTATGAAAACTACCCTTTACTAAAGCACTCATCAACAGCTTTCATTTGATATCCATATTGTATAAACTCTTTCTAGGGGTACACGGAACCACGTTTTGGCCTATATCTCGAGACCCTAGTCATCCAGATGTATGCAAATTACCCTCTACTAAAGCACTCATGAACAGCTTTCATTTGTTATACATATTGTATAAACACATTCTAGGGGAACCCGGGTCCCCTTTTGGCCTATATCTCGAGACCCTAGTCACCCAGGGTATGAAAATTACCCTTTACTAAAGCACTCATCAACATCTTTCATTTGATATCCATATTGTATAAAATCTGTCTAGGGGTACACGGGCCTACGTTTTGGCCTATATCTCGAGACCCTAGTCACCCAGGGGTATGCAAATTACCCTATACTAAAGCACTCATCAACAGCTTTCATTTGTTATCCATATTGTATAAACACATTCTAGGGTTACCCGGGTCCACTTTTTGGCCTATATCTCGAGACCCTAGTCACCAATAGGTATGAAAACTACCCTTTACTAAAGCACTCATCAACAGTTTTCATTTGATATCCATATTGTGTAAACACTGTCTAGGCGTACCCGGGTCCACGTTTTGGCCTATATCTCGATACCCTAGTCACCCAGGAAAAATTCCCCGTATCAAAGTACTCATAAACAGCTTCCATTTGACAGTCATATAGTACAAACACATCCCAGGATTACCTTAGCATAAAATATATATTGTAGAATTAATTTCCTTAGTGCACAAATATTAGCATATACATGCAAAAATACCAAAAAATAAAACTTTTGTTTAAGAATTAGGAAATGTTCAATATTTTTACCGAAAGAATATTTTTCAAGAGATGCTTGCACTTAACCACCTATGTTGCATTAACTTGGCAACAACGCATAAATATGTATGTACATACATATGTCAAGCTGATATGATATGAAAATACATACATACATCCATACATATAAATGTACTCCCGAAGTGAAATAACGCAGCGCATGCTACTCAAAAGCAATTTGCGCGCACATTTAACACCGAACAACCACACACACGGATTTTTTGGTAAACATGTTACTTTTGTTTAAACAATTTTGCTTATATAAGAAAGGAATCAAGTATTTTTTTTTTTTTTTTTTTTTTGATGCAGAACGAAGGTAAATATTTCAAAGTTTTATTGAAAAGTTGAATTTTTTAAATCCATCCATCCGTTTATGAGTTATAGCTGTGTAAACAAAAATTTTATGATTTCTTACTACATTTTGGCAATTTTCCAAGCCCCTATAATATATATCTTCTAATTATATAAACTGTACCATCTCACGTGGCTAAGCTTTCAAACGCAAAAACCGTTTTAAAATCGGAGCACTCTGTGTGAAGTTATATGCGTACATGGCATTTAGCGACTTTATTTTATAAGATTTATAGATAGATATTTTTTTATATATTCTCCCAAAACATAATTAGTTAATCTTTAAAAGGTGGCAGGGGCTGCCTTGAGACCAAATGGCATGCGATTGAATTCATAATGTGCATCTGCCAAAGCCGTTTTTCCTCTATCATTAGGGTGTACTTCAATCTGGTGAAAACCCTTTGCTAGATCAATTGTGCTAAAGTAGCAACATTTACCCAATTTGTCGAATATGTCTGGCATATTCGGAATTTGGAACTTATCATAGACAGTTTGATCATTTAACTTAAGATAATCATTGACAACTCGCCACTGTGGAGTTCCTTCTTTATTTGCCTTTTTGGGTACAACCCATAAAGGTGAGTTATATGGGCTATTAGGTTAAGAGGGCGTGCGTGGGCGATACCCACACTTCCACTCGGCGACATTTTTGTCCATTGTGAATGCCCTCAGTAAGTATAGGGTAGCGGCAAATTCGTTTAGCCCCATTACCTCCTAGCGGTCCTCAACGAACCACTTGCTTTCCCTGATGAACCCAAGAAAAAGCGAGACGTCCACCTTCCCAATCTCTGCCAGGCTATCGAAGAAGCGTGAGCCCAGAAATCTGAGCCTTCTTCCTTGAAGCGCCGGGCATCGGCAGAGAAATTGGTAGATCGACTCCTCTTCCTCCTGATACTGACAGCTTCTGCAGAGGGAGCTTTTTGGTATTCGCCACCGTCGGAGCATTGTTTCGATAGCACAATGACCTGTGATGACAACCGTAAGTACCTTAACCGTAGATTTATTCAGTTTGAGAAGGAAGCTGGTGCCCTTCCTATCCAAGCATGGTCATAAGGACCTTGAGACTTCGCAGTCAACGCTATTGGTCCGTAGAAAGTCCGTTGTCCTGCTCACATATTCGTCGATTCTCCCTAGGAGACAACTCAGCGGCGGTCGGACGGAGCTGTCCACCTCACTTATGTGTAAGTCGCCATCTCATCCGCGAGTTCATTCCCTTCAATGCCGCTGTGGCCAGGGACCCAGCAAAGGGAGACATTGAGATGAGTTATAGAAGCCAGAGAGGCTCTACACCTCCGCACGATGTCCGATTTTATCATGTTGGACTCCAATGCCCTTAAGGCGGCTGTCAACAAAGATTGTTACGTCGGTGTTGGTGACCGCGCTATCTTTGAGCAGCTTTGGCGCTCTGGCTATGCCGTGGAGCTCGGCTTGGAATACACTGCATGTGTCGAGTACATCTCAGCTCGAGGTCCTTTTCCATTTTCGAGCCTCCCTTGAATGATATCATATGTTCTGAACCTGGAAGTCCAAAACACCTGTGATGTGGTCTGTTTTGGACGTTAGGTTGGTTATAATTCGGTTTAATTATCCCTTCGTCATATCGTCCAGAATCGTCGCGTTTCCGTGCTTAGCTGTTTTCCACATGTTGGTTTCTCTTAGTCGTAGGGCTCCTCTAGCGGCTAATCCCTTCACGAAGACTTGTAGAAGCGTCAAGTGAAAGATTACATTTAGCGATTCCTGAGATGCGCTGCTCACGACGCCTGACATTCCTAGGCATGCCAGCCTTTGTACCTTCCCGATCGTCTGTTGATTACTCTTATTGTCTAGCGCCTTCCGCCAGACTAGAGCTCCATATGTTAGTATCGGTCGAATGACATGTGGTGCCAGTCCACAGTTCCGTCCAAAAGCCCTTTTGCAGGCGTAGTATGTTGCAACAGCTTTCTCTGATCTCATCTCAACGTTCCTTCTCCAGCTTGCCTTGTAATCGAGTATAATTCCAAGATATTTTGCTTCCGAAGATAGGTTCAACATCGTGCCGTTTATCCGCGTTAATTTAAAGGAGGGTATCTTTGCCTTTGTCGTGAACAGGACAAGTGCGGCTTTTGCTGGGTTTACCCGCAGCCCATTTTGCCCTGCCATCGCGAAATGTCGCAAAGTCTTGATTCCATGAGTTCGCTGATGATTGGCAAGAATTTGCCTGTGATCAGAATCACTAAGTCATCGACGTATGCAACTACCTTTCTTCCTTTTCTCCCACAGATTTCAAGAATTTCGTTGCACACCAGTATCCATAGAAGAGGCGATAGCGCCCTCTTTGGGGGTGCCTCTGGTGGTTATTTTGCAAATAGAACCAGTGCCTAAAGTCGCGTTGACAACTCTACTCCTAAGCATAGAATCGATCCATACAATTATAGAGCTTTGGGTTACATATCGTGTAAGAGCCTTGCAGATGGCCTCCGTCTGCACATTGTTGAAAGCGCCCTCAATGTCGAGGAAAGCTGCCAACGTGTATTCCTTGCACTGACACTGACTGCCTCATGAAGGGCACTTTCAACTGATTTGCCTTTTTGGTATGCATGCTGTGCTGCATCTATCTGCCAGAGATTGGCATTGTTTCTAATGTGTAGATAGATAAGTCTCTCCAGTGTTTTAAGCATAAAGGAGGAGAGGCTTATTGGTCTATAATCTTTGACTCTTGGCAGGATCGTCATATAAAAGATTAAGATGCAATAAAAAGAGTGGTGACCTTAATGAGCGAATTCTGAATGTCTCTTTATTCAAATATTTCAGCTTATTTATATTAAATTATTCTAAACATATTCTTACATACACATTTACATTTACGCATACATACTTACATGCATATCTACCTTAAGCATACATTCTTACATACCTACATACAACTCGATACAAAATATGTACCTACACATCTGTGTTGAGCTGTGACTTCTATGGGAAATGCAATGTTTGCAAATTTGCTAGAATTCAAATTTGTTTGGTTGTGTGTTGTACACACACCTGTATTAAATCGTTTTAATGGCTATGTCAGCAATAATTATCAAATGCATATTTATATGTTGATGAACATTTAGACTATTTTTGTAGCAGGGTATCATATTAGACTGTTTTAAATATTTGGGATTAAATTGTTGGCTGTTCACACTACATTTGAGTTTTCCTGCTTTGGGAATGAAAACCGTCCGTACATTTCTCCAGGCTTCGGGTACATAATCATCTTGTATGCATCTTGAGAAGATGCCGTGTAGATATGGTATCAGTTCGCCCCAAACGGATTGTAACATAGCCGGTATCACACCATCCGGCCCCGCCGATTTGTAAGGTTCGAATGATTTTATAACCCATGATATTTTATCCCGGTCAACGATGTCCGTGACGTCGGTTTCCGGAGGGTATGCGCGGTTTTCTGGCATCCTCGTGCCTGTCGTATCCGTGCATCCAGAAAGTGTGTCTCAATCAAGAACTCTAGAGTTTCCTGACTGGAGACGGTCCATGAGCCATCAGACTTCCTTATGCTACTAGGGGCTGAACTAGATCCTGATAGTGCTTTGCGAAGTCTTGATGCCTCATTTGTCGTCGCCAAGTTCTCACAGTATTGCGCCCATGATCTCCTTTTTGCGTTCTTGATGCAGCTTTTGTATTTGTTAAAGCTACATCTGTAGGCATCCCAGTCCTCTTCCAGCCGCTCTGTCTATATTGTTAGCTCCCCGTCTGATTTCCATTTCCGTGGATGCCAGTTTGTGAGATACTCTTCAGAATATTTTTTCCAGACTGGTTTTCTTGGATTTCAATATGGCCGGGGAACTTCCCTTCAAGATCGATGTTGAAGAGTATCCTATTGTGGTCCGAGAAGGAGCATGTGTCTCAAACTCTCCAGTCATCGATTTTTACAGTGGGAGAGTCTGTTGCCAGGGTGATATCTATGAATTTCTCTCTAATTCTATTCCTAAACGTTGGCTGATTGCATTTGTTGCATACAATTAGGTTAGTAGTAAGGAAGTAGTCAAAAATGGACTGTTGTTGTTGTTGTAGCAATGCTCGCCCCACCTAATAGCCGCGACCGATCACAAATTGTCATCAATATCCTCTAACGGGAGTCCAAGGAAACTTGCCGTTTCAACTGGGGTGGAACATAAGGAAAGGGGTGTTAGAGGCGTTGGTTCCACATTACAATTGAAGAGATGGTTGGTGTCATGTGGGGACACATTGCAAGCGGGGCATACATTTTGTATGTCGGGGTTGATTCTGGATAGGTAAGAGTTTAACCTGTTACAGTATCCAGAACGAAGTTGAGCAAGAGTGACACGCATTTCCCTGGGGAGTATGCGTTCCTCTTCCGCGAGTTTTGGATAATTTTCTTTAAGTACTGGATTCACCGGGCAATTCCCGGCGTAAAGGTGCGACGCCTGTTTATGGAGTTCAACAAGGACCTGCTTGTGTTTTCTCGCTTCATACGGCTGGGTTCTCAGGTGCCGTATTTCCTCAAAATGCTTACGGAGATGACTCCTTAAGCCCCTAGGCGGTGCTGGTTCATCAATCAGATGTCTGTTAGGATGCCCAGGTTTCTGGGTATTCAACAGGAACTGTTTGGTCAGCATCTCACTTCTCTCCCTGATGGGGAGTATTCTCGCCTCATTATGCAGATAGTTTTCTGGGAACATAAGAAGACAGCCCGTGGCGATTCTGAGAGCAGTATTTTGGCAGGCCTGTAGTTTCTTCCAGTGGGTGATTTTTAGGCTTGGCGACCATATGGGTGACGCGTAGCGCGTAATCGGCTTTCTAATTGCTTTGTATGTAGTCATGAGCGTTTCTTTATCTTTTCCCCAAGTACTGCCTGCGAGGGATTTGAGGATTTTGTTACGGCTCTGAATTCTCGGAACAATTGCGGCTGCGTGCTTACCAAAATGTAGATCCTGATCAAACGTCACACCCAAGATTTTGGGGTGTAGGACAGTCGGTAGCGTAGTGCCATCGACGTGGATGTTCAAAATGGTCGACATTTGGGATGTCCATATTGTAAATAAGGTCGCGGAAGATTTAGTCGGTGATAATGCCAGGTTTCGCGAGGCGAAAAAACTGGAGAGATCAGGGAGGTGGGCGTTTATTTTATTGCATAGCGCATCGATCTTTGGGCGTGGGCCTGTGGCCATTATTGTGCAGTCATCGGCTTAGGAAACGATTGTGACTCCTTCCGGTGGTGAAGATAGCTTAGATAAGTAGAAATTAAACAAAAGTGGGGATAAGACACCACCCTGTGGCGCCCCTTGTTTAATTCTCCTTGGTTTTGATGTTTCGTTTCTAAATTGCACCGATACCTGCCGACCACCCAGATAATTTGCGGTCCACCTTTTAAGACATGGGGGAAGGGTAGACCCTTCCAGGTCTTGCAGTAACGAGCCTTGGTTGACCGTATCAAAAGCTTTTGATAGGTCTAGCGCTACGAGTACTGTTCTATGGTGGGGGTATTGATTTAAACCGCAATTTATCTGGGTGCTAATGGCATTTAGCGCGGTGGTAGTGCTATGGAGTTTTCTGGAGCCATACTGATGAGGGGCTAGCTGCAAATTTGCTTGGAAATAAGGGATCAAAATGGCTTCAAGCGTCTTTGCCACTGGCGATAGGAGAGATATCGGACGATACGACTCACCTATGTTAGCTGGTTTCCCAGGCTTTAGTAGCGGGACCACCTTGGTCAGGTATGACAAAGGTGGAAAGAGACAGATTGAAGATATGCGCTAAATATTTGAAACCCTCTTTCCCAAGGCTTTTAAGCATCGGCATGGCTATGCCCTCTGGGCCTACTGCTTTGGATGGTTTAGCACGACCAATGGCGTCCTCAACCTATTTAGCCGTGATGGTGATTGGTGACGTGCTGAATTTGTGTTTGTGTGCATGTCTATTGGCTCTCCGTCTATCTTTGTCGACCGTAGGATGCATTATATATTGTTGGCAGAAAGCACTCGCGCATTTTTTCGCGTCCGACAGCACTTTGTCGCCAGAGGCGATGGAAACTTTGTCTTTGTGCTTAGTCGGATTCGATAGGGACTTTACGGTGGACCAAAGTTTACCCACACCGGTAGAGAGGTTACAACCTCTTAGGTACTCCTCCCATTTCGCTCGCTTGTGTTCATCTACAAGCAATCTGATGCGTTGGTTTATATCCCTTATTTGGGGGTCGCCTGGATCAAGCTGTCTTATAAGGTCACGTTCTCTCGCTAAGTTTGCGGCCTCCGCCGGGAAGTGGGGCCGGATTTCGGGAATTCTCCCGGCGGGAATGAAATGTACCGAGGCGGATTTAATGACCTTACGGAAGGCACGCTCCCCTTGGCGAGCATCAGTCGGGATAGGGAGGGCAGCAAAGCGGTTGTCTGTAAAGGATTTATATTCTTCCCACTTTCCCTTTTTGAAGTTTATGAAAGTGCGTTTTTCAGTGACGATGAAGTCGGCGGTACGCTCAAGCGAAATAAGTATGGGCAGGTGGTCGGATGCCTATGTTACCATCGGCTGCCAGTTGACGCAGTTTACGAATTCTGCGCTCACGATTGAGATATCTGGCGAACTGTGACAGCTTACTACCATACGTGTGGCGGCGTCTCCGTTTATTGTGCAGAACGTCGTTTCTTCTATTTGATCCGCCAACATCTCACCCCTACTGTCCGCCCGCAAGTTTGAATGCCATAGATCATGATGGGCATTGAAATCGCCTAAGATAATGCGACTGTTGCCAGTGAGTAAGGCCCTGGTATTAGGGCGGTATCCACTGCGGGCAACAGGTGGCAGGATGGATGTAGATGTTGATGATTTCTATGTTTGCATCGCCTGACCGGACATATAGGCCTTGACGTTCTAAGACATTGTCCCTGCGGTCGATGCCAGGATCAAATATATAATATTGCACAGAGTGGTGTATGATAAACGCGAGACCGCCTCCATTTCCGCTCTCGCGGTCTTTCCTGTGGACATTATACCTAGAGCAGGTCTGCAATGCAGATCTTGCTGTGAGTTTAGTATCTTGAATCGCAGCAATGCGGATGTTGTGCCGCTTCATGAAATCGACTATCTCCGTAATCTTCTCAGTTAGTCCATTACAGTTTAACTGCAGAATTCTGAAGTGCATAAGGGGAGACGTCGCCACTCTGGGGGTAAGTGACGGGTGACTACGCCTTGGTTGTAGAAGGCCAGGACACAATTGCTGTTGTGGTCCTGGGACTGGGCGTCCTTGGGCAAGCATTGGGGTACCCGGATGATTTGGGTTTGCGACCTGGCAACATTGCGCGATAAAACCCGACGGGGTGGCACCACCCAAGGCAGAAGCTGCATCGGGCGGATGTCGCAAACCTATATATTCTGTGCTGTTAGACGGTGCAAACGGAGGTAGGGACTAAGAGTCTGTTTCCCTGACCTGCACGATTGCTTCCGGAAAAGAGGGGGGAGAAGACGGGGGCAGGGTCTGATGCTCAGCATTGCTACCAACTCTACTACGAAGGTAGTAGTTATGAGTGGTATCAGCTGATTGAGTTGTTGGCGCCGTGGGGCCCGAGCAGCAGCGGGTACTTGTTGTGGATTGCTGAGCAGTGGGGCTGCTGGAAGTTAGTGGGGGCGCTTAGGCGTAGACTACGGGACGCCCTTGGGCGTGAACAGCTGGGAGCCACAAAAGATTTATAAAAGTTACGTGGACGTCGGGTTTTGGGATCAAGCCCAGAACAACCTGTCCGATGCAACCATCCCTTGCACGAGACACACTGAACAGAGTATGACCTTCCTAAAAAGATTCTTTTCCGGCAGATGCAGCAAAACCATTTCTCAGGACCGGGGTCAGGAGACGGACCCGGATTGGATTCGACGCCTTCCCGGAGGAAGAGAATATGGAGCAGTCCTGCTGCAAGGAGCTGCTGGGAGGGTGGCAATTTGTGGGAGGGACGAAACAAATTAGATGGGGTCACACTGAAATGACAGTCCTTGGTCGGGAAAAATCCCGAGTCGCTCCGGTACATAGAACCGACTGCCTTGGGAAGCGTCAAAAATGGACTCACCTCTTGCGTTTGTGTCGCTGCTGCCCGATAGCTCATGATGTCCGTTGGCGTCGCAGCCAATGACAAGGCCGGTTCTATTCGTTTCCGCGAACTTCACAAGTTCGCGGACAGGTGTCGGTGGTGGCGTGTCCGATCGTACGGGAAGTATGCGGACGATAGCAGCAGCTTGCGCCCCTGCTTTTGTTCGCATACTACAGTGACGAGGTCTCCGTTGCAGTGGTGTGTAGAGAAAAATAGATTAATATTTTTCTTAGCTACAATGCATGCTCTAATTTTATCCTCTTGTGGTGCAAGTAGACGGTAGCCGTATAGCCCTAATCCGCAAACCCTGCCTCTAACCAGTCAGGGTTTTTGGATTAGAGCTATGTCCACTCCGTTTTCTGCAATGTATTTCGTTAGGTCGAGCGAGTGGAAGCTGAGTGGTGCAAATTAATCTGCACCATCTCCCTTTGTGGCATCTGGCCTGTCAACAGGCACAAATACCTTAAGGGAGCCCAGCCCAATCCTAACGACCCCGTTGAGCCTCTTTATGGCTTGCAGCGACGTTTGATCTATTGCGATCAGTAGGTCGCTACCCGCCCTTGTCTTAGAATGGGTCATCGAGACCACCTGCCATTAGTCTGCCTTCATCTCTTTATTCTGCTTGCCCAGAAGTTTCAGTATGGACTCCGTTGCCATTACTGGAGGTGGCATCCGGACGAAGCGGCAAACTGGAACGAGGGATCACCTCCAACTGTGCTCCCGACCAAAGAGCGCCAAAGCTTGGTTAGCGTCCTTGCCCTGATCTTTTGACGCTTTCTGGCCGTCAGCTTTAGCAGGGTTAGTTGCTTTGTACTTTGCTACTACCTTGCTGTGTTTCTTAATAAGAGCCTTTTATCTCACAGTGTCCTCCGCAGCTCCTGACATCTGGGCTTGGTCCTTCAGCAGAACGCTCTCAGCCTTGGAGTCTATTTCAGCGTCGTCGCTCACCACACATGATAGTTCATCCTCGGTGGCGCTGACGATGCTTAGACTCCTCAACCGAGACTTAATGCTTCCCTCAGCACCAGACTCAGATTTTACCTTTGCCGTGCTCCACAGAGCGTGCTCGGACAGGGACAGAGCTCTTGTTCTCCCAGTAGCATTCATAGACTGTGTAGCCTGGCGTTCCGCTCCACAGCCTGAGAAGTCGCTGGATCTCGACGCCAGATGGCCTTCTCGCCCACAATCTACCGCCGGTACTGGGGATCCGACCCCCTGCACCGTAACTTTTCTCCCTTCGTTTTCACTCGTAACCGACAAAAAAAATTCGCTATTACAATTGGAGTTTCTTTTAAGTCTACCACTCCACCCAAAAGACTCGGACTCGACCGCCCCTAACCTGGGGAAAACAGACGTCGTTGTGTGCCACCCCTGACGTGGGGAACAGACGCACACGTGCCGTTAAGGCTATGTGTGCCAGGTGCCGCACCTGACCTGGGAAAACAAACGCATCTGACGACTTATTGACCCGTTAGGGCTGTGTATACCAGATGTCGCCCCTAACATAGGGAAACAGACGCATCTGGCGGACAAGAGGTGCCGTCCCTAATATGGGAAAAGAGTCGCACACTTGTAGCCGTTAAGGCAAAAGTAGCAGTTCTTGGTTACCTCTCCACGAAGTTCGAACCATACGGGCGGAGGATGCCGGAGCACCTCTTCAGCGCCTCGTGGAAGCGGCGTAAGCCCCCGCACCGTGACAAGGTGCCTGCCATAGCGGAGGTATATGGGCTATTACTCGGTACAATTATTTTTTGAGCTAACATGTCTTGAATTTGCCGATCTACCTCAGCCCGATGTACTACTGGATATCCATAAAGTCTACTATATATAGGGGTATCACTTTTTGTTATTATTCTGTGTTGAATCTCTTTAGTACAAGGTAAGTTTTCGCCTTCCTTATAAATATATTTTTATATTAATTTAAAATTGCCCTTAATATTTCTTTGTCCCTTAAATTTAAATGTTTAGCGAAAATATTAGTTGTTCCTTTTCTTCTAGAATTTCTTCTTCTTTATTTAACTATATAGGTAAAGATACTTCATCAGTCTTTAACTTTCAGCTTTTGTAAACAATTATTGTATTTAAATTAAGTAAACGATTATTTCCTATGATACCATCGAAAAATGTATATACTCCAAAAAATTTACATATGTATTAGGTTTTTTAAATTCTTTAAATAAAGGTATAGAATATTGCTCATTCGTAGAAACGTTTCTTCCCAAAACTTTCAATGAAAAAATGGTTGGGTTAACTTGGTACTTAGGGTTACATACTTTAGGGTTTATTATGATATGCTCCGTTCCCGTATCAATTATAAACCTAGGCTTCCTAACATGCGTTTCTATTACTATATAGGGTAGTTTTCTTCGTCGGCATATTGAAAATTTTGCTAATTCTCGTTAAGACCTACCTCCATTGGTTGGACTAATGAATTTTCATGATTTTGGATATCATAAAAGTTTGGTTGAAAATTATTTAATGGTTGTATGCTGTTATTATTACTGCCTCGACTGTGCTGAAAAATTTTGATGCGACTGGAAAGTTTTACTGTTGTTGGAAGAAGGCTGTATGTCATTGCTGTTCTAGCTTTGTCCATTAATGTTATTGCAGAGGAATTGTGTATGATTATTGTTGTTGAAATTTTGCGCACTATTTTTGCTGCTAAAGTTATGCCTGTTGTAGTTGTTGTAGTCAAGTTCTCTGTTATTATTGCTGTAGCTTTGCTCACTATTATTGTTGTTGAGAGTTAGTCTGTTACTATTGTTTTTGTAATTCTGCGTTCTCTTGTAGTTATTATATCGTCTATTGTTATTTTGTTGATAATTTGTATTTCTAAACATGGGAGGTCTAACATTATTATAATCTTCTTTGTTGTTATATTCTAAATACCCATTGGATTTTATTATATCGTACGCCTCTTTTGAATTTTTCGGATTCCTGCTCACAATGATACTGCGAACAGGCTCCGGTAACCCGTATTTGAAAGAATTGAGAGCAATTCTACAATTACTTTCGGAATTTATTTCTGAATTGCTGTTATCACTAAAATACAACACGCTATTTAAGCGACAAAGTAAGGCATTGAGGTTATTATACAAATTTTGTATTGTTGAGTCACACCGACAAGATTTTATTTTGTCAATAAATTCATCAACGGATTTTTATTCGCCATGATTATCAACTAAAACTTTTTTATGTCTGGCCATGTATCGGCATTGCCATTAATTAATAAGGATCTATTCTTTGCAAAAAACTTAATAAGTATCACTGTTTCCATCAAAACTTGGTATACTATTGAGATTTGTACAAATAAGCTTAAGTTTAGCGTTAACATCTAAATTATCCATGTTTGTTGTTGTTTTTTTTTCCTCTATTCAATTTTCTCTTCATTTTACAATATGTATGTATATACATATGTGTATGTATTTTTAAGCGTTTAGCTATAATGTAACTTACTCTTTTTTTAAACGGGTTTATTTAGCTTGAGTTGACAGGCTGGCTGGTTGGCTGGTTGGCACGAATTTTGTAATTGAAATTTAAGTAACTTCCCGATAAGATATAAGCTTGAAACTTGGAATATAGTTCAGAATCCGATGACAATGCAATAATAAGAACAAAATCACCGCTAGGTGGCGCAAGGATCGAGATATTCACAAAAATCGTATTTGTGGTCCGGTTTGGCTCATATTTGGAACACATAATACATACAAGAATAGAAAGCGACCTATGAAAAAAAAAAATCGCCGCTAGGTGGCGCAAGGATGGAGATATTCACAAAAATCGTGTTTGTGATCAGATTTGGTCCATATTTGGAACACATAATACATACATGAATAGAAAGCAACCTATGATGTCCGATTTGGCTCATATTTGGAACAATTATTACATACAGTCCGGTAGAAGCGACATCAAAATATTTTGGAGTTGGAGGAGAGACAAGCATACGTGGCGCAGAGTCGAGTAAAGTCTTTGGAAGGATTATGTATTGAAGACTTAGATTGTAACAAATTGTCAGAAAAGAGTCCTTGTAATAATGAATCACTAAATGAACTAAATAGAATGAGAAATAATGGACAATTAAATAAAGACTAAAAACTTGAAAATAAAATAATTTAAAAAATTTTTTTTAAGTTAAACGGTTTTATTGAAAAAATTACTTACATGAAGTAATAATAATACTAAAAGCTAGAAAATAATTAGGTAGGTACTAGTCATCACACTCCTCGTCAATCTAGGGCGTTGATCAGGCGTAGCATAACCTTATTAAAATTCAGTTGGTCTTATATATGACTATCAATAGAAATTTGTCGCGTCCAACGCTTTTATTTAATTGTCTGATCAACGCCCCAGATTGATGAGGAGTGTGATGACTAGTACCTAGAACCTACGTAATTATTTTCTAGCTTTTAATATTATTATTACTTCATGTAAGTATTGTTTTCAATAAAACCATTTAACTAAAATTTTTTTTTTTAATGTATGTTAGTGCCTTTTGTTTGTTGTAACTGCCTCTGCCTCTCTTTATGGACCTTAATGTTGTTGATTTTTTTCCTTGCCTCTTCTGCAGCAGCTTTCTTTTTATACTCAGTTGAGCAGAGCTCACAGGGTATATTAACTTTGATTGGATAACGGATGGTTGTACAGGTATAAAGGAATCGAGATAGATATAGACTTCCATATATCAAAATCATCAGGATCGAAAAAAAATTTGATTGAGCCATGTCCGTCCGTCCGTCCGTCCATCCGTCCGTTCGTTAACACGATAACTTGAGTAAGTTTTGAGGCATCTTGATGAAATTTGGTATGTAGGTTCCTGAGCACTCATCTCAGATCGCCATTCAAAATAAACAATATCGGACTCTAACCACGCCCACTTTTTCTATATCGAAAATATCGAAAAACCGAAAAAGTGCGATATGTCATTACCAAAGACGGATAAAGTGATGAAACTTGGTAGGTGAGTTGAACTTATGACGCAGAACAGAAAATTAGTAAAATTTTGGACAATGGGCGAGGCACCGCCCACTTTTAAAAGGAGGTAATTTAAAAGTTTTGTAAGCTGTAATTTGGCAGTCGTTGAAGATATCATGATGAAATTTGGCAGGAACGTTACTCGTATTACTATACGTATGCCTAAAAAAATTAGCAAAATCGGAGAACGACCGACTTTAAAGAAAATTTTTTTTTTTAAGTCAAATTTTAACCAAAAATTTAATATCTTTACAGTATATAAGTAAATTATGTCAACATTCTACTCCAGTAATGATATGGTGCAACAAAATGCAAAAATAAAAGAAAATTTCAAAATGGGCGTGGCTCCGCCCTTTTTCATTTACTTTGTCTAGGATACTTTTAATGCCATAAGTCGAACAACCATTTACCAATCCTGGCGAAATTTTGGTAGGAGCTTAGATTCTGGGACGATAACTTATTTCAGTTTTTATACACAGTCGACCGTCTGGCCTTCCGCTCGGCCGTTAACACGATAACTTGAGCAAAAATCGATATATCTTTACTAAACTCAGTTCACGTACTTATCTGAACTCACTTTATATTGGTATACAAAATGGCCGAAATCCTACCATGACCACGCCCACTTTTTCGATATCGAAAATTACGAAAAATTAAAAAAATGCCATAATTCTATACCAAATATGAAAAAGGGATGAAACATGGTAATTGGATTGGTTTATTGACGCAAAATATAACTTTAGAAAAAAACTTTGTAAAATGGGTGTGACACCTTGAAATCTTGGCAGGAATATTGTTCGTGGTATAATATATATAAATAAATTAGCGGTATCCAACAGATGACGTTCTGGGTCACCCTGGTCCACATTTTGGTCGATATCTGGAAAGCGCCTTCACATATACAACTACCCCCACTCCCTTTTAAAAGCCTCATTAATACCTTTAATTTGATACCCATATCGTACAAACATATTCTATAGTCACTCCTGGTCCACCTTTATGGCGATATCTCGAAAAGACGTCGACCTATTGAACTATGCCCCACGTCCTTTTAAAATATGCATTAACACCTTTCATTTGATACCCATATCGTACAAACATATTCTAGAGTCACCCCTGGTCCACCTTTATGGCGATATCTCGAAAAGGCGACCACCTATAGAACTAAGACCCACTCCCTTTTAAAAATACTCATTAACACCTTTCATTTGATACCCATTTCGTATCAACAAAGTCTATAGCCATCCCTGGTCTACCATTTGGCGATATGTAGAAAAGGCGTCCAACTATAGAACTAAGCCCCACGCCCTTTTGAAATACTCATTAGTACCTTTCCTTTGATACCCGTATTGTACAAACGCATTCTAGAGTCACCCCTGGTCCACCTTTATGGCGATATCTCGAAAAGGAGTTCACCTATAGAACTAAGGCCCACGCCCTTTTAAAATACTCATTAACACCTTTCGTTTGATACCCATATTGTACAAACGCATTCTAGAGTCACCCCTGGTCCACCTTTATGGCGATATCTCGAAAAGGCGTCCACGTATAGAACCAAGGCCCACTCCCTTTTAAAATGTTCATTAACCCCTTTCATTTGATACCCATATCGTACAAACATATTCTAGAGTCACCCCTGGTCCACTTTTATGGCGATATCTCGAAAAGGCGTCCACCTATAGAACTAAGGTCCACTCACTTTTAAAATACTCATTAACACCTTTCGTTTGATACCCATATTGTACAAACGCATTCTAGAGTCACACCTGGTCCACCTTTATGCCGATATCTCGAAAAGGCGACCACTTACAACTACGACCACTTACAACTACCACCACTCCCTTTTAAAACCTTCATTAATACCTTTAATGTGATACCCATATCGTACAAACACATTCTAGAGTCACTCCTGGTCCACCTTTATGGTGATATCTCGAAAAGGCGTCCACCTATAGAACTAAGCCTCACGCCCTTTTAAAATACTCATTAACACCTTTCATTTGATACCCGTATCGTACAAACACATTTTAGAGTCACCCCTGGTCCATTTTTATGGCGATATCTCGAAGAGGCGTCCACTTATAGAACTACGCCCCACGCCCTTTTGAAATACTCATTAACACCTTTCGTTTGATACCCATATTGTACCAACGCATTCTAGAGTCTCCCCTGGTCCACCTTTATGGCGATATCTCGAAAAGGCGTCGACCTATAGAACTAAGGCCCACTCCCTTTTAAAATGCTCATTAACACCTTTCATTTGATACCCATATCATACAAACAAATTCTAGAGTCAACCCTGATCCACCTTTATGGCGATATCCCTAAATGGCGTCCACCTATAGAACTATGGCCCACTCCCTCATAAAATACTCTTTAATACCTTTCATTTGATACACATGTCATACAAACACATTCCAGATTTACCCTCGGTTCATTTTCCTACATGGTTATTTTCCCTTATGTTGTCACCATAGCTCTCAACTGAGTATGTAATGTTCGGTTACACCCGAACTTAACCTTCCTAAACTTGTTGAAATTGGTATCTTTCGTTTGTATTGTTTTTGTTGTTTAATATTTAAGATGTTTGTTGCGTTTTTCTTTCTTCTCTTATACGAGTTTTTATCACGCTTTCAAGGTGGCCTTTTATCAAGGTAAATTTGATATATCATAAGGGGAATATGTCCTCAAAAAATCTTTCAAATGGTTTGGTCGATAACCGTACAATTTTTTTAACCATCTTTGTAATGAACTAATCGCCTCATGCCTCCGTTGGCTCCCTCATAGTGCACCATCTATGCAAGAAGCTGGCCTCATTAACGTTTGTCTTTCCTGCCACAAACTTCTTCACATATACGAATGTTTAGCTTACTTTGCACTGTATTAGGGAACATCAGTTCTGCTTTGCGATAGCTCTCCGAGTGGGTATAGGGTTTAAGGAGCGGGTACTCTGTTTGCTACAGCCGGCTAGTGTACGGCGTATATGGGGGGGATCTTGATCCTACACTGACTTTTACCTCGGTTTCTCATAAAAAAAAATTAAACAGAGATTTACAAAAAAAATTTAAATTTAGAGGCCGTCGAAGGGTTAGGCTCAACTCAATCAAACAAATTCCCAAAAGAACGTGTCAAATTTACTACGGAAATAAATAAGTAATACGTTAACTAATACATACCGCTACCTGCCACAAGTTGCATCGTTTGGGGTTCTTCCGGCAGAGGTGGAAGGCTAAGCTGTCGTTGCCCTTCCATCTACACCCACCCAACCTGCTAAAAGATTGGTAAAAGTTTTTCTTTTAGCCCACACATACTCACCATTGCCCCTACCACAAATATCAAATAGAAGTTACACCTTCATTTTTCTCATTTTTCCAATCCTTAAATTTTAATTAAAATTTCTTCAATCATACATTTCGTTTTTGTTTTCTATATCTACTGCACGCTAAATTTGAATTTTTTTATTTTGATATTTATCTATTACTTTGTGCTATATGTATTTATGTACATGTATGTTAACCGACCTAAACTGTTCCTTATATCATTTATGTTATCTTACATTTCAACAGGTTGATCGAAATCAAATTCTCTATATTGCATTTTTCATTTCGAAGTCTCTCAATGGCAACAAAAAAATAAATTCACAGATTACAAAAGCATATATTTAACTTAATTCTCTTTAGAAGAAGAAAACATTTCTCTGGGTTCTATGATTTGTTTACATTCTCCAACATTCTTCTCATCTCTTATCACTAATCAAACATGTTAATTTGAGATTTCCTCACTACATACAATTTAAACAAGAGTTGCTCAGTATATAAATTCACTTAGTACTCTTCTGTTAATTCAAAAAAAAACAAAGTTATTTCTCAATACTATCTCTCTCGCATACAACATAATTCGTATAACCTGAGATCTCTGTATTTACATATGTAACATAGTTTCAAACATATTTATACATCGCTCACAGTTTGCGAGTGAGCGAGAAGCACCGCTTGCACTTAATACGCAGTATGTTAACTCTTAGAGTTGCGCTCTCATATGCTCACAACACTTAGAATTAATTGAGTTGGTACATGGAGAACCGACAACGAAAGAAATTTGAAATTAATGAGCAGCTTAGTATGGGAAGTTAGCAAACGTATTTATGCAAATGAAATTCTCTTTCAAATTAAGAGAAGGGAAGCAAAAAAAAATCTTTAGCAGAAAATCGAACTTATGTGAACGCTATAACATAGCCTTCTTGCAACATAATCTGCTTAAGCGATGTTACATGGCCCAATTAACAGAGCAACACAAAAGAAATAAACAAAATAAATTCACAACCTACTGCGAAATTTAATAATAAAATCTTTGTTACTAATACATTTTTTTTTCGTACTATATTTTTATCGTCAAATTTCTTTTGGAATTTTGTGACGATGTTAACCCCTCAAGTGGTGCAAATAAAAACATGAATTGGTGAATGAATATAGATATACAGACCGGTTAATTTTTACGAAGATAACTCACCTTTTCTTTTCATTAAGGTGATCACTTTAATGGAAAGAAAACAATGCGTCGAACTTTCATCGCAAAAATAAAATGCCAAAGTATATATATTATACGGACGGTTTAACAGAGAAAGCAATTAAACCAACTGAATGGATTAGTTAATTTCTCTGCTTTTACCCAATTAATAAGTAGGGCGGTTTATACGAATCAATTTATAAAACTTTTTCCTAGTTTATCAATAATTTAACCAGTCTGTGAAACGTACATGTGTTAAAAGAAGAGGCACTTACCGAATCATCCTCCTTCCGCTGGACAGTTGATGGAGTGTTGACGTTGGTTGCTATAAAATTTTGAGGGGGAGGGGGGGGGGGGGGAGAAACACAAACACTTTTTTTTTTTTTTTGTTATTTAGCACCTTTTCCTAACCATACTCATTTTCTCCAGTGGTATACTTTCTGGGGCTTTTTGGACTCGCTCGCTCGCCCACATTCAACTTTTTACATTAAAACATTTTTATTTTTTTTTTTATTTTTGTGTATGTTAAAAAGCCTAAGAACCTACATAAATTTTAATTTTTCTTTTACTCTTTTTTTTTTTTTGTTTAGTAAGTCCTACAAACAAAAAAAAAATATTCAGCCGCTGTGCCTCCTTATCCTGGAAACTCCTGCCGACGTTGGGACTTCCGACGTGTAATTCGCCTCATTTCCTTGAAAAAAAATTCCTTCCTCTTGATCTGATTAAATTTTTTTGTTTGTTATTATAGTAAGCACGCAAATAGATAGGTAAACTGTTCCTTGCGCTACTCAAAACTTCGGCAAATTTCTACTTTACTAAAAATTTTGTTCATTTATGTTCCGTGTTATTTTTTTTTTTTCTACGATTTTTCAAAGTTCAAAAATATTTTCTTTTTCATCTTCTGATAAAGTTTTACTTTTTTTTTTTGCTTTTTCCGTTCAAAAAAAAAATCTCTTTTTTCGATTTTTCAATAGTTTTCGTCCTTATTTTCTTCTGCGTCCGAACTTCACATCTACCTTTTTATAACTTTTCGATTCTTTGTTTCCGTGTGGCCATTTTCCGCAATTTAAGATTTTTCATTTCTTCTTCACTTTGTCCTTGTTTTTTTCGTACGCAGTCAAACTTCCACATAATACAATTTCCTTTCAATATTAATTCTTTTTTTTCTCTTCCACCAATTAAAATTTTGGGTTTTTTTTTTTCTTTTTTCTAAAAAATTTTGGTATGTATAAATTTCGGTTCACTTGATCGTTTATTTAAAAACTTTTTTTTTCTTTTCGAGTTTGATAAACTTTAAACACATTTCGTTCTTATAACTTTTGTTTCTCGAAATAAAATACTTCAACTATCTTCCGCTTAAATTTTTCCCTTTTTTACGCGTATTTCCGAAATTACAAATTTTTTTTTTTTCCAACAAATATATATATATATATATATTTTTTTTTATACAAATTTTCGGTTCCTTGTTCACGTGATGGTGTTTTTTTTTTTTTTTTTGAAATTAAATATTTTTCATTTCTTATATATTCATTTCTTCAAATAATAAAATTTTTTTCAGCAAATTTAATTTTTCTCTTTTTTTTTTTTTTTTTGCATAAATTTTCCCACTGGTTCACGTGTTCATATAAAAATTCTTGTTTTTTCTTCCTCGATTTTATAACTTAAAAATTGTATTTAGTTTTTTTTTTTCACTTTGTAAATTTTTATTTTTATTAACTTTTAAAAATTACACACGGGCGGGATTTCAAACAATATATAAATTTTCTTTACTTTTTTCCCCGAACAACCGATCGTGATTCAACTCCTTCAGCAACTCTCTTGTCCAACTTTTTACTATCCGTTTCTAAGTTCTGTAACTGCCGCAATTAAGCCATTTGCTCTCCAAAAAATTGTTTGCGAACTATTTTCTATTCAAAAAAATGTTTACGAGCTATTTTTCCCCGTTAATTGGCTGTTTTCGAACTATTTTCCTTTGTGTAGTTTTTATATTTTTAGTCTCTTCAAACCTATAGAATTTATATTTCTCCCATACTTCCCGCGGTTATTTTAACAAGCAATCTCTCACACAATTTCAGCAACGTTTTCCTACAATACGTCCACCGTGTAAGCCCGGCTGTTATGATACCTGTTACCATCTGTTCTCACTTCTGTTATTGGAATTTGTGTTGGAACTCATTAATGTAACATTAACTTGAACTTCGAAACTGCTCATATGCTGTTAAATCATCTAACAGGGCTTGCCCTGTTAACATGCTACAGGTTTGCTATACCTCTTACTGATATACGAGAAGCATTTCCTATGGCTACCGGAAATAGAATGCTTATGTCTGGTGGATATCCGTCGAACCTCACAACACAGATCGTTTGCTCCTGCTGATATGGATCCAAAGAGAGAAAACGGTCTGAAGGCACTAAAATCATAATCTTTGAGTATAAAAGTTACCATACCAGGGAGAGTAAAAAAAAAATGATATCATAACAGTGACTACTTTACCACAAATCTTTTGCATGATATGTTCCTACGACTTTGCCATCTAGGTCTTCCAAAAGGTAATAGCAATTTCCCTTCACGGCTCTAACCCTCGCTTTTACTCCAGTAGGTGCTAGCTTAGCATTAAAGTTTTTGATTAGATTGCTCTGTGCAAAGTTTCGACGTGTGACTATTTGACCCACTTGAAAACTTCTAATCCGACTGCGTAGATTATACGATTTGGCGTTTCGGAGATGAGCTTTCTCCAGATTTTTCTTTATTACTTCCTGTATTAACTGAAAATTGTCGCTACGCTCCAGTTTTACCGTATTGTCGCTAAGTAGATTCAGATTCCGCAGAAGCTTATAATCAGTGGCGTGTGTAATCATGTGCTGTCCAAACACTGCGAAATACGGCGTATAACCTAAAGATTGGTGCAAGCTGTTTCGGAGCGCACAATTAATACTGCTGGTAAATGCATCCCAATCTCGCTGATCTTTACGTATATAGCTTCTTAGGGCTTCGTTGATGGATCTGTTAACTCGCTCAGAGGCATTAGACTGAGGGGAATAAACAGCTGTTATGATGAGGGAGACACCATATTTTTGCAAAAAATGCTCAAAATCTTTACTTTTAAACTGGCTACCATTGTCGGTAACGACACTCTCGGGAATACCAAAACAATCAAAAATATTCTCTTTCAAATATTCCATTATTAAATTCGATGTAAACTTCTTGACTGGCTTCAAAAATACGAACTTCGTGAGATGATCCAGTACAATTAGCAAGCCAATGTTCCCCTTTTTGGAACGCGGAAATGGTCCTATCAAGTCCATATATAAAATTTGAAAAGGCCTATCTGAAACAATTTGCTGTCCCATTGGTGGTCGTAGTGGCTTTGATGGCGTTTTCGACGTTTGACAGCTCTCGCAGTTCAGCACATATTCGCGTATCTGTATGACCATGCCGGGCCAATAGAACCGACGTCTAATACGTTCTACCGTTTTTGCTATCCCGCCATGCGCTGCTGATGGTTGCTCGTGGGCAGCAGAAATCACATTGTGACGTAATTCTGTAGGCACATACAATTTCCAAGCATTGTCATCAGTATCGCTGTTACCAGTTGCGAATTCGGTACGATGATAAATGTACCCGTCGATGACTTGGAAGTCAAGCAAATTTGAGGACTGAAACCGAAGTTTTAATTCCTCATATTCAGGCGAGATAAAGGCATCGGAGCCTAAATCAATTTCCGGTAAGACTGGAAGTTCTATAACATTAATTTCGGATTCTGGCACGTCCTCATACATTCGGGACAGGGCATCCGCGATTACGTTCTCACTTCCTTTCTTGTGCTCAATTGAAAAGTTGAAGCCTTGCAGTTTTATGGCCCACCTCGCTAGTCTCCCGCTCAGATCCTTTTGTTGCATGAGCCAACGCAAACTAGCATGATCGGTCACCACCTTGAATTCCATCCCTTCTATATACATCCTAAACCTTTTTATTGCAAGAACAACGGCTAGACATTCAAGCTCTGTCACTGAATAATTCCGCTGCGCTTTGTTCAGCTTCTGGGACATGTATGCTATAGGTCGTTCTTGACCGTTGTCATCTTCCTGCATCAAACATGCTCCTACTCCTACTTGACTAGCATCACATTGTAAAATAAAAGGTTTGTTATAGTTGGGGTGTACTAATATGGGTGCTGAAGTCAATTTTTCTTTGAGGTCCTCGAAAGCTTGCTGGGCCTCTGAATTCCACACAAACTGTTTTTTCTTGGAGAGTAACTCGGTTAGATGAAAAGTCGTCGAAGCATAATCATCAATAAATCTTCTATACCATCCGGTCATGCCAAGGAATCTCCGAAGTTGACGTACAGTCTTCGGAATAGGGTAATTCTGAATTGCAGAAATCTTTTCTTTGTCTACCTGGAGAGATTCGTTCCCCACAACAAAACCTAAATAGTTGACTTGGCTTAGACCAAATTTACTCTTTCGAATATTAATAGTCAAGCCAGCCTTTCGCAATAATGCGGAGACTTCGGACAAGTGGACCAAATGTTCATTAAATGAAGACGAAACTACTAGTAAATCATCCAAATATACGAAAACGTGATTTTTCAAGTTATATGGTATCACTTTATCCATAAGTCTACACATAGTTTGTGGCGCGTTGCACAATCCAAAAGGCATCCTTTTGAATTGGTACAGTGGCCTGTTAGGAACGGTAAAGGCAGTCTTTTCCCGTTATTGCTTTTCAAGACCAATTTGCCAGAAAGCATCTTTCAAGTCGATCTTGGAAATATAATGCACGGGAGGAAGCCTACTTAGCAATCCCTCAATAATTGGAATGGGATATGCATCCTTTAGCGTTACCTCGTTGAATTTGCGCGAATCTAAGCAGAACCAAACCTTTCCAGGTTTGACAATTAGCACTCCTGGTGAAGACCACGCCGAACTTGGAGCTTCTTCTATCACTCCTAGTTCCAACATTCTGTCTATTTCCTGGCATAGCATTCCCTCTACAGCTGGAGATATCGGATAAAATCTCTGCTTTATGGGTTTTGCATCTCCTGTATCTATGACATGCTCCACTAAATTAGTTAATCCCAGTCCCTCTCTCTCGAAATTAGGAAATGATTCTATTATAATATCTAGTTGCTTTTGTTGCTGGGTATTCAGAGACGCCACTCCCTCGGAATTAGTTTCTAATGTATTTATGTGACCGCATTGGGTCTCAATCTTTACTTTTATATCGAACTCATTCCAAAAATCCATGCCGCAAATGGCTGATTCAGTTATTGATGGGACTATCAAAAATTCTATGTGCTTAATTTGACCATTATAGTTTACAGCTACAGTTATTATACCATTTATTTGTTGTCGCTGGCCATCAGCTGTTTTCACGTAGCCACTAAAGGCTGGGGAAGTATAATTCTGCTCTAAAATGGTTTTGGCCAACTGACCACCTATCACACTTTTATTCGCGCCGCTATCTAATAATGCTAACACATTTTCACCTTTAATGTTAATTCGTATATAAGGCCTAATATCAGAGATTTTGTACACAATGGCTGAGATGGTAAATTTTCGTAAACGCTTCTTTTTAGTCCAGAAATTCTTCATTCGTTGTGCCGAACGCGAAACAATTTTTGGTGGCGCTGAGAAAATTTCAGCGCGACGCTGGTTGTACTCGGCTAACCGGACATGAAAAGGTCTTATGGGAGTTAATTTTGGCTGGCAAGATGGCTTGGGACTCAGTTCGTTGGGGTTCGCGAGACTTATGCTATTATTTACATCCGAGCCTGGTGGTTCGGATATCCCCTTCTGCGGACATCCTGATTCGAGTTTTCCGCACTCCGATTACATTTTGGGCATGTAGGTTTGTACGTGTCTTTCCCACATCCGTAACAAAATATTCGGCGCAATGGGTTGGTGCAATCTTGATACCTATGGCCTAACATTTCGCAATTCCAACACTTCAAATTCTCCACTGATATTTCGGCAACATCCGATGAGTCGGTTGTATGCGGATCAACGCGCTCCTGAATTTCCTCAACAATTTCAGATATGTTTCTTCTAGCGGGAAAGTTTCGGATAGGGGCGCTATTACTAAAATTAGCCATGAAGTGCTCATGCCTGTGACATTCTCTTCGAAGCATAGATAAGTCGGTTATGTCCAAATGCAAGAGCTCGTATCGAAGATCGGGTTTTAAATTCCTAATCATTGTTTCTATAAGCTCCCGATCTGTCCTGGGAATTTGAAGCCTATCATTCATGGTTAGCAACTCGTCTAAAAATTGGTCAAATGGTTCGTTGGATCTCTGTTTGCGTCTACGTATATTTTCTTTTCGGTCGTAGTCGCTCAACTGGTCCTTATATTTTTGTCTTAATCCTACACAGATCTCCTCCCAATTTAGTCGATCTGTTTGCCGGTGATGCCTCCAAAACCAAGCTTCCGCGTTATCTGCAAAAAGCATGTGGACATATCGACACAATACATCAAAATCTCCGTTCAAAGCTTGACGTGTTAACGCATTTACCCGATATATAAAATCTTCAACCGACATATCATTTGGCTTACCAGTGAAACGTATTCGCCAATTGGAAATCATGCTAGAGATCTTGTTAGCCTGAAAATTGCTCGTCCGAGGCAGAGGTTCACTACCACGGTACGGTCGGCTGGGCTCCTCCTCCTGATTATGTGGCATTTCCTGTGGTCGACTTGGGGTTTCTTGAGTGGATTGGCGATAGCGATTCTCTCCTACATTTAATTGTCCCAATAGGGTGCTCAAATCACTACCGATTTGGGCGGTTATTTGCTCGCGAAAGCCAGTCAAAGATTCCTGAATCATGGTTCGAACTCTAGAATAGTCTACATTACTGCTTGACATTGGAGCATTAGCAGTCCATCTGTGGTCGGGTCTAGGTGAACGATATGCGTTCGGTCGATTAAAATCAGTGCCAGTGGTTCGAAGTGCCTGTGTTATTGATCGAGTCGCTACTCTATTTCGGGGCATAGCTCTTCCTCTGGCTCGGAATGAAGTAGTTGCTGGCGAGGCTGTCACCCCCGCTGCACCATTAGGGCATTGTAGATCGGGCATAGTGACTGGTTCCCTGCAAGAAGGACATGAGGAATTCGTATCTATCCACCTACCTAAACATGATCTGTGAAATACGTGCTTGCAAGGAGTCTCAACACGATCTTGCGTCACACCTTCGCTACAAATGGTGCAGATCATTTCTTCGGCTGCGTTAGTCAAATTCAATTCCTCATTGCTATGTCTCACCGCCATTATGAAAAAAAACGTTTGGTATTTGTATTGGTTGTTGGTTATTTTTATATATGTTTTTAGTTATTCTCAAAAAAAAATCTCATCCATTTATCAACTTGCCAAAAAAAAACGCTTCAATTTGCTTCTTTTTAACGCTGTGCAAAGTAGTCGATATTCACACCGTATATTATTATTGGCGAACGTAGAGTTATTTGTTCAGTGTTGATCGTATTAGGTTTACGTATGTTAGATTTATTACACGTTTACTTATTTCGATTTTATCTCTTTATATATTAGGTATCTTTCTTTTCTTTTTGCAAAAAAAAATATTATTATTATCGTGATAACATATTTGTGGCATCGGGGTCTTGCATGGGCTTCAGTACATGTATGTATATACTACCGGTTGAACCAAACCCTGCAACAAAATGACAGTGCAAAAACTTAATTATTTAATGGCTGCGATTTCAAACTCGGAAAGTGACGAGAGTTTAGTTATCCACTAAAGCAACCTCTAGCCACTTAATGCAAAGAACTTATCAAGCGGTACAATTCGCGAGTAATCTACCAAGATAACCCAGTAGAAAAAATCTCTAACGATGTCCGATATAACTTTACAGAAACAATTATAAGGTTTTATCAAAACTTTGATCGGGTAGGACTTCGACATTAGCCAATATCATCTATTTCGCCGAGCAAGGCATTCAAAAACCTTCTCTGATCTAGAGTTTCCCGGTTCATATCCGAAAAAATCCCGATAATGAAAATCCAGGGCAAAATCTTTAGGAAAACAAAAAACAGAAAGGTCAAACTGCGTTGAAGCAATAAAAAAAAATTTAATGAGCTGCAAAACATACTAAAATTAAAAAAAAAAATCTTATAAAGTTCACCGGTTCACATCCGAAATAATCCAGATAATGACAATCCGAGGCAAGATCTTTTAAGTGATCAAAAATTGAATAAACTACAAAAAAAAATTTGATGAACTCTTGACCTTCTCTGGCCCCACACGTTGGGCGCCATTTTATGTAATGAACTAATCGCCTCATGCCTCCGTTGGCTCCCTCATAGTGCACCATCTATGCAAGAAGCTGGCCTCATTAACGTTTGTCTTTCCTGCCACAAACTTCTTCACATATACGAATGTGTAGCTTACTTTGCACTGTATTAGGGAACATCAGTTCTGCTTTGCGATAGCTCTCCGAGTGGATATAGGGTTTAAGGAGCGGGTACTCTGTTTGCTACAGCCGGCTAGTCTACGGCGTATATGGGGGGGATCTTGCTCCTACACTGACTTTTACCTCGGTTTCTCATAAAAAAAAATCAAACAGAGATTTACAAAAAAAATTTAAATTTAGAGGCCGTCGAAGGGTTAGGCTCATCTCAATCAAACAAATTCCCAAAAGAACGTGTCAAATTTACTACGGAAATAAATAAGTAATACGTTAACTAATACATACCGCTACCTGCCACAAGTTGCATCGTTTGGGGTTCTTCCGGCAGAGGTGGAAGGCTAAGCTGTCGTTGCCCTTCCATCTACACCCACCCAACCTGCTAAAAGATTGGTAAAAGTTTTTCTTTTAGCCCACACATACTCACCATTGCCCCTACCACAAATATCAAATAGAAGTTACACCTTCATTTTTCTCATTTTTCCAATCCTTAAATTTTAATTAAAATTTCTTCAATCATACATTTCGTTTTTGTTTTCTATATCTACTGCACGCTAAATTTGAATTTTTTTATTTTGATATTTATCTATTACTTTGTGCTATATGTATTTATGTATATGTATGTTAACCGACCTAAACTGTTCCTTATATCATTTATGTTAGCTTACATTTCAACAGGTTGATCGAAATCAAATTCTCTATATTGCATTTTTCATTTCGAAGTCTCTCAATGGCAACAAAAAAATAAATTCACAGATTACAAAAGCATATATTTAACTTAATTCTCTTCAGAAGAAGAAAACATTTCTCTGGTTTCTATGATTTGTTTACATTCTCCAACATTCTTCTTATCTCTTATCACTAATCAAACATGTTAATTTGAGATTTCCTCACTACATACAATTTAAACAAGAGTTGCTCAGTATATAAATTCACTTAGTACTCTTCTGTTAATTAAAAAAAAAACAAAGTTATTTCTCAATACTATCTCTCTCGCATACAACATAATTCGTATAACCTGAGATCTCTGTATTTACATATGTAACATAGTTTCAAACATATTTATACATCGTTCACAGTTTGCGAGTGAGCGAGAAGCACCGCTTGCACTTAATACGCAGTATGTTAACTCTTAGAGTTGCGCTCTCATATGCTCACAACACTTAGAATTAATTGAGTTGGTACATGGAGAACCAACAACGAAAGAAATTTGAAATTAATGAGCAGCTGAGTATGGGAAGTTAGCAAACGTATTTATGCAAATGAAATTCTCTTTCAAATTAAGAGAAGGGAAGCAAAAAAATCTTTAGCAGAAAATCGAACTTATGTGAACGCTATAACATAGCCTTCTTGCAACATAATCTGCTTAAGCGATGTTACATGGCCCAATTAACAGAGCAACACAAAAGAAATAAACAAAATAAATTCACAACCTACTGCGAAATTTAATAATAAAATCTTTGTTACTAATACATTTTTTTTCGTACTATATTTTTATCGTCAAATTTCTTTTGGAATTTTGTGACGATGTTAACCCCTCAAGTGGTGCAAACAAAAACATGAATTGGTGAATGAATATAGATATACAGACCGGTTAATTTTTACGAAGATAACTCACCTTTTCTTTTCATTAAGGTGATCACTTTAATGGAAAGAAAAACAATGCGTCGAAGTTTCATCGCAAAAATAAAATGCCAAAGTATATATATTATACGGACGGTTTAACAGAGAAAGCAATTAAACCAACTGAATGGATTAGTTAATTTCTCTGCTTTTACCCAATTAATAAGTAGGGCGGTTTATACGAATCAATTTATAAAACTTTTTCCTAGTTTATCAATAATTTAACCAGTCTGTGAAACGTACATGTGTTAAAAGAAGAGGCACTTACCGAATCATCCTCCTTCCGCTGGCCAGTTGATGGAGTGTTGACGTTGGTTGCTATAAAATTTTGAGGGGGGGGGGGGGGGGGGGGGGGGGGGGAGAAACACAAACACTTTTTTTTTTTTTTGTTATTTAGCACCTTTTCCTAACCATACTCATTTTCTCCAGTGGTATACTTTCTGGGGCTTTTTGGACTCGCTCGCTCGCCCACATTCAACTTTTTACATTAAAACATTTTTTATTTTTTTTTATTTTTGTGTATGTTAAAAAGCCTAAGAACCTACATAAATTTTAATTTTTCTTTTACTCTTTTTTTTTTTTTGTTTAGTAAGTCCTACAAACAAAAAAAAAATATTTAGCCGCTGTGCCTCCTTATCCTGGAAACTCCTGCCGACGTTGGGACTCCGACGTGTAATTCTGCCTCATTTCCTTGAAAAAAAATTCCTTCCTCTTGATCTGATTAGATTTTTTTGTTTGTTATTATAGTAAGCACGCAAATAGATAGGTAAACTGTTCCTTGCGCTACTCAAAACTTCGGCAAATTTCTACTTTACTAAAAATTTTGTTCATTTATGTTCCGTGTTATTTTTTTTTCTACGATTTTTCAAAGTTCAAAAATATTTTCTTTTTCATCTTCTGATAAAGTTTTACTTTTTTTTTTTTTGCTTTTTCCTTTCAAAAAAAAAATCTCTTTTTCGATTTTTCAATAGTTTTCGTCCTTATTTTCTTCTGCGTCCGAACTTCACATCTACCTTTTTATAACTTTTCGATTCTTTGTTTCCGTGTGGACGTTTTCCGCAATTTAAGATTTTTCATTTCTTCTTCACTTTGTCCTTGTTTTTTTCGTACGCAGTCAAACTTCCACATAATACAATTTCCTTTCAATATTAATTCTTTTTTTCTCTTCCACCAATTAAAATTTTGGGGTTTTTTTTTTCTTTTTTCTAAAAAATTTTGGTATGTATAAATTTCGGTTCACTTGATCGTTTATTTAAAAACTTTTTTTTTCTTTTCGAGTTTGATAAACTTTAAACACATTTCGTTCTTATAACTTTTGTTTCTCGAAATAAAATACTTCAACTATCTTCCGCTTAAATTTTTCCCTTTTTTACACGTATTTCCGAAATTACAAATTTTTTTTTTTTCCAACATATATATATATATATATATATTTTTTTTTTTTTATACAAATTTTCGGTTCCTTGTTCACGTGATGGTTTTTTTTTTTTTGAAATTACATATTTTTAATTTCTTATATATTCATTTCTTCAAATAATAAAATTTTTTTTCAGCAAATTTAATTTTTCTCTTTTTTTTTTTTTTGCATAACTTTTCCCACTGGTTCACGTGTTAAAAAAAAATTCTTGTTTTTTCTTCCTCGATTTTATAACTTAAAAATTGTATTTAGTTTTTTTTTTTCACTTTGTAAATTTTTATTTTTATTAACTTTTAAAAATTACACACGGGCGGGATTTCAAACAATATATAAATTTTCTTTACTTTTTTCCCCGAACAACCGATCGTGATTCAACTCCTTCAGCAACTCTCTTGTCCAACTTTTTGCTATCCGTTTCTAAGTTCTGTAACTGCCGCAATTAAGCCATTTGCTCTCCAAAAAAATTGTTTGCGAACTATTTTCTATTCAAAAAAATGTTTACGAGCTATTTTTCCCCGTTAATTGGCTGTTTTCGAACTATTTTCCTTTGTGTAGTTTTTATATTTTTAGTCTCTTCAAACCTATAGAATTTATATTTCTCCCATACTTCCCGCGGTTATTTTAACAAGCAATCTCTCACACAATTTCAGCAACGTTTTCCTACAATACGTCCACCGTGTAAGCCCGGCTGTTATGATACCTGTTACCATCTGTTCTCACTTCTGTTATTGGAATTTGTGTTGGAACTCATTAATGTAACATTAACTTGAACTTCGAAACTGCTCATATGCTGTTAAATCATCTAACAGGGCTTGCCCTGTTAACATGCTACAGGTTTGCTATACCTCTTACTGATATACGAGAAGCATTTCCTATGGCTACCGGAAATAGAATGCTTATGTCTGGCGGATATCCGTCGAACCTCACATCACTAATGATAAAAATGTTAGTTGTGTTCTTGTTTTTCACTGAGTGTTTCTTATTTTTTCTTTTTTTTTTAAATAATTCACAGAGCAAGAAAATCACATATTTTTTCATTTTTAAAATAGTTTTAAACTTTGAAACTAATTCCTTAATTTGTGCTTTTTCAAAATTTTTGCGAATAACGGTCTTTTTTCTTTTGCACTTTATGTGCGAATTTCATTTAAATATTCAAAATTTTTTTTCTAAATACGTGGAAGCTCAATTTGAAATTGAATATTTTCCTTTAACACGCAACTTTTACTTAAACTTTAAAAGATTTTTTTCTTTTAGCACTTTACTTGGAAAATTTTTTAGTTAAATTTGGTTTTTTACACTTAACGAGCAATTTTAAGCGTACGTAGTTCGCCTGAGACTGCGCCAATAATAAAAGATAGTCCTTACTTGACTTTATTAATGCGAGTATGTTTTAAAAATATAAGTATTAACAATGAGAACTTGAATCTACAATAAAATAAAGTAGCAAGAGAGTTTGTTTTTGTTGTAATATTAACAACTTAAAACTGTAAAAAAATAAGTAAATACCATGTTGTTGTTATTGTAATGAAAGAGCTTAATCTAGAAATATGTAAGTGGTAAAAGAATTTACGTACTAGCAAATAAAAAAAGAGTGGAGACTAAATACCGTAACATTAGGAGTTGTTGATAGTAGGAGAATTAGTATGTGACTATATGTAAGAAATATAAATGATCCAAAGTTGCATTTGTATAAAGATAAATTAAGGTACACCCCATTAGTATCAAATAAAATTTTAAATTATACTGTGGTAGCAATAACAGTTTTAGCACTATATCTAAACTCCTGCTCAGTATATAGTTATATGTTTTTAAATTTAATGGTGTGTTCAGTTTTACTTAAGATTTTTAGGAATTAATGAGCTTAACACCGGTAAATAGTGATTGTTATTCAATTATTATTTTTGGTTTTATTGGAAAAAACTGAAAAGAAAGAAACATTTACTCGCATATTGGCGATGGTACCATTTCGAAACAATAACGCAAAGTGCAGTGAAAAGGAGTGGTTCAATACCAATAACAAAGCCATGAAACAAATACAACACAATAGCCCAATGGTTAGGCGATTTTAATTTCAGCAGTTTTACCGCGGGTAGATCCCCGGTGAAACTTGTTGAAATAAATAAAAACATTACGAAATTACCTGACGATTATGACGTGGCGGTTTTCGACATGGTACCATCGCAATATGCCAGTAAATTTTTCCTTTTTTCAGTTTTTATCAATAAAACCAAAAATAATAATTGAATAACAAATATCATTTACCGGTGTTAGGCTCATTAATTCTTAAAAATCTTAAGTAAAATTGAACACACCATTAAACATACAAACATATAACTACATAAAATGAGCACGAGTTTAAATATGGTACACCAACAATCTTCTGCAGTGAAGAGGAGTGGTACAATAGGTTAGGTTAGGTTAGAGTCGGCACCGGTGAGAGCACCAGTGCCCTTAGGCCCAAAAGACCCCGTTGTGATACCACGTGGATCTCTCCTCTAGTCAAACCTACAGGTCCATTCAGCAAATGTCAGGAATTTCTTAGGTTCCAACTTAGCCAGATCACAAAGATCGTCAAAAAAGGGAGATCCGAGAGATTCCTTCGCACAGAAAATGCTTGACTGTTTCTATCTCCTCTTCGTCTTTGCAGCTCCTGCAGTAGTCATTATAAGGAGCACCCAGCCGTTGTGCATGCTTCCCGATTGCTATGTTGTCGGTTATAAGTCCAACCACCAAAGATATGTCCCTACTTCTAAGAAGAAGGAGAATTCTTTTACGTCTCGCGTCCCATTCAGGCCACACGAGATTAGTGTGGTAGCAGGATACAAGATTGTTCGATCTCACACCCGCTTCCCTAAGGAAAATTTCTTTCAAAATGAGCTTACAGGTAGCGAGCGGCATGCTCAATCCCTTCCAGGACGACGAAAGCGGAACGGATGTGCCCCCTCTTGCAAGTTCGTCAGCCATTCATTCAGTCATTGTCCGGTATTTGCTAGTGTCCAGGCACCCATACCAAACTGAGGGAAGTTTGCTCAGCGATCTCGTTAAGAGATTTGCGGCACTTCTGCACTGTCCTGGACTTACATGTGACCGATCGAAGCGCTTTTACAGCCTGGCTGTCAGAGTAAAGACAAATTTTATTATAGCCGTGAACAGCATTCCTCAAGTGATCAACGGCGTCATTTATAGCAGCCACCTCCGTCTGGAAGACGCTGGATTAATCGGGCAAGCTAAAGGATATGTTCCACGCTAGTTGAGGTGCAAAGACCCCGCTGCCCACTTTTTATCCAGTGTGGAGCCGTCAGTATAAATCTGCATCCTATCGCTCAGGTCCGGCGGCTCCTTCGACCAATAATCCCTATCCGGGATAACAACCTCGTACTTTATATCGAAAAATGCAGTCGGAGCGCAATAGTCCGAGGAAGGCGAATCCAAATTCTTAAGGATGGATGCATAGCTCCCGCAGCCGTAGAGCAGAAAAGGCCGCACATTGCCTGGCCGTTAAATGTATTGGCAGCACATTAAAAAAAAGCATCCAGCATCTCCGCAGGGGTGGTGCGTTGAGCGCACGCCACGCAGACTAGAGCACTTCTGTGAACCTTCTGGAATACTCGTAGGTTCAATTTTGTATCTAAGTTCGTCCACCAGACCAAAGCCCCGTATAGAAGGATTGGTCTAACCACAGCATTGTAGAGCCACAGGGTAATATCCGGCGATAGTCCCCATCTTCATGCCACAGCTTCCCTACAGCTGTGCAGTGCCACCGTTGCTTTTCTTACGCGCTCCTGAGCATTTTCCCTCCAGGATAGTTTCCTATCCAAAATTACTCCTAGGTATTTGGCAGAGTCCCTAAGCGTCAGGGTCGTTCCCGCTAGCACCGGCAGCTACAATACAGGAATCATATATTTCCTAGTCACCAAAACCTGTTCAGTTTTGGCTGAATTGAATGATAGACCTTTACTCCTGGTCCAGTCCTCCACTAGTCTCAGCTTAGTATGCATTAGATCGCACAGTGTCTGCGGAAACTTCCCGCGAACTAACAGCGGGAGGTCATCTGCATATGCGATTACTTTGCTGCATCCGTCCTTCTCAAGAAGAACCAAGAGCTCATTAAGTATGGCAACCCCTAGAAGTGGAGAAAGTACCCCCCCTCCCCTGCGGGGTGCCACTCCGTATGTGTTTGACCACCGTTGAACCAGCTAGGTGGGCATGAACCTTTCTTCGCAACAGCAACTGCTGAACAAGTTTCACTAGCCCCGAATCGGCCCCCAAGCCGGTTAGTGCATCACTTATCGCAGAGGGTGTAACATTGTTAAAAGCTCCTTCAATATCGAGGAAGGCTAAGAGTGTGAATTGCTTGAACGCCAAGTATTTCTCAACCTGGTAGACAACTGCATGCAAGGCTGTCTCCGTGGGCTTCCCTTTCATATACGCATGCTGGGATGTAGACAACTTCCCTCCGAGGACTCCCTTAATGTGGAGTCCATTAACCTCTCGAGTGTCTTCAGCTGGAAGGATGTCAGACATATCGGCCTTAAGTCTTTAGGGGTCGCGTGACCAGTCCTTCCAGCTTTTGGTATAAAGGTGAACCTTGAATCCTTCCAACCCCGTGGTTAAGAGCACAAACTCCTTAGAAGATGTTATACAATCACAAAGAGCTCAGCTCCATTGTTTGCTGAAGTTGTACCGGGGCCAATCCATCCGGCCCTGGTGCTTTGAAGGGCTTTAACGACATTATAGCCCATTTAACTTTACCCATAGTAATGAACTTCCCCTCAAACGGTTCGCCAGTATGAGTTTCCCTCCAGTTCATTTCTTCATCACTAGCGCCCGGAAAGTGCGTACTCAGGAGCAGGCGTAGGGTGCTCTCTGCCGAATCCGTCCACGTCCCATCAGATCCTTGCAGGCATCCAGGGATACTTTTTGCAGCACCAGAGAGCACCTTTCTGAGCCTGGATCCCTCAGACACCGTCTCCATTTCGCTACAAAAATTCTGTCAGGAGGTCCTCTTTGACGACCTTAGCAGTTTCTTATTATCCCCGAGCATCATTTTGTATGCATCCCATTTTTCAGCCTCCCTGGAGGCTTTAGCAAGATTGAATGCTTTCCGACAAGCCTTGCGTGGATTGTCTAGGTCCGCGTTCCATCATGGTGGTTTGGTTTTACCCCTAGATTTCTTCCTAAGGCAGGCCTCATTACGAGCCTTCGTATACAAGTGAACCATATTTTCCAGCTCTGCAGAATTCTGGGGAATACGAACAGTAGATCCTGAGAGCCTCTTTTGAAGCTCTTCACTATAAGTACGCCAATTGGCGTTTTTTAGGTTTCTGTGCCAGCCAGTTCTGAGCGCCACCCCGCCAAGGTCGAAGCGAAAAAATCTATGATCCGAAAAGGAGTAGTCTTCAAGCACCATCCAATTTTTTTATCATGGATTCCCCGCTGCCCGAGATCAGGGTGACGTCCAGAATCGGCTTCCTGCTCCTAGTAACAAACGTGGGTACCGAATCCTTATTGCAAATCTTAAAGTTATGATAAATAACAAAATCAAAGAGTGACCCACCCCTCTCGTTCGTGTTTCGTGGTGCGCATTGGCATCTCCCGCTATTAATAGTGGATCCTGCGCCTCCGAGCTATCTTACGGACTAGCTCCGTCGGAGCCGACACCTCATGGGGGAAGTAGAAAGACGTCAGTGTAACATCCGTACCACTGACCGTTAACATCAAAGTTGTAACATCCTCGTCGCTAAACTGGGGAAGAAAAAGAAAATTTATATTAGACCTTACCAAGATACAAGCTCTCGATTTCCCTCGTGTGGCACCACTTACCAACGCCAATCCTGCTGCCTTCAGCCCGCATATCTTTTGCCCTACTACCCAAGGCTCTTGGATATGGGCTATGTCAGCCGCCCCACTGGAAAACTGGAGCAGCAGCGCAGCAGATGTTGCTTTACAGTGGTGGAGGTTTATTTGTAGGACTCGCACTAAGCCGAGCACCGAGCACCGACCACCTCCACCACTGTCGAATCGCCGTCTTCATCAGACATTGGCTCCTCTTCAGTGTAAACACTAAGTCTGTCCAGTGTTTGCGAGGAGAGAGAAGACGCGTCCCCGCCCAGCCTGTCATCCGTCGGACTGACCCTGTTAGGTTTTGCGTGCTCTTCCTCCTCGCTTTACGCTTTTTCAGGTTCTATATCCAGCTCCGGATCATGGGCCGCCTTTAAATCATTGGAGTATACCTCGACCTTAACCGCGTCAAAACCAAATTTAATAGCGCCATCCGCGCGCTCCAAAAATGGGAGTGACTCCTTGTTTAGCAGGAGTATCGCTTGACGCGTCTCCCTGGTGCTATGCTCCAGCTTCTGGACTCTCCAACCAGAGCAAGGTAGCTCCGTGTTGAAGGTTTTTATGACCTCAAAGACTCCCTCTGGATCATCCGGCTTCGATGGAATCCAGACCCTAGCTCTCGGCCTAGATGGGATGTAAAGTCTACAGCCCTGAGCACCGCACCAGGGTAGAAATCACCCAACCTAGCCACCGCCTTTTTATATAAGTCGGCTGACCTCTGGTCATCGCAAGCCAACAACTGAACTTGCCCCTGGTACCAACCCACCTCTTTGAAAGCAGGTGTAGGTACAGGGTTCTCTCTTACCAAGGCGACTGAAAAACTGGCCATTTCGGTCCTTATCCAGTCCCATTTGTCTTTGAAGACCTGCTCATTCTCAGTATTAGATTCAAAGACCCACACAAGCGAATGTGGGGCCTTTGACTTTAAACCTCTTGGGAGCATTCTGCGCAACCTCCCTCGAACGGTTGCGCTTTCCGGAGGACTGTTCCATCACCGGAGCAGACTTCATAAAATCGGGCATAGATTTCGCCCACTCGATTTCCGCCCCTAACTCATCAACATCCCCAGGCAACGCCATACAGAGCAAATTACGGACGTTTACCATCCTATTCAGGATTCGTATAGCCACCTGCCTGTGAGGGAGGTGGTCTATCCTTCTTCTGGGTGTACGCCGTTGGCGCAACCGAAGGCAGGCGGGCGGGCCGCTCCCCGTGCTAGCAGTCCCCCGGTAGAAAACTGCCTACCGATAAGGTTACTAGCAGAGGCAGCGGGTCCAGTCGCCGTCCCCAAAGCACCCCTAGAGGAATTGATGGGCGATGTGAAAGACTCCGGCGCCGCCCGAAGTCTTTGCGCACCACCCGCAATAGCCGCGCCGCGGTTTTTAGAGGGGCCCTGCACCGCACGAGCTTCCAGATTGATGGGTGTTACCCCTTCCGGCTTTTTATGAGTTCCGGCGTCGTTACAATTGTTTTTGTTTTTAAAATCCATAAGTGAATCCAACGATTTGCGGAGAACGGGGTCGTCCACCCCAGGCAGAGATCCGCTGTACCTGGGGTAAGGCCTAAATTACAACTTGGTGTGGCCTGGTTTCCAGAGGGCTCCGTTAGCGACTGGGCTATTTGAGGGGCCCCCAGCCAGGCAGATCATCGGGACGGCAATGCATAACACCACCGGTCCGGCCCCCACCTTGAGGCCACGTTCAAGAGCCACTACCATATGCCAGAGCTATTGAGGAGCTAAGGCACTAATGGCACTGATTCCTGAGCTTAGCTAGCACTCCCCTAGCGGGGTACTGTAGTGACTATTACCAGCCGGCAACCTCGAGGAGGATTCAGCCCAAGGGTTTTCGCCAGCCAGTGGTACAATACCAATAAAAAAAAATGTGATAAAACTGAAATTAGCTAAGAAAGCAAACACAACACAATAGCCCAATGTTTAGGCGATTTTCATTTCAGCATTTTGACCGCGGTTCGATCACCGGTGAAACCTGTTGAAAAAAAAAAAACATTACGAAATTACTTGACGATGATGACGTGGCGGTTTTCGAAATGGTACCATCGCAATATGCCAGTAAATGTTTCCTTCTTTTCAGTTTTTCCCCAACAAAACCAAAACAATAATAATTGTATAACAAAATAATAACAGTACGAAACTGTAAAACTTTTATGCATTTTTAAAAAATTGGGCTTTACAAAAACTTAAGTAATCTTTCTAATTGATAATTTGAAAGTTATGTTTTATGATTAAGTGAAAGTTAGAACGAGCTATTAGAAATTTAGAGAGGTCTGCAGATGTTCCAGATTTCTTGAATATCTTATAAAGCCTAGATTTGATGTTATTAAGTCTGATAAGTTGCCTGGTAACCCAAGGCGGCTTATTCGAACGCAGGGCATAGTGAGTAGGAATGCAGGTATCAAGGAAGCCGTCAAGTGTACTGTAAAATATAGAGATTGCCAAATCGACATCAGTGCAGGGATAGATGTCCGACCAGATGAGTCTAACAGGCAATTGAGAAAATCGTGCTGAACAGTGGGAGTTAAAAAGTTTTAATCACTTATATTAACCCAACTAATTGTTGGCAAGTAAAACTCACCAACAACAACAAGATCATTATCTCTTAACTGAGAATCCAATTCGCAGATGGCCGAGCTGTGACTACCCTGCAGTCAAACCAACTAGTTGTATACTAGAAGAATACTAGTTTGCCAAAATTCTATACTAGTATGAGTTCTGTCTTTTTTCCATATTACCAACTGGTATTTTTAACACGGCGATGTCCTACGAAATATCAATTGCCAGTCTCTGCATCAGCAGCATACCAATTGACAAACTAGTCATTATATACACCAACATCATACCAGATGACATACTAGTCAGCATACCCATCAGACTCATGCCAATTAACATACTAGTCAGCCTTTGCGCCAGCATTATACCAGATGACATTCTAGTTATTATATACACCAATATCATACCAATTGACATACTAGTCAGTAGACTGGGTTGGTCCCCATACAAAAAAATAAGTTACTAATGTCCGCCCCTAAATTTGAAGATTATGTTGAGAGGGTTTCGGAAAATTTTTTTTAAATTTTTTTTGATCCTTCGAAATACAGCCAAAAAGGTTTTTTCGTTTTAACTTGGTTATTTGACGACCGATTTTTAAAATTGATATGTCATTATTTTGGCCTTGAGAAGCTCCACATTTCCGTTTAATGCCCTTTTAAGCTATGAAGTCGTTTTCACATGATTAGGTCAGCTAACAAAATTTTACCCCCCCCCCCCCCCCTCCCCCCCTAATGTATGTTTTTTTCCTTACCAAACGAAAGTACATAAAAATTCAAGAAAACGTTGTTTTGAAACCATATTACTAAAATAATAAACAAAGAAGTTATAGCACTTTCAATATTTATTGCAACTGTTATTTTACCTGATTCTTATTATACTTAGACCTGAAACTCATGATATTTTTGTAGGAAAAATTGCAGGGTTTGGATTGAAAAGTTAATAAAGATATGCCAAATATCAGGAATAGGGGAAGTCAAAGTAAATAAGTGAGTCAAAACTGTAGTTTCGTATTTATAATAATAACGTTATGCGACAAAATCAACTTTTTTTCTGGGTATTGGACAAAACTAACTTTTTTGTAGAGATTGAGGCTTAAGTAAACAAAGTACTATCTCCGTTTTTCCCACATTAAATCCCTCAAGCCAAGAGAACTGCTAGGGTTCATCATGGAAGTCGGATGGGATGAGGTGCTGACCAAAGGTCGCAGTGCAATCCTCAATAAATTATCTATCTATCTAACGGAGAAGGGACGAACCAGTAGTGGTTGACTGTGTAAAAACAGGCCAAGCTGCACTAGCGCCGTCCTGTTATGAGTGTTAATGGAGTTCAGAATGGTGGTAGTGATATGCACATTACGGAAGTCATGCTTATGGCTGGATAACCGAACAATTTCATTTAATTGAGGGAATCATAACGGCTTTAAAAATTTTCGTTACCGACTAAAGGGATAATATCGGTAGATACTGGCTGGGTTTCCGGTCTTTCTCTGTTATTCTGGAAAGGCATAGGCTTGTAAGGACAAGTAGAAAAAATGTCCTAGGCTACTGATGCCCTCATGGCACAGGTGTTTTGGCATCGGAATAGGTCTTCCGTCTGGGACTATTGATATGGATGGCTTGGCCTTTTCAATAACTTCTTTAACCTCTGTTGAGGTAACGGTGGGGGTTGACTCGTCATGCTTGTGTTTATGTTCCCGTTGATGTGGACGATATCTAGCATTGTCAACTGAAGTATGCATTGCAAATTGGCCACAGAAAGCACTCGCGCATTTCCTCGAGCCGACAGACGAAATTCTAGTCAAATGAATTATTTAAATACTAACTAGTATTAACAACACCACAAAATTATAGCCAATGAACCATTCTAAAACTGACCAGTATGATGAACGCCACACAATTCTAGTCAATTAACTACTCATACACTAACTAGTATGAATAACACCACAAAATTATAGTCAATGAACTATTCAAAAGCTGACTAGTATGAATAAACCCACAAAATTCTAGTCAATGAACTAGAATGTTTGCTGACTACTTTGGCTTTTGACTGCAGGGTAGCATAAACATTCATATCCGAACGAGGTGGTATGTACGAACCACGGTTACCACTTTGGACCAAAATGTCCCTTCCAACCCCATTTGGTCCGCTGGTCCCTTTTTTTCAATTTTGGTCCTTTTTAGGCAGTATCCACGATTTTGGTACTCTTCTTTTTTTACTGAGGTAAACAACACTGCTCACAACATTTGGCACACTTTCATTAACCCACATATAATTTTCAATTTACTTCCATGGAATTCTTACCACAAAAATTGCAAAGCCAATAAAATACAGCAGAACACCTCGGAGATAATTTAGTCTAGGCATTAAAAAGAAAAGTGCTGGATCTTAGGGCAAACACATTACACGGACATATCAGAGTTTTGTTTCAGTGGCTTCAAAGATTTTATTCACTAGTCGAGCTAAACAATTTTTTTCAAATGCACATGTGCCGCTAAGAAACTTGGCAGGGTTTGCCAATGATGGAGCTATTACAATGGCTGTCGAGTTAAATAAATTGAAAACTAAGTAGAAGAGTTAAACTAATTTGTTTTATGTTTGGTGTACTTGCCAAACAAAAGGTAACACGTTCAATATTAAAAAAAAAAAATAAAAAATTCAATGTAAAAATTGCACGTCCATATTTAAATCATTCTCACATATCTCCAAGTAGCTTAATGAGTTCAGAGAATTCCAGGACTATTGAGAATTAAGTAGCTTGACATAAGAAATATTTTAACTGGAAGTGGGGCAGAAATACTTCTTGAAAGTGATAACTTTATAAATGTAAAAGTAATTGCGATTAAAACCAATTTATTTTTATACTCAGAAGCAAATCTAAAAGAGATTTGATTTCGGAAGAATTGTTTTGTGACAAATTATTCCCGTAGGTATAATAAACTTCAATAACAACACTATTAACTAAATTCTAGTACCTAATTAAATGTAATCAGGTTCCGTTATTGCACAGTTGAAACTTTTAAGACGTTTGATTTAAAATCCGAGGCCTGGGGCTAGATTCAGTAAATATGAGTTTTTCAAAAATTACACTTACTGAATCTAGGCTCTGGTATGAAATTTTAACGTTAAGGGGTAAATTAAACATCTATAATAATAGCATTAACAAAAATGCTTCGAAGAATTGCTTGGTTTCATTTATGATTTACTGAGTCTGCCACATAGTTCGGCAAAACCAGAAAGCAGATTTTTGAACCGCTTCTTACTAAAACTTAACTGCGCTATACATTTTATTTCATTGCAACGACCAACATAATGCTGGAACTAAAAGCTTCGTCAACAACATTAGATTCAAAGTGTTTGGTTAGTAAAGGACATAGACTTATCCTAGAAATGTGAAAATTTAATAATTATAAGTACACTTTATTTTTATTTGTGCAGTTTGAATTAAAATTTTTAGTAAAATTTTGCATAGGAAACCATGGAGTCATCCTAAAATTTTATATTTTACAACGAATATGTCACTCTTGTGAATTGCCGAACTAATTGTGTCTCAATAAAATAAAACACAAAATTTGGTCCTTTTTCTTGAGATTTGGTCCTTTTTTCGGTGAATTTTGGTCCCAAATGAAAACATGGTGTGGCAACCGTGGTACGAACAGCAAACAATTACGCTATAGGACCAAATGAAAGCATAACTGCTATGAATTCGCTATGAGAGATAAGGTCCAGCGAAATCGACGCAGATGAGAGGTTAGAATCAACAGCAATCAGGACACGCTCTAGATATGCGGTCACGCGGATGAAAAGCATTTTTATTTAACATACCTCAAAATTATAATTATCAGGCTTTAGCAAGGTCTCCGTAAAAGCTACAACTTGTGCCGAAAAGTGGAAAGTATTAAGTAAGAAAGGAGCAGGTTTTGATCATAAACTCTGAAAAATTTGGTAATTAATGAGAAGACGGGACAAATAAGCAACAACGTTTGTGTTGTTTTTACTGTGTTCATCATAGCGTTTTTTGGATTTAATAAAACAGGCTCAGTACCTACTTGACTTTCTTGTGAACAAGTGAGCCACATTATGCTTAGGCCAAAAAGAGAGATCAAGTGCCTCATCGATATATGCATCTAAAAGAGTTATTTTAAATGAGATGTCACTCTAATATTTAAATTTTAATTTATATACATTGATGTTACTAGTGGGTGCAACACAAATTTTAGAGCAAACATAATGGGTAATATCATTTTCGGTTAGCAAGGTGTGTAATCGAGACACAAATATGGCCCTACGAGGTGGCATGGCAGTCACCTGCAAAGAAGCAGCAGATAGCGCACCAGAGAGTTGGGAAGGTGAGCCCGTTGTAGGACAGTTGACAGAAAATGCATTGCTTGCTGGTTATAGAACCCATCAATGAAGTATGATTTGTTGCAGGTACACCTGTATCACTAGCAAAAATCGCAGTGTTGGTAACTGTTATTGTTGGTGCTAAAGATACAGGTGGAGGTGTAGGAGGAATTGGGGAGGCCAGCGAAATCAACATTGGTCAGATATTACTTTCAGTTTTTTAAAGTGAGCTTCCATCGTTTTGAATCTTTCGTTTAGGTCACAAAACCCAATAAAAATGTTGTCAAACTCTTTCTGAGTTCGCTTCATAAAAGCACGCATGTCTTTTTCTACGAAAGGACAATCATGACATGTCCAATTCAATCCGGACCGCCCCTGACTAATGTGATCACTTTGATCGATTTTTGATGAAGATATTGCCTGTACCTGCTCAAGCTTACTTGACTGAACAATTTCATAAATTGAATCCACCATGCTTAATAGTGTCTTTATGTCTGGATTAGGAAGTGTTCTAAGTGAAACTTGTATTTGTGCTAATAATTTACCAATCCAAAGTTGTGTAATTAGTTTGTCCGAAATAGAGTCTGACTGTCCTGCAGTTTGTTTTAGAGTGCGATAAAACTCTGATGGTTTTCTATCACCGATATCAAGATCCGTAAGAGGAGACTCTAATCGTTGGGATTCACGGATGGAATTTTTTTCTAAGAAAGGTTCTTTTAGTGTAGTGTCAAATCTGAGCTATCACAACTATCATTAATAGCCTGTATGAAGTCAAAAACTGTGCAAGTCATATCCTATGATAGAGCTACTATAAGATATTGATACTTTGGGAGAGGTAACATTAAACCTGAAGAGTTAACATTTCGCGTTAGAGGAGGGGATTACAAATTTTCATTTTGTTCCTGTGGTGTAGGCATAACTGGTTATTTTAAATAAAAAAAAAAAACATTTAAGGCGGCATAACCTCCGAAGAGATTATCTTCCAACTTACGTCGTGCTCCCTTTAATTTTTCCTACGAATTGGCGGGACGGGACCTACTTTTTTATGCCGATTCCGAACGGCATCTGCAAGGTAGATGAGTTTTCACTGAGAGCTTTTCATGGGTGAAATATACTCGGAGTGCTTGCCAAAAACTGCCGAGGGGCGAACCCGCTTAGAAAAATTTCCGTCTAATTGAAAAACCTTGTTTCTAAAATTTTGAAGTTGCTTTGCCCGGGGCGACAACACGGGATCTTCGGTGTGGGAGGCGGACCACGTCACCATCACACCACGGCGGCTGCCGTAAATTCCTAGTAACAGTCTGACTACGCAATATTGTCATAAAAAGAGAACAATCACAAAATTACTTAATACACTTTAATATTTCCGGCTTAAGTTCGATCTCTTTTACTTTTGAAAGAAAAATGTCTGCAAATCACTTACAATTTTCGAATGTCCCTCAATCTCTGGACGTCTCCTAAGAAATTAGATACCGCTTTGTAGCATGGAATAGAACAGCTGAATATACTGATGCTTGAGGATGCCGGAATTCCTTGTTGAATTAGTTTAGTTGTGCATTTTGAATTTTTCAAAGATTTTGATGGACTTGTTTTGATTGCTGTTGCTGATTTGAATACTTTCTCTTCTAGCGCAAATTATGTTAATGTAATTTTTCTAGGGGTTATTCGCTCCAAAATTGTGCTTCTTCCGATTTAATGGCTGTAATAGTAATAAAATTCTACTCCAAAAACTAGGATTGGAACTCCAATATACGCCATTAAAATTTTTTGATTGGAGGAAAAATGTCCTTTGTCGGGGCACCAATTATTATTTAATTTTTAAAAATAATTTTTATTTAATTAAAAGCCAAGTTATCGTAAAAATTTGAATACAATATTTTTATAACATTTTAAAAATTTTAGGAAGTATATGATTTGCCTAATTGTCCTCTTTTATTACTTTAAAATTAGAAAAGGTTTTTATTTTATGAAGTAGATAATCTAATGAAAAGAAATGAAATAGAAAGGGCGATAAACCTCACGACACCCTAGCATCAGTTGGTTGATGACTAGAGTCCACTGCAGAGGTGATAACACCCCACCCTGCGGCGTGCCCCTTTCCAATGATTTCGTAGCCTCATACAATTCCCGTTGTGAAACAGTCTTCCTGAAATTTAACATGCAGCTGATCTATCTGGTTACGGCTGGATGTTATGGATAGATGTAGGTAAGACCATCCATGATCGCCTATTTAGAGACATTGTTCAAATCCCCGGCAATGTCTAAGAAGACTTCTAGAGCATACTTCTAATAATGCAGGGCTTTCTCTATGTTTATTAACACCCTATGAAGTGCAGTGTCTACCGACTTGCCTGTAGTGTACTTACGCATGTTGTGTTGTGGAGAGCAGTTTATCATCCACGTTGGTCTTTATGTACACATCTATCAGTCTCTCAAAGACTTTAAACAGAAATGATGTTAAGCTAATAGGCCTGTAGTCTTTCGTAGGAAGACTACATGAGCTACATTAGTTCTCCAAGAGTTTGGTACATGATTCAGTCATACGCACCCATCGAATATTATTTTTGGCCACTCCACCACCGCTCTACCTGAAATTTGTATTATGGCTAGGAATATACCATCTGGGCCCCGCGATTTAAACTTATAGAATGTCTTCATCGCCCATTCGATCTTGGTATCGACCACCAAGCCCGGAAATACCCACTTCGATCGAATTTTTAGTGCTGTCTGTTTAAGGTCTTAAGGTCGTTATAAGCTTCATCCGGATATTATAGAAGATTTATCTGAGATTATGATACTGGCAAAACCGCTTACATCCCTGCTTCGAGTTGAGGAAAAAGCAGTACAAAGAAAATAAATTTAGATAAAAGATACCACGATTATAACAAAGAAATTGACTTAACTACGGACGGCTCACCATATGAAATAGGCGCATTTCAAAACGTTCATTACAAGAACGTTAAGCAAAGCCGATGAAAGTTATGCAGTGAACGAAAAAGAAATGCTTGCAATAATTAAGGCTTTAAATTTCTTTAGGAGTTACTAATACGCTACAGAAAAAGTAATCATACACACTGACCATCAGCCACTTACGCATGCTCTAAGTAATAACCAGAATAATTTAAAATCAAAACGATGGAAGGCAATATTACAGGAATATAATTAGGAAATCAAATATAAATTTGGTAAAGCCAACGTAGTTGCACACATAAAAAAGGATGTTTTAATTAAATTCCTTACCAGTCCCGACGCACTCAGACTAGAGCTCTTCGCACAACTTAATCCAGGCAGTAGATGGTCCCATAAATGCCTTTAGAAACCAAATTAGGATCTCATTATGTTTGAGAACAGCTATCAGTTATAATACCATTCCCAACCTATCATAGGCACTTAATCTATAAACCCTATTTTTCAATCGACGATTTAACTGCACTACTAAACCGCTGTCTAAATCGTTATGTGATAAACGGTTCATTTACCACTGAATAAATAATGGGAAAAATTCAAGAGATCTGCCCACTTCATTTTTGCAATTACGAAATTCGTTATACTCAAACAAAAGTAGAAGATTTAGCAAACGAAGATGCTCAAACGAAGAAAATTTAAAATAACATATACAAGTACATAGAAATTGGGATGAAAATAAGAAGCAACTGACAAAAAAATTTTATTTTGCGAAAATAAAAGCAAAAATAAAGAACATAATTAAACCGTATAAAGTGTTTAAAGAGAATAAATACGATGTATACTCTAATAAACCACAACTACTCGAAACTCGCTGGCGAAATAATTTACATAGATATTTATAATATAGAGAAACACCTAGTACTAACAGCAGTAGATAATTAAACCGTGTAAAGTGTTTAAAGAGAATAAATACTACTCGAAACTCCCTTGCGAAATAGTTTACATAGATATTTGTAATATAGAGAAACACCTAGTACTAACAGCAGTAGATAATTTTTATAAATATACGCAAGTAAAAATAATATAATCGAAAGCAATAGAAGACATTAGAGAACTCTTGCGACAAATACTCTTCGAATCATCTACAATGAAAAGTCTCTAATTTCAGCCTCAATTCAATTTATGGTTGAAAATCAACTCGGTATCCAAAATTTTGAAACCCCGTCATACATATGTAAGCGCAGTTAATGGACAGGTATAAAGGTTTCACTTCTCCCTTTTCGAGACTATGCGCTGCCTTCAGGCAGCAAGAGCCCATCGCTCACTTCAAGAACTCCTTTATTGATGCACGTACGAACGCAAAGACCTTATTCACTCCGCAATTGGAAAATAGGCCATTAGAGACATTTTTTGGTAGACGAAAAAACCCCGAACAATGCGAACATTAAAGACAGGAAAACATAGAAATCCTTCGCAAAAGCCAGGCAAAAGGTCGAACAATGCGAACATTGAAGACAGGAAAACATAGAAATCCTTCCCAAAAGGCAGTCAAAAGATATAGAAATTCAAAGCAAAACACGGAAACCGATGAAAACGTCAGGATAAAGAAACGCATAGGATTAAAGCGAAGGCCCACTCCCTTTTAAAACACTCATTAACACCTTTCGTTTGACACCCATATTGTACAAACGCATTCTAGAGTCACCCCTGGTCCACCTTTATAACGATATCCCGAAAAGGCGTCCACCTATAGAGCTAAGGCCCACTCCATTTTAAAATACTCATTAACACCTTTCATTTGATACCCATGTCGTACAAACAAATTCTAGAGTCACCCCTGGTCCACCTTTATGGCGATATCTCGAAAACGCGACCACCTATAGAACTAAGGCCCACTCCCTTTTAAAATATTCACTCATTAATACCTTTCATTTGATACCCATATCGTACAAACAAATTCTAGTGTGACCCCTGGTCCACCTTTATGGCGATATCTCGAAAAGGCGTCCACCTCTAGAATTAAGGCCCACTCCCTTTTAAAATACTCATTAACACCTTTCATTTGATACCCATATCGTACAAAAAAAATTCTAGAGTCACCCCTGGTCCACCTTTATGGCGATATCTCGAAAAGCCGTCCGCCTATAGAACTAAGGCCCACTCCCTTTTAAAATACTCATTAACACCTTTCATTTGATACCCATATCGTACAAACAAATTCTAAAGTCACCTGGTCCACCTTTATGGCGATATCTCGAAAAGGCGTCCACCTATAGAACTAAGGCCCACGCCCTTTTAAAATATTCATTAACACCTTTCATTTGATACCCATATCGTACAAACAACACATTCCAGGGTTGCCCTAGGTTCATTTTCCTACATGGTGATTTTCCCTTATTTTGTCTCCATAGCTCTCAACTGAGTATGTAATGTTCGGTTACACCCGAACTTAGCCTTCCTTACTTGTTTTTGTATTTTGTTGCACCATATCATTACTGGAGTCGAATGTTGACATAATTTACTTATATACTATTAACTTTACTTTTAAAATTTGACTTAAAACATTTTTTTTTTTTTAAAGTGGGCGTGGTCGTTCTCCTATTTTGCTAATTTTTATTAAGCATACATATAGTAATAAGAGTAACGTTGCTGCCAAATTTCATTATGATGTCTTCAACGACTGCCAAATTACAGCTTGCAAAACTTCTAAATTACCTTCTTTTAAAAGTGGGCGGTGCCACGTGCATTGTCCAAAATTTTACTAGTTTTCTAGTCTGCGTCATAGGTTCAACTCACCTACCAAGCTTCATCGCTTTATTCGTGTTTGGTAATGAATTATCGCACTTTTTCGATTTTTCGAAATTTTCGATATCGAAAAAGTGGGCGTGGTTATAGTCCGATATCGTTCATTTTAAATAGCGATCTGAGATGAGTGCCCAGGAACCTACATACCAAATTTCATCAAGATACCTCAAAATTTACTCAAGTTATCGTGTTAACGGACGGACGGACGGACGGACATGGCTTAGTCGAATTTTTTTTTCGGTACTGATGATCTTTATATATGGAAGTCTA